>NC_138861.1:59895054-60495054 GCF_965194805.1 Balaenoptera borealis | reverse complement strand
TTGAAACTGGAATTCAGAAAGCTTAAAAACCACACAAAAATTAGTGGCTGAACAAAGGTTTAAACCCAGATGCTCTTTCCACTAAGTATATACTGCTTATTTTTCCATTACACACCACCTCATCCCACCCCAACCAAGTAAGCCCAGTGAACCACATCTTGGAACATAAACAATTCTTCCTTTTACCACTTGAGTGTCTTTGAACAGCATCCCTATCTAGAACGTGCTGTTTCCCTTCACCCTCCTTTATTAGAGTCCTCTGTACTCCAATACCCTGCTCAAAATGCTTATGGAAGATTCTGCCCTTGTGTCCTTGTTGGAATAAATATCTTGGTACCACTTGTCTGTTCTGTAACATAGCCTGGTCTTTATATTGCTTTCTTCTTCTGACAGACCAAACTCTTTAAAAACAAGTACTTAGTCTTATCCATCTATAGATTCCCACATTACTCAGAAGTTACTTGATAATATTTACGATACTGAACTGAATGCTATCCCCTTTCACTCTGTCAAGCATGCATTAGAAAACCAAATCTTTTGAAAAGTTGTAACATGCTCCCTGAAAGCCGTAATGGTTCCTGGAAACTTTCCAAAGTGCTTAGAAATGGACTTCTTGTAAATTATGTCCCCAGTAAAAGTGGTTGACTAGATTACCTTCTCTATCATTACAGCATATATAATTTACCTAAAGAAATGACTGTGTCATAAAAGAACAATAACAAATGACCTTACTCTGACTACTGCAAGATAGGACTATGATAAAGTTATTTATAAATAAAAAGAACTACCACTGACAATAATGTATCAAACTGAGAAGTTTGAATATTTAAAAAAATATTTTAAAACATTTTAAAAGAAAGAAATGTTTTCAAAACATGTTTTGAAACATGTTTTCAAAAAAAATCCATAAAATTATTTGAAAGATCAAATAAAACTTCAATCACACTGAAAATTTAATAAGAAAAAAATCACTAGGGGAGTCAGATGACTCAGCTCTGCTCTCAAAGTGCGGGCAGATTGTTGCATATTGCGGAATTTCCTCTGACATGACACAAGCATGAGGGTGCACTTGTTCCCTACTCTTACTATAATATAAAAAGCCACGGGAGCTTCCCATCTGACACAGGTCCTCTGGGACAGCAAAGCTCACAACCGTCTAGGACAAGAGCCAGGAAGAAACCAGAAAGACAGCACCTTGTGTAAGCATGACTTCCAAGCTGGCTATCGCTCTCTTGGCAGCCTTCCTTCTTTCTGCAGCTGTGTGTAAAGGTAAGCACGTCCTTCTGATCTACAGAAGTTTGCTGTGTCTAAATGTGATCCTCAGATAGCAAGGTTATCCTTAATGCCTCGATAACAGACATCCTTTTATTCAGCAAGAGAAAACCATCTTTGCAGTCATGTAATGTTAAATTGAAGTCTTTAAGTTTTTAGGTTGTTTAAATATAATATTTAGAAAATTGAAAAGTTTGATTTATATAGAGCTCTATTCCTATCATTCGTACTCTGTAGTATACATATATTTAACATAAATCTGTAATTTAGAGTATATTTTATTGGAGGCCACATTTACCCATTTTATCTATTAATACTGAGTAAAGTAACTCAGGTAATTTGACTTCATGTACTATTTAATTGACGAGCTTCAAACAACTATCAACTGCTCTTTGGCTTAAAGACAGATTATAAACCTTATTGGGATCCCTCTTATGAAATAAATACAGTTTAGAATGTTTATGGTATATATAAACATTTTATATGGTATATATATGTATATATATATATGTATGTGTATATATATATATATATATATATATATACTCTTAAACATCAAAGATTTTGCTAAAATATAGGACAATCTCTGTGCAACTCACATATATTTCTATTAATTCTTCCTGAAGGCAATTTTCCTGTTGGTGAATCTTGCCTACCATGAATAACATTGTGGTATCACAGAAGATTATGCAGTGTCGAGTAGGAGAAAAAGTACCATGAGGATGTCAACATTGCCCAAAGACAACTCCAAGTGTTTATGTCATTCAATGTTGTCAGGAACGACTGTTTTTAAAACAAAGAGAAAAACTGAGGTCGGGGGCTAGGAGAATATCCAGCCATCAATTTCAGGAATAAGTTTGCTAAAGATGTGTTGTTTCCCCAACACACAGTCACCAAATGATCACACTGGAATTACCAAGGGCGAAGCTAGCTGAGTTATGCCTGTTAATGAAATCAATTCTTAATTGCTTTTTTTTCACAGCTGCAGTTCTGGCAAGAATGAGTTCAGAACTTAGATGCCAATGCATAAATACACACTCCACACCTTTCCACCCCAAATTTATCAAAGAATTGCGGGTGATTGAGAGTGGACCACACTGTGAAAATTCAGAAATCATGTAAGTAATTTCAAAAGTGATTAGATATTTTACTTTTGTAAACCTAGAATTGAGGAAGGTGGAAGAATCCAGCAAAGTTCTAGGTACTAAGAATACATAGTAAGCAAAACAGAAAGAGAAAATTCTTTGTCTCCATGGCATTTAAATATTGTACCCTCCATGACTCATAGCTAAAAATTAGTTTGGACTTAGATTTTATGCCTGTACTTAAGGAACCATGACTTGAATGCCAAAGGGATGTTGGAAACCCATTAAATACTGATTTTAATCATATCTCTCTTATTTCAGTGTTAAGCTTGGCAATGGAAAAGAGGTCTGCTTAAACCCCAAGGAAAAGTGGGTGCAGAAGGTTGTGCAGATATTTTTGAAGAGGTAAGTTGTTTTTTTTTTTTTAATTTAGATTCTTCATTTATCCTGTGATGTACAGTTCAGAAATCAACCTATAAATTTCCTGCTGCTGCTGAAAATTTTCTTTTAAGTATCTGCCTCTTTGATTAAAAAAAAAATAGCAGCAATAGTGAGTTTGTTGTACTCATAACTGGGAGATCACATATCTCAGTTTGTCCAGGGAAGTGTGGGCATATGCCTGTGTCCTGTGTCGTTAGTATGACTCTCTCTCAATCTCAGAAGTGTTCTGGTTTACATACCTTATCTGAACTCTCCATTTATAGCTGAAAATATAGAGTATTTCTAACACATAAATATCTAAGACTCTCTTAATTTCTATATTAAATATATTTTCAAGAGCCATACATTCCTCCTTATTTAGAACATTGTTAATTTTTAAACTTTTTATTTTATTTTACTTCTTTTCAGAGCTGAGAAGAAAGATCCATGAAAACAACAACAACAACCAAAATCCCATTTGTCCATGGCTTCCAAGAATTCCTCAGTAAAGATACCAATGAAACTTCAAACAAATCTACTTCAATGCCTCATGTACTGTGTAGGTCTGCTGTAGGGTTGCCAGATAAAATACAGAATGCCCAGTTATATTTGAATATTAAGTAAAACAATGAATATTTTTTTCAATGTCCCACGTACATTGTTCCATGTAGGACACACTTATATTTTAGAAATTATTCATTGTGTACGGTAAATTCAAATTTAGCTGGAAATCCTGTTTTCTGTTTTTGTTTTTTGTTAAATCTTGCAACCCTAGTCTGCTGGCCAGGATTCACGAGTCTTTGTTCAAGTGAGCCTCAGTTTCTTCTTTATTCCCAAACTGGAGAAAAACATCTCAGCCACTGACCTACCTCACAGAGATGTGAGGGCATGTGGAAGCACTTTAACTTTTATTCAGTCATGTAAATTATTTTGAAGTGTAACTTATTCACCTATTTATTATTTATATATTTATTTAAGCCTCAAATATAGTAATGTTTGTGCATGAATTTGGAGAAATGGGAAAGAAGCATTGTTGATAAGTATAATGATGGTAGTGAATTTATATTTATTTTTTATATTAAGTGATGTATTACAGAACTACTTTGATCAAGGTTGTTATATTATGATCACAGTTGCCAGATTTAGCAAATTAATAGAAAATAAACAAAAAAGACATCCAGCTGATTTTTCTTTCAGATAAACAATAAATAATTTTTTAGTATAAGTACATCATTATTTATCTGAAATTTTAATTGTGTTGGCAATCCTACTTTTAATATGCCTGGTCTGGTGTTGTCACTGCAAGCCTTATTATGCAGTGCTGTGTTAAATCACCTGAATCCTGAATTATGACTATCTTTCTCAAAACAGCAAAAATTCACCAGGGAATATGAATAAAGTAATTTCTTGTTATTTCTTATTTATTTATTCTGAACAATTAGATTCTCATAATTTTATTTAAATTATTGTGTATTTTAACATCAATTTTATTTTTTACTTTAAGATGCTTTTATGTGTTCCCAAGGAACTCTTTCCACTGTTTTTGATAGAATGAAAATATGAATGTAACTATAAAACATTTAAAATAAAATTAATTGTCAAAGTCATCAGGAGTTTGTTTTTCTTTGGTAGTTTTAAGATTTATTATATTATTCATTTATATTAAAAATCATACTTTGATTTAGAAAACATAAGTGCTTTCCCTTAATATTTTATATATCATGTGGAAAATTACCAACATTTATTTGTAGAAAAACATAACTTCTTTCCAGAGATGGATTACAATCAGTAGTCTCTTCCATAGAATGATGGAAATATTCTCAACTCCCTACCATATACCATTCTGCTAATAAGGGTGACTTCAGATTTTCAACAGATAGCCTAGGTGTCTGTACAGCTTAACACAGCTGGGCACTCAGTGAAAGCGGGAAGAGGGTACACATCATAAGGCACTTCTCAGCTAATTGAGGAAAATTGTACACCTGAGGCAAAGAAATTTTAAATATGATTAAAGACAGAGCATATTTGAAAACAAATCAAACAAAACTCTTAAAAGTAAAAACACAATCTAACAAAAAACTCAGTGGCTGAGTTTTCTAACAGATTTGAGACAGCTGAAAAGAAAACTGGAGATTAGAAAATAAACCCAAAGAACTTTATCTGGAATTTAAATCAGAGAGATAAAGAGTCAGTAAATTGGAAAGAAAAATAGAAAGAAAGACATAGAGGATGTCCAACTGGATTTTTACAAGCAGATGAGAGAGGAAATGGTCAACATTTGAAGGCAATGGCTGAAAACTTCCCAGAAATAATAAAAAATAACAATCCACTGTTTTAAGAAATCCAATTTACCAATTCTTAACTTTACATTTCTAGTCAAAAAACAAGGATCTTAGAACTCTGATTGACACTTATCCACCTCCCAGCTCATTTACTATTGCTGTTGGCCATTTTAAGTCCATGTTTTTTTTTTAAAGCTCCACAACTTGGGGTGAGGAAGAGAGTCCTCTCTTATTTTCTCATTTGTTAGTTCACATTGCAATCTACTTTTCCTATGTCATTTAGCTCCTTACAATCACTCTGGGTACCTGCAACTGCCATTTTCTCTCTGAGTCAACTTTATCAGTGGTGTAGAGCAAAGCCTGTTCTCTTCTATTTCCCAATGCACGTTAACACAAAGGTGTGCAGCTTAATAGAATTAATAAAAGATTTGAGAGTTATGCACAAACAGGAGCCAACTGAAAATTCAACTCCTGTAGTTTCTGTTCCTAGAAACATTGCTTCCCTCTAGAGTTAATTTCTCCCTGCTTATAGATCTTCTCTGGTCCCGCTGTGGGGGGCCACAGGGTTCTGCCTAAATTTCATTTCCATATTCTCTTCTTCAAATTCAGGTTCTCTTGTCCTACCCACTTTTGTAATCATTTTGTGGATCTCATACACAGTGAATAAAAAAGATAACAGGGCTTCCCTGGTGGTGCAGTGGTTGGGAATCTGCCTGCCAATGCAGGGGACACGGGTTCGAGCCCTGGCCTGGGAAGATCCCACATGCCTCGGAGCAACTAGGCCCGTGAGCCACAATTGCTGAGCCTGCGCGTCTGGAGCCTGTGCTCCGCAACAAGAGAGGCCGCGATAGTGAGAGGCCCGCGCACCGCGATGAAGAGCGGCCCCCACTTGCCGCAACTAGAGAAAGCCTTGGCACAGAAATGAAGACCCAACACAGCCAAAAATAAATAAATAAATAAATAAATAATTTTAAAAAAAAAGATAACAAACAAACAATTGTTTTAAAATGATGATGGGAGAGATACAGGGTTCTTTAGAAGCAGATAGCAAGGAGTTATCTAACCTAGGTAGCCTAGGCTTCCCTGAGAAAATCTAAACTAGAGTCTGAAGGATGAGTAGGAGTTAGCCACACAAAGGGAAGAAGGACGTGTGGGGAGGAGTGGTCTAGAAGGCAAGGGAGAAGTAATTTGTGTGATTTGAGAAGTGAAAGAATATCAGCATGACAGGAGTTTGACTTGAAACAGAACAAGTACTAACAGATAAAGCTATGCTAAATGGACTGTGGAAAGCTCTAAAGGGCTTAGATTTGGAATTGAAAAGTTCTACTGGATTCCGATTACCTTCATTTTAAATGGTGAGCATTATAAGCTATTCTTCTTCCTGGGTTTCCTTCCAAAAAGAAATGGGAAGCCATACAAAGCAACCCAAAAGTCTGATCTTGGGGGCTTTTTAATGTCATTTGGGGGTTGAATCATTAAAAAACTCCCAACCTTATACAAAACCTCTTAATGTGTTAAGTACACATACTTAATATGACCAATGTCCAACCCTGAAGGCAAAGTAAAGACATCTGCACCAATTTGGTGAATCTTAATAATGATACTTAAAAAAATCTACCTCTTAATTCCAATTCTATCACTTTTAAAATATGCCAAATGCTTTTCCTCGCTCTCATCTATATTAGCACTGTCTATAAGATAACAAAGCATTCCATCGAAAGGACAATTAAGTGGATCAAATCGAAGATTAGGCATCATGTAAACAAGCCAAAAAGGAAAAATGAAAAAGAGTAAAGGAGAGACGATGTGAGAACAAGAGTGAGAGAGAAGGAAAAGCCAGTAAATTTGTGGCATTGACAATTTTGTTTTATTTTGCTTCAATGATATTAGTAAAATATGTATATAGACACAAGTTTTATTTGTATAGACACAGACTTAGACACAAAATTGAGCATGCAATTTATTACCCTATACATTTAATCCATTTGTGTGGATTACAAAATACAAATCAAAATTTTCCAAGTAGAAACATGAATATAAATATAGAGATACACACAATAAAAAAGTATGGAGAGATAATAAAATGTTCACCTTAAAATTGAATTAAGTGTAAAATACTATAACACATACATTGTACATACAACATACAAATCAAGTAATTTTCATAATTGCCCTTTTTTTGCTAGATAAGCATCAGAAAATAGATTCATAGGTTGAAGTTACCTAAGCAAAATCTTTTGTTCTCAAGATTTTAGTAAATAAGTATCAATAGATAATTATTTTTACTGTAATAGATCTATTTTGCCATTTTCTTCTTCAGAAGAAAAACTATTTTGATTTTTGCTTGTGGTAGTAATACAGCTAAAGAAAAATTGCTTAGGATTGTATTAACCCTGCAATAACAAAAGAAAGCTTAGATAACGATTTCTCCATTACCCACTTAAAAAGATGGTCAGACAGCAATTGCCTCAAGTTTGGTAACCACCTGCTGAGTTTGCAAGGATCACAGACAACAAATAGGGAATTTTTCCATGTAACAGAGTAAATAGCAGGCTTATTACTTCCCACAAGATTTACAGATGGGACAATCAGAAATTCTCCAAAAGATTACTTAAGGGTCAAAGAACCTAACTCTTAATGAGTAGAGAAAGAGGGCTTTCTTTGCTCTTTGCATTCCCACAGATAAAAATCAATTTGGATAAATATCATTGTTACAAGACTTTTAAACATTATTTGGTAAAATGATAGATGGACTTAAAATCATAGCATGTTGGAAAATTAAGATGGGGAAACATTCATAGATATTTCCACTCAAAGTTTGCTTCAGACTTTAGAGGAATATTCTAATAGCTTTGTAAAAGATCATGGTGCTGGGGCTGAAGATAAGCTTTTTTTTTTTTTAATTTTATTTATTTATGTATTTATGTATTTATGTATGTATGTATGTTTTTTTAATTAATTAATTAATTTATTTATTTATTTATTTATTTTTGGCTGTGTTGGGTCTTCGTTTCTGTGCGAGGTCTTTCTCTAGTTGCGGCAAGTGGGGGCCACTCTTCATCGCGGTGCGCGGGCTTCTCACTATCGTGGTCTCTCTTGTTGCGGAGCACAGGCTCCAGACGCGCAGGCTCAGTAATTGTGGCTCACGGGCCTAGTTGCTCTGCGGCATGTGGGATCTTCCCAGACCAGGGCTCGAACCCGTGTCCCCTGCATTGGCAGGCAGACTCTCAACCACTGCACCACCAGGGAAGACCTGAAGATAAGCTTTTAATGTATCTAGCGATTCTATTTCATAGGGCATGGTTTAGCTCATGTTTTAATCATGTTTTGATGTGATTGTTTCCACTGTCTGCATCCTAAATTAATCTTCTGCCATTCTTCCCATGCTTTTCAAAATGCCTTCACATTTATATTTTCAGTGTTCCTCTGAATAAAACGCTTATGGGAAAGCATTCTAAATGCAGATACCTCTGCCTAGATTTACTTCTTTATGCTTCCACAGGTATTCACCATGCCCCTTTACAGGAAGCCCACGTAGAGACATGTTTTATTAAAGTGACTTGTTTCTTCTCAGGTCTCAGAGGTGTCCAGCAGCCTCAGCTTGGCATGTGAATCAACCCTCCAGCAACTTTCCACACTTGTCTCATTCTTCTCTAGCATATGCCAGTCATGTTCGTAAACAGTTCATTCCAAAATTTTCTTAAGTTAGATATTGTTATTATTGATTCCAAATACAATTATATATCTGGATGTTAAAAAAAAACTCATATTTACAAAACCTTCCTGTAAAGCTTGAGTGAGACCCCTGTATTAATATGAAAAAGACTCTGACTTCTCCTTATTAAGTTCCTTGTCTAGCACTACATTTTTTTCTGAGGGAATCTTTTCACTTGCCCAGTTTACTAAAATTCTCAGTACTATTTTCTTTATCTCAAAATAGAGATAAAAGTTAGTAATATCTACTTATTGGAATTTAAATGCTCTCTTGCACTTGTAATGTTACATAGATTTTATATAAGCTGTGTGTTTTTTCAATCTATATCTTCTCCAATTATTTAAAACTTTGACCGGATTTAATAGTGAGCAAAGATACATAAACTCTGATTTTAAAATATGGTAAGTTCTGTGTGGATTTATTGAGAATAGAGTAAATGCCATTTTTATACTTGCTTTACACATTAACATAGTATATTAGCTTTTACAGAGTTAGCTTTTGAAATTTTGACTTCTGAAAAATCTTTGGCGGGAAGGGGTATGGGTTGACAATTTGGATACTGTTACATCTGTAACTGAACAATTTACTTGAACATTTAAGCAAATGGATGGCTGTTAATGGGAGCCAGGTTCTTCACTGTTACAGTGGAAATTTTCAGATAAGCGAAAGGAAGCTAACATCATCCAAGTACTAATGAATTAGAGTTGGAGAAATCAGTATGAATTCATGTTTAGCTTAATATAGATACAGATGGACACATATAGAAGTACTTATAGATATGTATATATAAATGGGTTAGTAAACACATATATTTCCTTCCTTTGTCAGCTGAGAAGACCTAGAAGCAGTGACACTCTAGTAGCAACAAGCATACCTAGCACTCAGATCTTGGTTCCTAAAACCATTTTCTAATAAAATGAACCAGGGCTCCTTGGAGGAATGTCTGCTCATAGGACTGGGTAAGGAAATATACAAGATGAGTCATGAACATCTTCCCAGCATCAGAGCATAAGGAAGTGCCTTTATCCAAAAAAAATGGTGAGGGTATGTCAAGAACAGGAGCCAACTGAAAGCTGGAACAATGGCCCAAACTGGAACAAATTGAGAACAAAATAAAGTCACATATTACAACCCCAAACATAAAGCAAATATTCCTAAGTCCATACTGATATAAATGAATAAGTAAGTAAACGGAGAAGAGACAAACCTCTTGTGCAGAATTCCAAATAAATTTCATAGATACTTCTTCCCCAAGGAGCTGATGAATAACTATGCCCTCCTACAGTGTGAGCAGCACATAGTAGCTTGGTTCCAAAAATATATAGTATGGGAGGGGGAGGAAGAAGAGTAACTTCACTGTAGAGAAACCTGAAAAACACTACGTCAGCCAAAGTCAACAGCAGCAGTGATAAATCGTGTTGACAGAATGCAATGATATAATGAAAATGGCACTTTACCTCTGTGGTCTTTCTCCTAAAAACCCCTGATCCCTGTCTAATTATGAGAAAAAGAGACAAATTCCAATAGAGAGGCATTCTACAAAATACTTGAGTAGAGTTCCTCAAAACTGTCAAGGTCATTTTAAACTAGAAAATTCTGAGAAACTCTTAAATCTAAGGGGAGTCTAAGGGGACAAGACAACTAAATGTAACGTATCCTGGATTGATCCTAGAACATAAAAAGGACATTCAGTAAAATCTATGAAAATAGGAATAAAGCAGGGAGTTTGGTTAATATTAATTGTTTTAGTTCAGGCTGCTACAAGAAAGTACCATGGATCTGGTAGTTTATAAAAAAAAAAAAAAAAGACATTTATTTCTCACAGTTCTAGAGGCTGGAAATCCATGCCAGCATGATCGAGTTCTAATGAGGATTCTCTTTCTCTTTTCAGTCCTCTAACTTTTGATTGTATTCTCACATGCAGGAAGCAGAGAGCCTGAGCAAGCACACGTCTCTTTTCATGAGGGCGATAATCCCATTCAAGAGGGTTTAACTCTCATACCTAATTTTCTCCCAAAGGCACCACCTCTTAATAACATTTCATTGGGGGTAAGGATTTCAACATATGAATTTTGGGGAGTCACATTTGGTTCATAACAGTAATGTATCAATATTTGTTCATCAGTTGTAACAAATGTACCCTACTAATGTAAGATGTTAATAATAGTGGAAACTGGGTCTGGGATATATGGAAATGGGAACTTTCTGTAATATCTTCTCAATTTTTCTGTTAATCTAAAACTGTTCTTGAAAAATGTCTATTAAAAAAAATAAGTGGGGAGATGGGAACCAAAAATAAATAAATAAAAACCCTACAACATATAGTAATTGTAGTTTTCTGCCAGTAACAATGAATCTGCTTAAATGGGCTTTGAAGCTGGTGTGTGGGAAGCATGTCCCTTAGGCAGTGATGGAGCTAAACTGACCATTAACCACATCTGTAAGGTTTTGTCTTCCCTTCCTTGAGTTCTGCTACTGAAGTATTTTGAGAACTTGCCAAATGTCTAGCCGTATTTCTCAAACTATGTCAAGGGTCTACCATCATAATGATAGTCATATTCAGTGACCAAATAAGTTAGAAAAATGTAAGTAACAGCTCAGTACCATCAACAGGAGGTTATAGGAATCGTGGTGAACTGGAGAACACGTGGTCTGCCTGGAGTCAATTAAAATTATCTTAAAACACAGAACACAGTTTGCTAAGTCAGACTCCTTTGGCTGCCAGTTTGGACCACAGAATTGACTGATAAAAACTAATCCCTCAAAGCAATTTTTTTTAATCTGATAGTAAAATCCAGCACTACAGGTATTCCTTCTTTAATTAATTCCATGGTTCCATTCAAGCCTACTTGCCTTAGATTTGGATTGGATAATCAATGTTGGATCACATATGTCAAACACAATGTTTCTGTTTTTTTTGTATTTCTCAACTTTCTCCATCTGGAATGGCGGAGAAAGTTGAGAAATACAAATAAAATGCTGTTCAATCAATATGATTTAAAAGTCAAATTATTCTTCAATTCTACACTATGGCCAATTGAAAAGAAATACAACAAAATAGAGACAGGGACTGAAAGAAATTAAGAGAATAAAGTGTTAATGACTGCCTCTTTAAACTCTATTTTCCCCAGCTACTTATAAATGGTTCATAGGATGACCTAAGCCTGAGCTTCAGTTTTCCCAAGTTCTTAAGTTAATACTGCCACGATGAATAAAAATATAGGCACCAAACCAACAAACCACTTTTCTTGAACCACGTATTCTCTTGTCTTGTACTCTGTGTTGGCAACCCCAGCTTCTGGTGGTTTCTTTTTCCTCTTAACTACATTCCCCCATTTGTTCTTTAGATGTAATAACTGAGATTGAATTTCTAGTACCTCCTTAACTTGCCCCTTGTACTGTGTCTGCCTCTGACTGTTCAGAATATTCTCCAGCCTAATTCTAACATAACCTTGAGATTTTTTTTTATTGAGCCCTAGAAGCAAGGAACATGGCAGCCCAAGAGTATCATATGTTGAGTAGGCATAGGTGAAGAATAGTTAATGGAATTTGGATAAGTTATACTGGATTCCCAACTTATGAAGCATAAATTTGAATTCAAGGCTGCCTTATCTGTGTTTTTAACCCTTTTTATTCAAGTTAGGAAATTTCCACATAATTCTAAAAATCCTCTATCTATCTATCTATCTATCTATCTATCATCTATCATTTATCTATTTGTCAAGGGTCACCTGTATTCCCTATTGTGTAAAAACTTACTTTTTATTGTGATAACATATACATAACAAAATATACCATCCTAACAATTTTTAGGTTTACAGTTCAGTTGCATTAAGTGTATTCATATTGTTGTGAAACATCACCACTATAATCTCTAGAACGTTTTCATCTTCCCAAATTGAAACTTTGTACCCATTAGACAATAACTCCCCATTCCCCTTTCTCCTCCAGCCTCTGGTACTCATCATTCAATTTTTCTGCAGCTATGAATTTGATTACTCTAGGTGCTTACTACCAGTGGAATCATACAATATTTGTCCTTTGCAAGTGGCTTAGGTGACTTAGCATTATGTCCTCAAGGTTCAACCCTGTTGTACCATGTGTCAGAATTTCTTATCTTTTTAAGGCTGAATAATATTCCATTGTACGTATATACATTTTGTTTAAACATTTACCTACAGCTGGACATTTGGGTTGTTTCCTCCTTTTGGCTATTGTGAATAATGGTATGAATGTGAATTGTGAATAATGTTATCAGCGTTTGTGTACAAATATCTGTTTAAGTCCCTGCTTTCATTTCTTTGGGGAATAAACCTAGAAGTGGAATCACGTGGTAATTCTGTCTTTTGAGGAAACACCCAACGTTTTCCCCCCACAGCGGCACCATTTTACCTTCCCACCAGCAATGCACAAGATTTCAATTTCTCCGCATTCTCACCAATACGTAATTTCTTTTCCTCCCTCCCTCCTTTCCTTCCTTACTTTCTTTTTTCCTCCCTACCTTCCTTCTTACCTGCCTTCCTCCCTCCTTCTCTCCCTCCCTCCTTCTTTTGTTTCTTTCTTCCTTCCTTTCTTCCTTCCTTCCTTTTTCTCTCTTTCTTTCTTTCTTTCTTCAGCCATCTTCATGAGTATGAAAGGGTATCTCAAGCTGGTTTTGATTTGAATTTCCCTAACAATTAGTAATGCTGAGCATCTTTACATGTGCTTATTGGCCATCTGTATATCCTCCTTGGAGAAATGTCTATCTGAGTCTTTTGCCCATTTTTAAGTTTAGTTGCTTGTTTTTGTTGAGTTGTAGGAGTTCTGTATAAAGCTTAGATATCAACCCCTTATCAGGTAAATGATTGGCAAATATTTTCCCCAATTCCATGTGTTGCCTTTCACTCTGTTGATAGTGTCCTTGGATGCACAAGTGTTTAATTTTGATGAAGTCCAATTTATCTGTTTTTTTCTTTTCTTGCTTGTGCTTTTGGTATCACATGTGTTAAAACTTTTGTGATATTAGATCTTTCCCCAATTTGATCTGTAGGATTTATATTACCTGATGTTCTAGACTTTACGGAAAATATATCTTTATGAGGAAGCAAAATCTTGAGAGTCAAAATTCAAGGAATTCCTGGATTCATGTGGGGATTGTTTTCTTGCTCATGAGTGCTTGTTTTATGATACAAGGACCAAGGACTCATAAGAAAAATATACAGTTACTAAATGAGCTCTCTGAGGAAGCTCAATCTCTCTCTCTCTCTGGAAATTCCCCTGCCAGGAATCACTGGCTGTGGACTGTTAGGTAATGGAAGAGAGAATAGGAAAAAATATTGCCATAGAAAAAGAGAGGTTAACCTATATAAAGATTTGAAAAAAATTTACAGTTTTAAGCTGGGCTTAGAATGTACCATTTCCTAATTCCATGCTGCAACATTCATAATGAGGCCTTTAAAATTTCCCAAGATTCTTCAATATTGAACAGTTTCTATTCTTGCTCTTCCTCTAGAAGCTTAGGGAGGTCATAGCTACTGAGGGATATACTGCTAAAAGCAACAGTAAAGTTATTTTTGAATTCGGAATTTCTATGAAAATAGGGAGCAAATAATGGCAGATATTTTATGCAAACACTATATTACTACAAAAAGTTAGGGACAAAGACACTTTTAATAGAATTTTTCCTTACTTTCAGTATAAATAACTATTTACTCTTCTGAAAGGTAGTAATAGTTGTGTTTCATTTTACACAGAAAAAGAACTATGTGCATTTATAGTTATTTCGCCATTCAGAGATGAGTGTTGCCGCTAAAGGTTGTATATAGATATACTAAAAACTATAATTAAAACTTTACATAAAGATTTCATGGAACTTCTTTTCACAGGGGCTCATGGTCCATACAAAATTAAGCAAAAGTATTGTTCTAAATATAAGAAAGATAGTCCTTACCCTACTGAATTTTAGTGTAAAAGGCTTACAACCTTTGAAGGCCTGACAATGAAATGTAAATTAAACACATATGTTGCATTCATATGTCTATTATTTAATTGGTATTTTTATAGTCTCATTTTAATATAACACTTTGAGAAAGGTAATATTATACCATTTTGAACTCATAAGACTAAAATTCAGAAAAATCTAAGAAACTTGTTTAAGTTTACCTCAAGCCAAGATTTGAACTAGGTCTTCAGCTCCCCAAATCAATCCTCTCTCTCTCCATTACATCTCTCCATTACATCTCCTTTAAATGTCAGGCTCATTTAAATAAATTTCACAAGAATGCATTATCAAACCTCTATTAATCTCTGTGCTGGAAACTTCAGGTAATATATATGAGTGAGTAAGATGCAGTTCTTTTTCTTAAGATGCATTGGGTAGAAAGTAGTCATAGGTAATATTATTTGTTGTAAGTACAGTCAAATGTGCCACAGCCCATAGGCACTGGCAAATGCTGTGCAACTCTGAATTCTCATAGACAACCACCATTTCTGAGTAAGGATTTAGTACTGTAATGTCAGCTGGAGCCCTCCTCCCCTTGAGCATCTGGTTAAACTTGACCTAAGTACAATGTCCAAGGCTTGCAGAATCTGCTGCACGAATTCTGTGAGATTCCAGAACTTATTCATTCTGCGGTGATCATCAGGGTGAAAAATCCCAAGTCTTCACCAGATTACATCCCCAAACATATACCCCCAAATGCCATATTATCTATGCATTTAGAAACCTGTAATAATACTAGTTGGGGGGAAAAGGAGCCCATTGCAGATCATGTGGTCTCCTATAACTCACGATTCATTTCTTCTCTCTTCCTCTCTCTTCTCAAGTTCTTCTGCTTTCTCACATGTAATAATTCTACTCACATTTGGCACCTTTTGGAAAACTCACCTATTCTTCTATTTGCTCATTACAGTATTTTTGTCAAAAATTAACAATTTTATATTTATGGGGAATTCTGGTAAACAAAATATTTTGTTTTCATTATGTTTTCCTATCTTTTTCTCTCTCCCTTATCTTCACTCTCTGAGGACATTGTAGTTATATCAACTGAAAGGATTAATATTTCATTTAACTACAGATAATCATACTCAACAACATATAACTAGTATCTATGGAAAAGTTCTGGAATTTTGATGAATTATTAGGAATTGGTGAATTACTAGAAATGATAATGTATAGTAGACAGGCAAGGTCATATTTTACTGTTATTATTGTTGTGGTGGTGATTGTGATGGTTGTTAGTATCTATCAATACTCTGTCTTACTAGATCACTTGTAAAAGTATTGACTCCTGGTGGGGGGACCTTCAAGATGGTGGAGGAGTAAGACGTGGAGATCACCTTCCTCCCCACAAATACATCAAAAATACATCTACATGTGGAAAAACTCCTAAAGAACACCTACTGAAAGCTGGCAGAAGACCTCAGACTTCCCAAAAGGCAGGAAAATACCCACGTACCTGGGTAGGGCAAAAGAAAAAAGAAAAAAGAAAAAACAGAGACAAAAGAATAGGGACAGGACCTGCACCTCTGGGAGGGAGCTGTGAAGGAGGAAAAGTTTCCACACACTAGGAAGCCCCTTCACTGGTGGAGACGCAGAGAGGGCGGGGTGGGGGGGAAGCTTCAGAGCCTCGGAGGAGAGCGCAGCCACAGAGGTGCGGAGGGCAAAGCGGAGAGATCCCCACACAGAGGATCAGTGCCGACCAGCACTCACCAGCCTGAGAGGCTTGTCTGCTTACCCACCGGGGTGGGTGGGGGCTGGGAGCTGAGGCTCAGGCTTCAGAGGTCAGACCCCAGGGAGAGGACTGGGGTTGGCGGCGTGAACACAGCCTGAAGGGGCTAGTGCGCCACAGCTAGCCAGAAGGGCATCTGGGAAAAAGTCTGGACCTGCCTAAGAGGCAAGAGACCTTTGTTTCAGGGTGCACGAGGAGAGGGGATTCCTTCCTTGTCTGCCCACAGAAGGCAGAGCACCACCTGCCTAAACGAGCTCCAGAGACAGCATGAGCTGTGGCTGTCAGCTTGGACCCCAGAGATGGGCATGAAACTCTAATGCTGCTACTGCAGCCACCAAGAATCCTGTGTGCCAGCACAGGTCACTATCCACAACCCCCCCCAACCCCCAGGAGCTTGTGCAGCCCACCACTGCCAGGGTCCCATGATCCAGGCACACGTTCCTCGGGAGAACACATGATGTGCCCCAGGCTGTTGCAACATCACGCCAGCCTCTGCCACTGCAGGCTCACCCTGCATTCCAATTATGACTACTGTACCCCTCTCTCCCCCTGGCCTGAATGAGCAAGAGCCCCTTACTCAGCCGCTGCTTTAACCCCATGCTGTCTGAGCGGGAACAGATGCCTGAGGGCGACCTACACGCAGAGGTGGGGCCAAAACCAAAGCTGAACTCCAGGAGCTGTGCGAACAAAGAAGAGAAAGGGAAATTTCTCCGTGCAGCCTCTGGGACAGTGGATTAAATCTCCACAATCAACTTGAGGTACCCTGCATCTGTGGAATACCTGAACAAACAACGAACCATCCAAAAATTGAGGTGGTGGGCTTTGGGAGCAACTGTAGACTTGAGGTTTGCTGATTTGTTTCTGATTCTTAAGTTTATCTTAGTTTAGTGTTTAGTGCTTGTTATCATTGGTGGATTTGTTTATTGGTTTGGTTGCTCTCTTCTTTTATTTTTTTAAATTATTATTATTATTTAATTTTTTTATTTTAATAATTTTTTTCTTTATTATTGTTTTTCTCTCTTTCTTTCTTTCTCCATTTTCTTCTGAGCTGTGTGGCTGACAAGGTCTTGGTGCTCTGGCCTTGTGTCAGGCCTGAGACTCTGAGGTGTGTGAGCCAAGTTCAGGATATCGGGCCACCAGAGAACTCCCAGCCCCATGTAATATCAATCAGCGAGAGCTCTCCCAGAGAGCTCCCTCACAATGCTAAGACCCAGCTCCACCCAACGGCCAGAAAACTCCAGTGCTGGACACCCCATTCCGAACAACTAGTAAGACAGGAGCACAACACCACCCATTCACAGAGAGACTGCCTAAAATCATACTAAGTACACAGACACCCCAAAACACACCACTGGACATGGCCCTGCCCACCAGAAAAACAAGATCCAGCCCCACCTAACAGGACACAGGCACCAGTCCCCTCCACCAGGAAGCCTACACAACCATTGAACAAACCTCACCCACTGGGGACAGACACCAAAAACAATGGGAACTACGAACCTTCAGCCTGTGAAAAGGAGACCCCAAACACAGTAAGTTAAAATGAGAAGACAGAGAAATATGCAGCGGATGAAGGAGCAAGGTAAAAACCCACCAGACCAAAAAATACACTTTCTTCTCAACTGCTCATGGAACATTCTCTAGGATAGGCCATATCTTGGGTCACAAACCAATCCTTGGTAAATTTAAGAAAATTGAAATCATATCAAGCATCTTTTCCAACCACAACGCTATGAGACTGGATAACAATTACAGGGAACAAAACTGTAAAATATACAAACACATGGGGCTAAACAATACACTACCAAATAACCAACATCACTGAAGAAATGAAAGAGGAAATAAAAAAATACCTAGAAAAAAATGACAATGAAAACACAACGACCCAAAACCTATGCCATGCAGCAAAAGCAGTTCTAAGAGGGAAGTTTAAAGCAATACAATCCTACCTCAGGAAACAAGAAAAATCTCAAGTAAACAACCTGACTTTACACATAAAGCAATTCAAGAAAGAAGAACAAAAAACCCACAAAGTTGGCAGAAGGAAAGAAATCATAAAGATCAGATCAGAAATAAATGAAAAAGAAATGAATGAAACGATAGTAAAGATCAATAAAACTAAAAGCTGGTTCTTTGAGAAGATAAACAAAATTGATAAACCATTAGCCAGACTCATCAAGAAAGAAAGGGAGGTGGCTCAAATCAATAGAATTTGAAATGAAAAAGGAGAAGTAACAACTGACACTGCAGAAATACAAAGGATTATGAGAGATTACTACCAGCAATTATATGCCACTAAAATGGACAACCTGGAAGAAATGCAAAAAGTCTTAGAAAACCACAACCTTCCTAGACTGAACCAGGAAGAAATAGAAAATATAAACAGACCAATCACAAGCACTGAAATTGAAATTGTGATTAAAAATCTTCCAAAAAACAAAAGCCCAGGACAAAATGGCTTCATAGGAGAATTCTATCAAACATTTAGACAAGAGCTAACACCAATCCTTCTCAAACTGTTCCAAAATATAGCAGAGGGAGGAACACTCCCAAACTCATTCTACGAGGCCATCATCACCTTGATACCAAAACCAGATAAAGATGTCACAAAGAAAGAAAACTACAGGCCAAATCACTGATGAACATAGATGGAAAAATCCTCAACAAAATATTAACAAACACAATCCAACAGCACATTAAAAGGATCATACACCATGATCAAGTAGGGTTTGTCCCAGGAATGCAAGGATTCTTCAATATATGCAAATCAATCAATGTGATACACCATATTAACAAATTGAAGGTTAAAAACCATATGATCATCTCAATAGATTCAGAAAAAACTTTGACAAAATTCAACATACGTTTATGATTAAAACTCTCCAGAAAGTAGGCATAGAGGGAACCTACCTCAACATAACAAATGCCATATATGACAAACATTGTTTTCACATGGTGAAAAACTGAAACCATTTCCTTTAAGATCAGGAACAAGACAAGGTTGCCCACTCTCAACACTATTATTCAACATAGTTTTGGAAGTCCTAGCCACAGCAATCGAAGACAAAAAAGAAATAAATGGAATCCAATTGGAAAAGAAGAAGTAAAACTGTCACTGTTTGCAGATGACATGATACTATACACAGAGAATCCTAAAGATGCTACCAGAAAACTACTAGAGCTAATCAATGAATTTGGTAAAGTAGCAGGATACAAAATTAATGCACAGAAATCTCTTGCATTCCTATACACTAACAATGAAAAATCTGAAAAGAGAAATTAAGGAAACACTCCCATTTACCATTGTAACAAAGGGAATAAAATACCCAGGAATAAACCTACCTAAGGGGGCAAAAGACCTATAGGCAAAAAAATATAAGACACTGATGAAAGAAATTAAAGATGTTATAAACAGATGGAGAGATATACAATGTTCTTCGATTGGAAGAAACAACACTGTGAAAATGGCTATATTTCCCAAAGCAATCTACTGATTCAATGCAGTCCCTATCAAACAGCCAATGGCATTGTTCACAGAACTAGAACAAAAAAATTCACAGTTCGTATGGAAACACAAAAGATCCCTAATAGCCAAAGCAATCTTGAGAAAGAAAAATGGAGCTGGAGGAATCAGGCTACCAGACTTCAGACTATACTACAAAGCTACAGTAATCAAGACAATATGATACTGGCACAAAAACAGGAATATAGATCAATGGAACAGGATAGAAAGCCCAGAGATAAACCCACGCACATATGGTCACCTAATCCTTGATAAAGGAGGCAAGAATATACAGTGGAGAAAAGACAGCCTCTTTAATAAGTGTTGCAGGGAAAACTGGACAGCTACATGTAAAAGAATGATGGTAGAACACTCCCTGACACCATACACAAAAATAAACTCAAAATGGATTAAAGACCTAAATGTAAGGCCAGACACTATAAAACTCTTAGAGGAAAACATAGGCAGAACACTCTATGACATAAAACACAGCAAGATCCTTTTTTACCCACCTCCTAGAGAAATGGAAATAAACAAATGGGACAAATGAAACGTAAAAGCTTTTGCACAGCAAAGGAATCCATAAACATTTTGCAAAGACAACCCTCACAATGGGAGAAATATTTGCAAAACAAGCAACTGACAAAGGATTAATATGCAAAATATACAAGCAGCTCATGAATCTCAATTTCAAAATAAACAAACAACCCAATCCAAACATGGGCAGAAGACCTAAATAGACATTTCTCCAAAGAAGATATACAGATTGCCAACAAAAACATGAAAGGATGCTCAACATCACTAATCATTAGAGATATGCAAATCAAAACTACAATGAGGTATCACCTTACACCAGTCAGAACACAGATGTAGAGAACAGACATATGGACACCAAGGCGGGAAAACTGCAGTGGGGTGGGGATGGTGGTGTGCTGAATTGGGTGATTGGGATTGACATGTGTACACTGATGTGTAAAAAATTGATGACTAATAAGAACCTGCAGTATAAACAAACAAACAAACAAAACAACTAAAAAAAAAAAAAAAAAAAAGAGTGGCCCCCACTTGCTGCAACTAGAGAAAACCCTAGCACAGAAACGAAGACCCAACACAGCCAAAAATAAATAAATTAATTAATTAAAAAAAATTCAGTGGAGGAAAACATTTAACTTTAAAAAAAATAATAATAATGAATTATCAGAATTTTCAGAATGGAGACTTCCCACCTAAAATATAGTTCTCTTGCCCAGAACTACTTCAGTTTCTACATTTTGTAGTGGAATTAGTGGAATCTATTGGGCTTATTAAATTAGATAAACATATGAACGTAGATAGTTAATAAGCAACCTATGCTTTAGAAGCAATGTTGGAAGACTTTGCATTTCTGTGAATGAAGGTTCTGACCTACAGGTTGTGAGATCATGAAAGAAGATGAGCAACTGTTCTCTCAGTCTTTTTATCTGTATAGATTAAGGTAACTGGATCAGAGCATTAAATGGTTATAGAGAGGTTGCATAATGCTTTTTGGGAATTAATTGACTTACAAGTCATGGACAAGAGAATTCCAAAATAGCTTGCTGACCAAAATTTTATCTTTCAACATCTGTGGTTATCAGATTCTCAAAGTGGACTCTACCCCTGAAGAATAAGCTGTCAGATGAAGGATAACAAAGTTATGTTAAGGAGCTGTCCTGCACTAGCTGGTAGAGTGGGTTTTCTCTTCTGGACTCTGGGTGAAAACAGACACTCAGAAAGGCAAAGGAAGTTGTTGATCTATGACTGGCTTGCCTAAGGTCCTCTTGAGTCCAGACACTTCCTATTCAGACACTTGGTTCTGATTAAATATCACCCTCCAACACACACACACACACACACACACACACACACACACACCCCACAAGGATACACTCAATTGCCATGCAATTTATGAGAAAATTTATAAAGCGGGAAAATGCTGTGTATATTGACATTATGAAGCCACATTTCTGGATGTTAACATTCCATGTGGTATCCAACAAATCCCACAGTTTGACTGGAGTAGCTGGTTATCAGCAACAAATATGCTGAGTGAGGGAAAGCAGCCTTGCAGTCTCTCATTATGTTAAGATTATATTAATATTAAATAATTTGATGCCTTATATGAAAATGATATTCTTTTTTTTTTTTTTTAAAGATTGATTGATTGATTGATTGATTGATTGCTATGTTGGGTCTTCGTTTCCGCGCTAGGGCTTTCTCTAGTTGTGGCAAGCGGGGACCACTCTTCATCGCGGTGCGCGGGCCTCTCACTATCGCGGCCTCTCTTGTCGCGGAGCACAGGCTCCAGACGCGCAGGCTCAGTAGTTGTGGCTCACGGGCCCAGTTGCTCCGCGGCATGTGGGATCTTCCCAGACCAGGGCTCGAACCCGTGTCCCCTGCATTGGCAGGCAGATTCTCAACCACTGCGCCACCAGGGAAGCCCCCGAAAATGATATTCTTAAGTAGCATCCCCAAGTGCACTGAAATTCTTAGAAGCACTGCTTATATATGCTTCATGGCCAAGGAAGGGGAGGCCAGGGAATTTTAAGAAAGGACATTTACCCTCCAGGGGTAATCAAGACATCAACACAGCATTGATATACATTTCTGGTGTTTTATTTTTATTTTTTTAAGTAAATTAAAAGTTTGGTTAACTCACTCTCCCCAGTCTCCTTTGGGTCCTCTGTCAGAGCAGATTTTTTTTTCTTAAATATTTATTTATTTTTTTGGCTGCGTTGGGTCTTAGTTGCGATACACGGGATCTTCGTTGCCACGTTAATTGTGGCGTGCGGGGTCTTTAGTTGCGGCATGTGGGTTCTAGTTCCCTGTCCAGAGATCAAACTTGGGCCCCCTGCATTGGGAGTGTGGAGTCTTAGCCACTGGACCACGAGGGAAGTCCCAGAGCAGATGTTAACTGATTTTGTTCTTAGATGTAAGATGAAGACTTTTGAGAAAGCTGAGCTTTGAGAAGTGTGATCTGTGCGACTGCACTACTTGAGTTGAAGAAATTAGTGTTCAGAGAACTGGATCATAAAATGATTTTCCATTAGAAAAGATTCCCTCTGAGGTGGAAGTTAAATATTCTATACAGTTACTACATTTTTGTTTTCTAAAACACATGACATTTAGTGAAGAAAAATAAATGTACCTAAATACA
Organism: Balaenoptera borealis; assembly: GCF_965194805.1. NCBI lineage: Eukaryota > Metazoa > Chordata > Mammalia > Artiodactyla > Balaenopteridae > Balaenoptera > Balaenoptera borealis. The sequence continues at coordinate 60,471,894 of NC_138861.1, read as the reverse complement.
ATTATGGAAAACAAACCAGAAATGTAATTATGAATGTGAGCTCTATTTTAAACTATACGTGATCCTGTTTTTCAGCGTAATGCCTTTTCTTGTCTATAGCAGTGTTCTGATAAGGAAAAGTAGGACAGGATCTGACTTAGAAACAGTAGCTGGTTTAGTGTAAGCTTAGTTAGAGATAGGAAACAAATTTGTTAAGACTAACATCATGACAAAAATAGTAGTCATCAGTAGGCTTAAAGTTTTATATCTCAAAACTAAAAAGATTTTTCCTTTTGCTTGGAGACATTTCTAGCTATAGGTAAGAGAGACTGAAAGAAGCCTGCTCAAGTTGCCACAATTTTAAGAAAAATTAACCTCAAGCTTAAGATTACAAATTGAAAATCCATTCCATTTGGGAATCTTTTATCACTGGAACTTTTAGACTAAAGAAAAATAAAGTGTGACTGATTTTTTTTCTCTACTGCTTTTAACTAAGACCACATTTGAATATATATGTTTTTATTCCTGTGGTGATAGTGAATTACAACTATTCAAAATCAGGTTACAAGTATGAAATTTTAATTAGTGAAAAATTTTGGATTTTGTACAAAGATGTAAACTGGTAAAATTTTCTAAATTTCTTATATTTCCTTATGTAACATCATTATCCAAACTGATACTTGAAAGTATATAAATCTAAGCACAGGCTTGTAACTAAATTATTTGTTTGTAAATAACTAAAGTCTTTTAAATTTGGTTTCTATGAATCTCAGACAATATTGCTAATTATGTGATCCTATAAAATTATTTCATTTGAATTTTCTAGGTAGATTTAAATTTTTTTTTCTCTGACACATTCTAGTACTGATGTTGACTGTATTGTACTTTGTTGTTAACTTAGATTTTCTGTTCTCCTAATTGAATTTTTTGTCAGTTTGGACTAATACAATCCCAAAGTAACAGTAATACATGTATTCTTATAAACATTTTTGGAGAAATAAAAGTTTCAGCCCCTTAAAAGCCAGGAATAAAAGAAAATTAAAGTAATGAAGTCATTTTAATGTGTGTGAGTCATTTTGGGTCACAGGTCATACTTAAGCAGAATATAGAAAAAATTTTAAAAAATCAATTTTCATTTGTCTATATTTGCTCTCTTATCATTTAGAATAAACCTAACGAAATGCTAAATATCCTCCAAGGGGTACATCTTTCTAGATAATTCATGTTGTGTTAAAGATCACAGCAACATATACCCAGTAAATTTAAGTCCAAATATATGGGCCCCCAAACTTAAAGAAAATAAACATATATAACCTCCTCACTTGTGTGCTATCTGTATATTTTTGTCTAATTATAAACGGTCTTGGTTCATCATAACAATAGTAAAATAATATATTATGGGCATTCACTTTTTAGACTATTATTTTAAAATAACTTTAGATTTATGGAAGAGTTGCAAAGATTGTACTGTGTTCCCATTTACCCTTCAGTCAGCCTCCTCTAATGGTGACATTTTTTGTAACCATAGTACATTTATCAAAACTAAGAAATTAACATTAGCACAATACTATGAACTAAACTACAGTATATTTTTCCACTATTGCCCTTCTTCTGTTCCACGGTCCAACCCAATACCATACTTTATTTAGTTGTCATGTCTCTGTAGGCTCTTCAGTTTGTGATTGTTTCTCAGTTTTTGATGACCTAGACACTTCTGATGGGTATCGGTCAGGTATTTTGTAGGAGATCTCTCAGTCTGGGTTTGTTTGATGTTTTCCCATAAATAGACTGAGGTTACAAACTTTAGGGAAAGCTATCACAGAAGTGCCCTGCTTATTGCACAATATCGGGGCACATGATATCAACATTATTTATTTCTGAGGATGTTAAACTTGATCATCTGGTTAAGGTGGTATCAGCCAGGTTGCTCCACTGAAAAGTGATTATTTTCCTTTGCATACCCTATTTGTTAGAACAGAGTCCTGGGTTCATCTCATATGTAAGGGGATGGAAATTAAACCCTACCTCCTGGGGGCAAGAGTATAAAAGATTTTGTGGTCATATGTTCAAACCGGCACAGTAATTAAATATTTGAGGGAAATACTTTGAGGTTATGGGCATTTACTTTTGATATCTTTATTAAATATAATTTATATTAAAACTACAGTTTTAAAAGTTCTAAATAATATTGTATTTTAAAATATTTTATAGAATAATGATTATAGCTAACATAGAGTGCTTACTCTGTGCCAGGAGCTGCGCTAAGTGTTCCTCTTTATTATAACTCTGTGAGGTACGTACTATTATTTTCTACATTTAACAGATGAAAATACTGAGGCAAAGAGAAGTTATATGATGTGCCCATTGTCATATGGCTAGGAAGTTACAGAGCTGGGATTCAAAGCTAGGAAGTGTCAGTCTGGCCCAGAGCCTGCCTCGTTCTCTGAATCATGATGCTCTATGAGATAAATAGATAGGTAGAGATATATAGAGATCAAGCTATATTAGAATAGGTAAGCAAACGTGTGTAATATTGAGGAGTAAGTCTTGAGAATCAAGACAGAAGTGGAATAAGTTGTAAAACTTTTCTAAGACTCAGTGAAGTTAAAAATGAAATTGGCACATCTAAATGGTCCCAATAAAAGTCTCACTCTTCTGCAATTGCTATCTGGAATATATTACAAATGCTATATATCAATAAGACAAAAGCAAACAATCCAATAGAAAAATGAACAAGAATAGGAATAGGTAATGCACAAGAAACTAAACAGATAATCAGTTTCATTAGTTATCAAGGAAAAACAAATTTAAACTACAATGAGATACCATTTCATATCTATCAGGTGGTCCACAATTTGTAAATCTGGAAACACTGACTTCTGGTGAGGATGTAGGGACATGGGAACTCGGACATGGCTGGAGGAAGTATAAATGCATGGAACCACCTTGAAAAGCACTTTGGCAATACTTGGGTGAAGTTGAAGATATCCATTATCATTTCTGTCTGCCCTAGGGAAATTCTCAACCATGTACATAAGAAATGATGTATGAGAATGCTCATGAAACACTGTTCGTAATAGCAAAATGTGGAAACAACTACTGTCCCTCAATAGTTAAATTGATAAACAGTGCCATGACACAGAGTTAAAATGTTACAACTCCATCTACTTGCGTTAACTTGGGGAAGTCTTTAAAAACATATTTTTGAATTAAAAAAATGGTAGTTCAGTACAATGCCATGCATGTAAATGTTAAGGTCCCAAATAATGGTATTGTATCTATCATTTGGAAACATGCAATACAGTAAACTTTCTGTCGATGAAAATTTAATAAGTAGTCAATCTAAGAAAGAAATGGAAAATTTTGTTCAAGCCAACCTGAGGATTTTCATCCAGGAGACAGTCTTTCAGAAAACTCTGAGGACTGTTCTGAAGAGGTAAGAGGGGTGGCCAGTATGTATTGGTTTTGATGAAGGTATACTTGCAATCAAGCACACAACTTGGTAGAAGGTTACTGCTGTTTGTGAGGAACAGATATCTTAGTTAATGGTTTTAGTGTTTTTCTAAGTATGGGAAGATGCAAGAAATTGGTTTCATAAAATTTTCTCCTGAAAATATCTAACTATTTGAGGGCCAGTTCTGCCAGTTTTCCTAGAACACAAGGTGCCTCATACTGACCTTCACCATGAATCCCTTTCAGGGTTACTGTAGGTCAGCAACCGCAGTGGCTAGTGACTTGATTCTTGTAGAACTCGATGGTGGGCAACATTCTTTATTTTACAATCCCCTCCCTTTTGATCTTAATTTCAACCAAGGTTTGGGAGGCATTTTGTGACCAATTTGTCCCACGGTGCTAGGAATGCTCATTCCCGGGTCGGGCGAGGATTTCATTGATAGGGCCACTCAACGTGTTATTACTGGATGAAGACTTTTTAACCGTAACCAAAAGCCTCTGGACTGCCTGTCTTACCAGTCTGCTGTGGTCCAGGAAACGGTTCCCTCTTGTTTCTTCTTCCCATATCTAGAGTTTCACTATTACAATCATTGATGTTTTAGGATATATATTTGATCAATCATTTCAAGTCACCTAATCATCATTAATTTTATCTGAGGCTTAGTCACACATTTGGTAATGCAAGAAACAATAATCTTAAAAAACAGGCACGATACTAATAATATAGCTAGTAACATTAATAAGGTCATAAGTAAGTATTTAAGCTAAGAACCTCCATTATGTGCGGCCCAGTACCTCCCCAGGTCATCTGACCAGCCTGTTCACCAATCGCTATCTTTAAAGGAAATGATAAATTGGCTTTGTTCACCAAAGTTCACCGAAGATATCTGCATATAAAGGGCAAGTGGTGGGTCATTGTGACCCCTGGCAGTATTGAGAAAGAAATGTTATCTTCTAAGGAGTTACACAGCTGGCACCAGAAGAAGAAAAATTGATCTTTATGACTGAACAGGTGTTTCTGCCATCGGGGAGGTCTTGTTAATGCACAATGAAGATACACAAAGCACACTAGAGGAGAGGGAGGAGGCCGAAACGGGCAGAGAAAAAGTTTACGTTAAGTTTTTCTTGTCTTGCCTTAAAATATGAATTTTATTTCATCAGTTCAGAACATTAATGAGAATGACCCTATCATAGGAATTTGGCAGTGAAGGGGGAAAAGGATTGGCCAGTGGGGCTTTAGTATATATATCATTTTTTACATTAAAAAAGACCTGAAGCAAATATAATGAAATGTTAATACTGCTTAATTTCAGAAGTGGATAAATAGGTAATTGTTATATGTATATATATTTTACTTTCATGCTTAAAAGGTTTTATAATTGAATGTGAAAAGGCTGAATCCTTGTGGAATTTTTTTTCTTAATGGGGAAAAAGAAGGGAATTTAAACATTTCCTTCATCAAAAATCCCTTTGAGCTTTTATTTGCCAGACTTCCTTCTTCCTTGTTATGAGGTTTAGTAACCTCAAACCGTATTTACTTCTGTGGTTTCATTCTGAAAAAGATTTGGCTCATTTAGAAAAAGTCTTCTGTGAACCTAGATTCTAAGCTAGAGGTTCTCAGGGGAAATTATTTTCTATGGCAGAGCTAAAGAGAAAAGCCAAAACATTTTGATGTTGACACAACTTCTGGTGAAATGCCATAAAGGTCACCAAGTCTGTGATCCTTCATGGGATCCACAATGTGGGCCTAGAAACTAGCCCTGCCCCAACCATCACTTGGAGCAGAATGGAAACATTCTGAGGACATGCATGATGCGCTCCTGGGATTCATTCTTCTTTAATACACTGCTTTTACTTGTTTCCAAATTTTTCAAAATTGTTTTCAAACTTTTACTTTGAGTGGCTATCTCAGTGCTTACGTGACAAAGGAAGTCAGCCAGCTGAGATTGTTGATGGTACAGTGCATGTTAGCTTATTTTTTTCGGCTTATGTGATAAAGTTATATTTTATAAAATGGGTATTTTCTTAAAGGTATAAGGGTGTCAAAGTGTGCACTTTGGTGTGGGAAACAAAGCCTTTTTCTCCATCTATGAAATCCTATATTCCATACAATGTCTCATGACTTTAATGAGATTGAATAAAGGCTCATCTGTACTTATCATGAGAGTTTTATTAAACAAACATAAGAAGTCTGATTTTGCAGATATAAAAAATGACATCTAATCTGTATTATTTGAAGTACTTGTAATCCAAAGAAAACCTTCTTGAAAAGTATTTTTCAGTTTGATATATTTTTGCATAAAGTCTCTAGAAATTGGATGTAGTTGATTTTGTTAACTACTATAGTAAATCATTGGAAAATAAAAGATTAGAAATAGAGCAGTGCTTGACAATTTGTTTTAAATCACTAGAGAAACATTAAAAGCATACTACTTTTGCTTTTTGGATATACTTAATTTTAAACAATACATGTTGAGCCAAAACAAATAAAACTTTTGCTTCTGAATAGTATTTTAAGTTTAAGGGGGAAAAAGTCATAAATGATGACATGTTTTCATTTTTCTATGTTTTATATTTACAAAATTTTATTTTAATAATGATACACAGTCAAGAAGTACTTTAGGGGGCTTCCCTGGTGGCGCAGTGGTTGAGAATCTGCCTGCCAATGCAGGGGACACGGGTTCGAGCCCTGGTCTGGGAGGATCCCACATGCCGCGGAGCAACTAGGCCCTTGAGCCACAATTACTGAGCCTGCGCATCTGGAGAGGCCGCGATAATGAGAGGCCCCGCGCACCGCGATGAAGAGTGGCCCCCACTTGCCACAACTAGAGATAGCCCTCGCACAGAAACGAAGACCCAACACAGCTATAAATAAATAAAATAGTGTTTAAATAAATAAAAAAATAAAAATAAAAAAAAGCCAGCTTGTATATCACCTGCTCTTTAAAAAAAAAAAAAAAGTACTTTAGAAAAATTAGTCTTTATTTTCTTTTTTTTGCTTCCTGCCTGTATATCATGTCATTTATCTTTAAGACATGACAAGTTTAAGAACCCTTAAAAATTATTTTATTCAGATTATAGTTTTCAGAAGAGAGGGCTCTGTATTAGTCATCTTTGAAATTTTCATAGCATTTGTTAAGCCTCCCTTGTTGAAATGAAAATTTCAGATAGGCTTGATATCATCCAGGCCTCAGAAACAGCAAATGATGAAGCAAAGTGGTGGAAATTGCCCCACAGTTTATGGATGACTGAATGAATGAATCAACTAAGGATACTGCAGCACTCCCTGCCAAGAGTCTGTCTGTAAATCTGCTGAAATTCCAATCAGCGCAACAGATGGTCTGAACAACATTCATGGCTCCAAAAGGGTGTTGGCTTCTTCCCCATACTTAAGACCTGTAATTTTGAGGTGAAGATGACACAATTTCCTGTTTGGGACAAATCCTGGGAGTTGCCATAGTGATGTTCCATTTGAATAAGGATATGAAAAAGCAGAAAATCCAGATTATCTTACACACTGTAAAAAGCATCCTTTTAAACTATAGTTTTTGATGAGTTTTAACAAAGATATCGACCTATCTAGCCACTAATGATCTTGAGCACCTTTTCACGTGCTTATTGGCCAATTACATACTTTCTTCTATGAAGTACGTGTTCAAAAATTGTCCCTATTTATTACTAAATGGTTTGTCTTATTATTGAGCTGTATGAGTTGTTATATATTTCAATTATAAATCTTATCAGATACATGCATCACAAATGTTTTTTCCCTTTTTGTGACTTGACTTTTCATTTTCTTAGAAGTGTTTGAAAAGCAGAAGATTCAAATTTTGATGGGGTCAAATTGAGCAATTTTTTCAAAAGTACTTATTAGTACTTTTACAATCTTGTCTAAAAACCCTTTGCCTACCCCAAGGTCTGAAATTTTTTCTTCTGTGTTTTCTTCTAGAAATTCGATCATTTTAGTTTTTATGTTTATATGATATATGGTATATGATACACTTTACGTTAATTTTTGTGTTCGGTGTAAAGCAATGACCAAGATTCGTTTTATTCCATGTGTATATTCAGTTGTTCCAGCACCATTTATTGAAAAAACTGTATTTTCCCCATGGAATTACCTTGACACCTTTGTAGAAGATCAGTTGGCCATATATAGGTGTTCTAAAGGTTATTGATTAAGAACTCAGGCTCCGGAATTAGACTTTCTGAGTTTAAATCCTATCTCAACCCTACAGCATGGTGACCTTGAGTGAGCTTATTCTTCTTATTCCAGGCATAAATATGGGAAAGAGCTAAGGCCAAAAGGCCTTTAGTAATGTGACTTGCCCAAGGTTAGACATGTATGTTAGTGGCAGAGCTGAGACTTGAACCCAAATTATTTGACCTTCTGTTCATAACTCATTGAACTCTAGTACAATGACTTTCTTATTTTTTTCCAGCTTTATTGAGATATAATTGACATATAACTTTTAAGGTGTAAAGAGTGTTTATTTGATATACTTGTATATTGCAGAATGATCACCACCATAGCATTAGCTAACACCTCCATCCTGTCACATAATGACCATTTCTTTTTGTGGTGAGAAAATTTAAGATCTACACTCTTGGTAATTTTCAAGTGTATAGTACAGTATTATTAACTATAATTACCGTACTATACATTAGATCCCCAGAACTTATTCACCTTATAACTAGAAGTTTGTACCCTTTGACCAACATCTTCTCATTTCCCCCACCCCCAGCCCCTGATAACTACCACTCTATTCTCTGATTCTATGAGTTTGGCTTTTTGAGATTCCACATATAAATGATATCATACAATATTTGTATTTCTCTACCTGATTTATTTCACTTATCATAATGCCCTCAAGGTTTATCCACGTTGTTGTAAATGGCAGGATTTCCTTCTTTCTCATGGCTGAATTCCATTATATATGTGCCCCATCTTCTTTATTTATTCATCCCTTGACACTTAGGTTGTTTCCATATTTTGGCTATTGTGAATAATCCTGCAATGAGCATGGGAGGGCAGGTACCTCTTAGAGATCCTGTTTTCATTTCCTTTGGATATACACCCAGAAGTAGGATTGCTGGATAATATAGTAGTTCTATTTTTAATTTTTTGAGGAAACTCCAGTTTATATCCCTACCAACAGTGCAAAGAGAATTTCCTTTTCTCCAGACCCTTGCCAACACATTGTCTCTTGTATTTTTGGTGATAACCATATTAATATGTATAAGGTGATATTTCATTCTGGTTTTGATTTGCATTTCCCTGATGATTAATGATGTTGAGAACCTTTTCATGTACCTGTTGGTCATTTGTATGGCCATATGTCTTCTTTGGAAATATGTCTGTTCAGGTCCTTTGCCCATTTTTTAAAAGGATTGTTTTGTTGTTGTTGTTGAGTTGTATGAGTTCTTTATACATCTTGGATATTAACCCCTTATCAGATATATGATTTGAAAGTATTTTGTCCCATTCTGTAGGTTACTTTTTGGGTTGTGTTTGTTTGTTTGTTTGTTTTTGTTTTGCTGTGCAGGAACTTTTAAATTTGATGTAGTCTCACTTTTTTGTTTTTGCTTTTGTTGCTGGTGCTTTCAGCATCACACTAAAAAAAAAAAAATCATCGCCAAGACCAATGTCAAAGGGTTTTTCCCATATCTTTTCATATGTTGTGTTTCTGTTTTCATTTGATTCAAGATTTAGATTTTTCTTTTTATTTCTTCTTTGACCCATTGTTCAAAAATGTGTTGTTTCATAAGAGCACCTAAATACATGAGGCAAATATTAACAAACACAAAGGGAGAAACTGATGTAACAAAATTGATATAAGGGAACTTTAACATCTCATTTATATCGGTGGACAAAAAAAAAAAAAAAAAAGTGTTGTTTAACTTCCCCATACTTGTGAATTTTTCAGATTTCTTCCCGTTATTGAATTCTAGTTTCATACCACTGTGGTTGGAAAAGATACTTGGTATGATTTCAATCTTCTTAAAATTTCTAAGACTTGTTTTGTGACTTATCAATATGATCTATCTTGGAAGACATTCTGTGCGAGTTTGAAAAGAATGTGTATTCTCTTGCTGTTAGATAGAATGTTCTGTATATATCTGTTTGGCTCATTTGGTCGAAAGTATAATTCAAGTCTAATGTTTCTCTGTTGATTTTCTGTCTGGATGACTTATCCATTGTTAAAAGTGGGGTATTACAGTTCACAATATTATTGTATTGTTGTCTATTTCTCCCTTCAGATTTATTTGCTCAATATATTTAGGTGCTCTGATACTAGGTGCATATATATTTACAATTGTCATATCTTCTTGATGATATCTGCTTTGTCATTATATAATGAACTTCTTTGTCTCTTGTTACTATCTTTGGCTTAAAGCTTATTTTGTCTGATACAAGTATGGCTATTCCTGCTCTCTTTCGGCTTCCACTTGAATGGAATATCTTTTTCCATCCCCTTACTCTGAGCCTATGTGTGTCCTTAAAACTGATGTGAATTTTCTGAAAGCAGCGTGTAACTGAGTCTTGTTTTTTATCCATCTAGCCACGCTGTATCTTTTGACTGAAGAATTTAATTCATTTACATCTAGAGTAATTATTTATGGCTAAAACTTACTAATTTTATCTTATTAATTGCTTTCTGATTGTTTTGTAGGTTCCTTGTTCCTTTCTTCCTCTCTTTCTGCCCTCCTTTGTGAATTGATGATTTCCATAGTGGTATGTGCTTTGATTCCTTCTCTTTATCTTTATTTAATCCACTCTGTATCTTCTTTTATCTACTGTAGGGTTTTGCTTTATCATGAGGCTTACATAAAACATCTTATAAATAAGAATCTATTTTATGCTGATAACAACTGAGCTTCAATCACATACAGGGACCAGAGTAGGCAGCAGTAGTGCCTGGAGCCAGTGGTGTGCTGCAGGTGCCTGTGTAGTGATGGGGCGGTTGCAAACACACATGGAGTGGTGGAAGCCAGAGCACACAGCAAAGGCCCAGGCCAACTGTGGGTGCACTGGCAGAGGCAGGGGCCATGACTGTCAGTAAGCAGTACCATGGCTGCTGGGTCTCACCATGGGTGCATGGCAGTGAAGGCCAATGATGAGGGTCAAGCTAAGGGCATGCAGGTACACAGTTGGTGTGGTTAGCTGAAGGTGAGCACAGTGATGCAGGCCAGGGACAGAAGATAGGGCTTGATCCAGGTCCAAAAGCAGCTCAGGGACCCTAGCTGTTAACATGCTCTCACGTGGCTGTATGGTCTCTCCCCAGGCATGCACGTGGCAGTGGAATCTGATGATAGGAGTCAAGCCAGTGGTGTGCAAGTGCACAGCTGTAGGGGCCAGCCCTGAGTGCATGCACAGTAGTGGGAGTCAGTCATGGGGGTCTAGGCTGGTGTCTTCCACTCTCACAGATGCAGAGGACTGGGTTGACTGCCAGTGAGGTTTCTGGGCTCCAGTGGGGGCAGTGGGGAGAGAGCAGGAAGGGCCTGAGGTGGCTGGCATCAGTGAACACAAATACCTGTGGGGCAAAAGCTGGTAAAATCTACAGGGGGTTCCAAAGCAGTTCTGCTGGTCACTTGTTTTTTTTTCAACGGTGAATGATGCTGGCTTTGTCTGCAAAGCAGGTCACTGTGAACTATGATTGCTCCCTCTATGTGGATGCTACTGGTAGGCTCTGCTTTTCTTCCTGTTCCTAGCTATCTCTATATGTCTCAGCTTTACAGGTCTGGGTGGAGTAAAAACAAAGTGAGACCTTTGTGCAAGGTCCCAAAAGCTGGGAAGGTGGTTGCTCACTGTGCTCTTGCCTGGTGAGGGGAATTTCTCTAACTGGGGAGGTCCCTCTAGGCACTGAGCAATGCCAGCTTGAGAGATGGGGAAAAGCAGGCAAAACAAAGTGGTCTTCCTTCTTTTTGTGTGCATTATTCACAGATTTTTTTGTTCCACTGTGTTGCTGAAGGTTTTTTTTTCTTTTTTTGTTCTTTCTTTTTTAAATTTAATTTTATTTATTTTTTTATACAGCAGGTTCTTATTGGTTATCCATTTTATACATATTAGTGTATACATGTCAATCCCAGTCTCACAATTCATCACACCACCACCACCACCCCCACCACTTTCCCCCCTTGATGCCATACGTTTGTTCTCTGCATCTGTGTCTCAATTTCTGCCCTGCAAACTGGTTAATCTGTACCATTTTTCTAGGTTCCACATATATGCGTTTATATACGATATTTGTTTTTCTCTTTCTGACTTACTTCACTCTGTATGACAGTCTCTAGATCCATCCAAGTCTCTACAAATGACCCAGTTTTGTTCCTTTTCATGGCTGAGTAATATTCCATTGTATATATGTACCAAAACTTCTTTATCCATTCGTCTGTCGATGGGCATTTAGGTTGCTTCCATGACCTGGCTATTGTAAATAGTGCTGCAATGAACGTTGGGGTGCATGTGTTTTTTTTGAATTATGGATTTCTCTGGGCATATGCCCAGTAGTGGTATTGCTGGGTGATATGGTAATTCTATTTTTAGTTTTTAAAGGAACTTTCATACTCTTCTCCATAGTGGCTGTATCAATTTACATCCCCACCAACAGTGCAAGAGGGTTCCCTTTTCTCCACACCCTCTCCAACATTTGTTGTTTCTAGATTTTCTAATGATGCCATTCTAACCGGTGTGAGGTGATATCTCATTGTAGTTTTGATTTGCATTTCTCTAATAATTAGTGATGTTGAGCAGCTTTTCATGTGCTTCTTGGCCATCTGTATGTCTTCTTTGGAGAAATGTCTATTTAGGTCTTCTGCCCATTTTTGGATTGGGTTGTTTGTTTTTTTAATATTGAGCTGCATGAGCTGTTTTTATATTTTGGAGATTAATCCTTTGTCTGTTGATTCGTTTGCAAATATTTCTCCCATTCTGAGGGTTGTCTTTTCATCTTGTTTGTAGTTTCCTTTGCTGTGCAAAAACTTTTAAGTTTCATTAGGTCCCATTTGTTTATTTTTGTTTTTATTTCCATTACTCTAGGAGGTGGATCAAAAAAGATCTTGCTGTGATTTACGTCAAAAAGTGTTCTTCCTATGTTTTCCTCTAAGAGTTTTATAGTGTCTGGTCTTACATTTAGGTCTCTAATCCATTTTCAGTTTATTTTTGTGTATGGTGTTAGGGAGTGTTCTAATTTCATTCTTTTACATGTAGCTGTCCAGTTCTCCCAGCATCACTTATTGAAGAGACTGTCTTTTCTCCATTGTATATCCTTGCCTCCTTTGCCATAGATTAGTTGACTATATGTGCATTGGATTATCTCTGGGCTTTCTATCCTGTTCCATTGATCTATATTTCTGTTTTTGTGCCAGTACCATATTTTCTTGATTACTGTAGCTTTGTAGTATAGTCTGAAGTCTGGGAGCCTGATTCCTCCAGCTCCGTTTTTTTCCCTCAAGACTGCTTTGGCTATGCGGGGTCTTTTGTGTCTCCATACAAATTTTAAGATTTTTTGTTCTAGTTCTTTAAAAAATGCCATTGGTAATTTGATAGGGATTGCATTGAATCTGTAGATTGGTTTGGGTAGTATAGTCATTTTCACAGTATTGATTCTTCCAATCCAAGAACATGGTATATCTCTCCATCTGTTGGTATTATCTTTAATTTCTTTCATCAGTGTCTTATAGTTTCTGCATACAGGTGTTTTGTCTCCCTAGGTAGGTTTATTCCTAGGTATTTTATTTTTTTTTGTTGCAATGGTATATGGGAGTGTTTCCTTAATTTCTCTTTCAGATTTTTCGTCATTAGTGTATAGGAATGAAAGAGATTTCTGTGCATTAATTTTGTATCCTGCAACTTTCCCAAATTCATTGATTAGCTCTAGTAGTTTTCTGGTAGCATCTTTAGGATTCTCTATGTAGAGTATCATGTCATCTGCAAACAGTGACAGTTTTACTTATTCTTTTTCAATTTGGATTCCTTTTATTTCTTTTTATTCTCTGATTGCCATGGCTAGGACTTCCAAAACTCTGTTGAATAATAGTGGTGAGAGTGGACATCCTTGTCTCGTTCCTGATCTTAGAGGAAATGCTTTCAGTTTTTCACCATTGAGAATGATGTTTGCTGTGGGTTTGTTGTATATGGCCTTTATTATGTTGAGGTAGGTTCCCTCTATGCCCACTTTCTGGAGAGTTTTTATCAGAAATGGGTGTTGAATTTTGTCAAAAGCTTTTTCTGCATCTATTGAGATGATCATATGGTTTTTATTCTTCAATTTGTTAATGTGGTGTGTCACATTGATTGATTTGCGTATATTGAAGAATCCTTGCATCCCTGGGATAAATCCCACTTGATCATGGTGTATGATCCTTTTAATGTGTTGTCGGATTCTGTTTGCTAATATTTTGTTGAGGATTTTTGCATCTATCTTCATCAGTGATATTGGTCTGTAATTTTCTTTTTTTGTAGTATCTTTGTCTCCTTTTGGTATCAGGGTGATGGTGGCCTCACAAAATGTGTTTGGGAGTGTTCCTTCCTCTGCAATTTTTTGGAAGAGTTTGAGAGGATGGGTGTTAGCTCTTCTCTAAATGTTTGATGGAATTCACCTGTGAATAGAATTCATCTGGTCCTGGACTTTTGTTTTTTGGAAGATTTTTAATCACAGTTTCTATTTCATTACTTGTGATTGTTCTGTTCATGTTTTCTATTTCTTCCTGGTTCAGTCTTGGAAGGTTATACCTTTCTAAGAATTTGTCCATTTTTTCCAGGTTGTCCATTTTATTGGCATAGAGTTACTTGTCGTAGTCTCTTAGGATGCTTTGTATTTCTGCAGTGTCTGTTGTAACTATCCTTTTCCGTCTCTAATTTTAATGATTTGAGTCCTCTCCCTCTTTTCTTGATGAGTCTAGCTAATGGTCTATCAATTTTATTTATCTTCTCAAAGAAGCAGCTTTTAGTTTTATTGATCTTTGTTCTTTTTTTTCTTTGTTTCTATTTCATTTATTTCTGCTCTGATCTTTATATTTCTTTCCTTCTGGTAACTCTGGGTTTTGTTTGTTCTTCTTTCTCTAGTTCTTTTCGGTGTAAGGTTAGACTTTATTTGAGGTGTTTGTTGTTTCTTGAGGTAGTATTGTACTGCTATAAACTTCCCTCTTAGAACTGCTTTTGCTGCATCCCATAGGTTTTGGATCGTCGTGTTTTCATTGTCATTTGTCTCTAGGTATTTTTTGATTTCTTCTTTGATTTCTTCAGTGATCTCTTGGTTATTTAGTAACGTATTGTTTAGCCTCCATGTGTTTGAGTTTTTTACGTTTTGTCCCTGTAATTGATTTCTAATCTCATAGCGTTGTCATTAGAAATGATGCTTGATATGATTTCAATTTTCTTAAATTTACTGAGGCTTGATTTGTGACCGAAGATGTGATCAATCCTGGAGAATGTCCTGTGCACACTTGAGAAGAAAGTGTAACCTGCTGTTTTTGGCTGGAATGTCCTATAAATATCAATTAAATCTATCTGGTCTATTGTGCCATTTAAAGCTTGTGTTTCCTTATTAATTTTCTGTTTGGATGATTTGTCCATTGGTGTAAGTGAGGTGTTAGTCCCCACTATTATTGTGTTACTGTCGATTTCCTCTTTTATAGCTGTTAGCAGTTGCCTTATGTATTGAGGTGCTCCTATGTTGGGTGCATATATATTTATAATTGTTATATCTTCTTCTTGGATTGATCCCTTGATCATTATGTAGTGTCCTTCCTTGTCTCTTGTAACATTCTTTATTTTAAAATCTATTTTATCTTATATGAGTATTGCTACTCCAGCTTTCTTTTGATTTCCATTTGCATGGAATATCTTTTTCCATCCCCTCACTTTCAGTCTGTATGTGTCCCTAGGTCTGAAGTGGGTCTCTTGTAGACAGCATATATATGGGTCTTGTTTTTGTATCCATTCAGCAAGCCTGTGTCTTTTGGTTGGAGCATTTAATCCATTCACGTTTAAGGTAGTTATCGATATGTATGTTCCTATTAGCATTTTCTTAATTATTTTGGGTTTGTTTTTATAGGTCCTTTTTTTCCCTTGTGTTTCCCACTTAGAGAAGTTCCTTTAGCATTTGTTGTAGGGCTGGTTTAGTGGTGCTGAATTCTCTTAGCTTTTGCTTGTCTTTAAAGCTTTTGATTTCTCTGTCAAATCTGAATGAGTAGAGTAATCTTGGTTGTACGTTCTTCCCTTTCGTCACTTTAAATATGTCATGCCACTCCCTTCTGGCCTGTAGAGTTTCTGCTGAGAAATCAGCTGTTAACCTTATGAGAGTTCCTTTGTATGTTATTTGTCGTTTTCCCCTTGCTGCTTTCAATTGTTTTTCTTCGTCTTTAATTTTTACCTATTTTATTAGTATGTGTCTTGGTGTGTTTCTCCTTGGGTTTATCCTGTATGGGACTCTCTGTGCTTCCTGGACTTGGGTGGCTATATCCTTTCCCATGTTAGGGACGTTTTCGGCTATAATCTCTTCAAATATTTTCTCAGGTCCTTTCTCTCTCTCTTCTTCTTCTGGGACCCCTATAATGTGAATGTTGTTGGGTTTAATGGTGTCCCTGAGGTCTCTTAGGCTGTCTTCATTTCTTTTCATTCTTTTTTCTTTATTCTGTTCTCTGCAGCGAATTCCACCATTCTGTCTTCCAGGTCACTTATCCGTTCTTCTGCCTCAGTTATTCTGCTATTGATTCCTTCTAGTGTAGTTTTCATTTCAGTTATTGCATTGTTCATCTTTGTGTGTTTGTTCTTTAATTCTTCTAGGTCTTTGTTAAACATTTCTTGCGTCTTCTCGATCTTTGCCTCCATTCTTTTTCCAAGGTCCAGGATCTTCTTCACTATCATTATTCTGAATCCTTTTTCTGGAAGGTTGCCTATCTCCAATTCATTTAGCTGTTTTTCTGGGATTTTATCTTGTTCCTTCATCTCGTACATAGCCCTCTGCCTTTTCATCTTGTCTATCTTTCTGTAAATGTGGTTTTTGTTCCACAGGCTGCAGGATTGCAGTTTTTCTTGCTTCTGCTGTCTGCCCTCTGGTGGATTGGGCTATCTCTGAAGTTTCTTAAATAGACTCCAGAGTTCCCCCAGAGCTGTGTTTGTTTGTGAATAGCTTCCTAATTGTTAATTTTTGTGGGGGGATGGAGGCTGGGGTCTCCTATGCTGCCTTTTTGGTGATGTCACTCCTACATTGACTTTTAAAAAAAAGGCATGACTCTTTTGAATTCTTTCTATAACTTAGGGAAAATATTCACACTTAATCTAATAGCTTAAGATAATCAGCTCAAATTAGATTCAGATGATCAAGTATTCAGAACAAATAAATGAAATTGTTATTTTAGAAGTAGTAGGGCCTTCAAATACTTTGAATAAACTAGTCCCTCTCTGACTCTGGGATTGTAAGCTTCTAAATCAATGCAGAGAGATTGGAGTATCAAAAGTCATTCCAGAGAATTTCACAGAAAATGAAGAAACTGAGAGACGCTTTCCTGCTAGGATTATCTCTTCTTTTTTTTTCCGGAATTTTCAGTTTGAATTTGCAAAAGACTTCTTTCTATGAAATCAGAATGCTGCGTTGTCATATTCTCTCTGATAATAAATTTCACAAAGCCTGTGTTGTGAATGGGTATAATGGGAAATGAAATTGTACTACAAGTAAATTTGGTCTGGCAAAGCACGTAAGAGGCCACAGCATAAAATTTGTTTCATTTGAAGTATCTGCTTCTGTTTGAAATATATGAGTCCAAAAATTTAAACATCAGTCCAGAGCATTTTGAAAACTTTCCTCTTTCAAACATAAAGTATTATATAAGGAAAACATGCCTCACTTAGAATAAAACACAGGACCTCTCTGGCCAGAGGTTAGGAATGAAAATTTGAAGAGGTGGTTATCTGATTCTAAGTGCCTGACTCTGTCTTCCTGAGTTTCCCTTATTGGGTCCTTCTCGTGGTGACTCCCACCATTATTGTCATACTGGTTCTATCAGTTCATGGAGCTCCCTGTCTATACATGGACAAACCCCTTGCTTTGGGTTTTCCTTAATATAATTGAGACTTAATGACACATTTTTGAAAGTTATCAAATAAAAAGAAGAGAAAAAATACACCTAGGAAACAATGTTCTGGAAACATTTTAGTTCACAAAGTCTTATATACATCTGTAGACACCTTGCTTGAATCTCTTACTTTCTAAGTTAGGTCTATCTCTAGGTGAAGGCTAGGTATTGCCTGTGACCCAAACTCGACAAGTTCCTTCTGGGGCATTTTGACCTTTCACTGTTAAACCAAAGAGATAGATTTCCAGTGAGTAGTTCCCACAATTATTTCCCACTCATTTACAGTTCTCTGAGAAATGGGTGGACACAACAGGTACCAATAGAGATTGGAGCTTTACACAGACACACTTCATACAGCAACTGAATGATCATTATTACAGCAACAACATAAGTCCAAAACTCCACATGATAGATAGCCATAATCATGAAGCTTAATCATTTATTCAGTTCCACTTTATGCCAGGCAATATGCTAGGTGCTTTACCTGCTGAATTCTATTTAAGGCAAGAATTACATAATTTTTAAAGCATTAATTCTTAAATACTTAATAAGGTCTTATTTTACCTACAAAGAGTTTTCACTCAGTTTTTAGAACAAAAATGTTAAAAAAAATTTTTTGTGTGTGGCATAGTATACATAAAATAAAATTTACCAATTTAAACATTTTTAAGGGTAAAGTTCAGTGGCATTAGTAAATTCACACTGTTGTGCAACTATCACCACTATCCCTCTCCAGAACTTTTTTATCTTCCCAAACTGAAACTTTGTACCAATTAAACAGTAATTCCCCATTTCCCCTAGTCTCTGGCAACCACCATTTTACTTCCTGTCTCTCTGAACTTGATTAATCTAGATACCTAATATAAGTGAAATCATATAATCTTTGTCCTTTTGTGACTGCCTTATTTCACTTAGCATAACGTCTTCAAGGTTCACCCATGCTGTAGCATGTGTTAGCATGCTACAGCAGCACGTAGCATGCTTCACCACCCTAAAACATCTCCTGTATTTCACCTACTGAAATCACTCACGTCCCCCACAGAAAACCCCTGGCAACCACTGATCTTTTCTTTCTGCTTTTTTTTTCTTTCCAGAATGTCACACAAATAGAATAATACAGTGTTATTTCAGACTGACTTCTTTCACTTAGCAACATGCACGTAAAATTCATCCATCTCTTTTCATGGCTCAATAGTCATTCCTTTCTATTGCTGAATAGTATTCTATCGAATGGATTCACCGGTTTATTTACACATTCGCCTATTAAAAGCATCTTGGTTGCTTCCATTTCTGGCAGGTATAGATAAAGCTGCTATAAACATTCTTGTGTAGGTTTTTCTGTAGACATAGGTTTTCAAATCAGTTGGGTGAATACCTCAAAGTATGATGGCTGGATAATATGGTAAGACTATGTTCAGCATTGTAAGAAACTACCAAACTGTATTCCAAAATGCTGTACCATTTTGCATTCCCACCAGCAATAAATGAGAGTTCCTCTTGTTCCATATCCTTGCCAGCATTTTGGGTTTTAGCCATTCTAATAGGGTGTATAGTGGTGTTCATTGTTGTTTTAATTTGCAATTCCCTAATGACAAATTATGATGAGCATCTTTTCATAGGGTTATTTGCCATCTCTATATCTTTTATAGTAGAATGTCTGTTCAGATTTTTTGTCCACTTTTTCAATTGGGTTACTTGTTTTCTTACAGATGAGTTTTAAGAGTTCTTAGTATATTTGGGATATAAGTCTTATAGAAGTCTCATAATTACTCTTTAATTAATTCAAATTCAGAAAGAATATATTGGGCAACTACAATTTAAGAATTCCTGGTGCAAGATTTTTAGAAGACAGAGGTGAAATATAGTTCTTTTTCATAAGGAACTTATAGTAAAGAGGACATGAGAGGAATAAGAGAAAATAAAAACAGCTCTTTAAGGGAGAATATACAACCACCACATAATGATGTAGCCAAAAAATTATATTAGAGCTCACAGGAAAACAAGAGGGTGAAAGGGAGTTTGATAATGTAGCATTAAAGAAAGACAGAGCTGCTAAGACAGTGGAATAAAAAATAATTGTTTTGAAGGTGGTAGTGATAGGAAAAAATAACGGTTAAATAATCCTACTTCAGAGCTGAGAGAAGAGAAAGAAGTCTATTGCAATCAGAAAATAGTAGGACTTTATGATTTAAATGGTTCCCTGCTTTTCTATGTGAATGACAAATAAATGTGTCATTTGGAAAGTAAAAGCATAAATTAATCAAAATAATTATGCAGTCAAATTTAATTAAGTATAATGATGCTGGTATACCTATGAGTAGAACAGGAAACTTATTAAGGCACAAAGCAATATAGTTGAAGTTTCAAAGCATCTAACCCAAAGTGGGCTAGGTTTCCTCTCAGCACAGGCACTGCAAGTTTTCTAAGAGCAGGATTGTTACAATTTTAGGTTCTGACTGGAAAGTACCTTTTTTCCCCCTCGAATTCCCCCATCTACTCTCTTATGCCTAAAATTCTTTTGTGGGGATAACTGTCCTTTATTCTTCATTAGACACTTGGATTAAAATACCAAAAACAATATCTCTGTCACCCAACCAGACATAAACTTTTATAGAAAGATGTGTCTGACTGAGATCAGACCTCTTTTTTTCAGAGGAAAAATATTTTGATAATGGGAAAGTGCTAGAAAGAAAATGGAGAGATTTGGAGAAGATAGTTGAAGAGGAAGACAAAGTCCCCTCCTTTACAGCTTGATGGTAAACATCCTTGACTGTTAACTTCTGTGGCCACTACTTTGGTTTCATTGTAATGTCCCACGGTTTCACCCTAAGAAGATATGGCCAGTTATCAGTTGCCCTATATAGTGTCAAAGGCAAAGTCATCAGCATTTCAAACGGCAAACATACTTTACCCATTCATTACCCTGTGTGAAACAAGAAGTAAGCAGATAGAATACACAGGTGTGGCTTTGCATTATATTTTATACTGACTGAACTTACAGGAAATAGTTTCCTTAAGTAATGATGCCTTCTTTTAGGGTAATTCCCAGAATAGAGTTCTGGGAAATATTGTTCTTGGAGAAGCCATTTAATTTTCTCTCTGATTCCACAATAGGGACAAACAATTGATATTTCTCTAAGTTCATTTCCAGTGCTTTTGGCTGTCTCACTCTTCCATACATTCCATTGTCATTAAGGTAGAGAATTTTGTTTTTATAGTAACCTAGAAGGAAGAGGAAATCTCCTATGGAAATACCTAAACATTTTTATGTACCGCTTATTCATCTGTGTTTTTAAAGAAAACACCAAACAGTATATTTTCTTTGAAGTCAAGACAGTTTTGTTGCATGATCAAGATAACAAAATGACTATGAAAAACTGTGGAAAATGATGAGGTGTGAGCCAGACAGTAGGAAAAGATCTTTGTGCCCCAGGATGCCAGACTTGCTATAGAAACTCCCATTTCTGTGTGTTCCTTTATTTATTTCCCACTTTAGAGTTTTCTCTTCTTTAAAAAAAACCATAGGATTATATTTTAAAACAAACAGATATATGTATATCTGCACAATTTCAGGGCCATTCCTCTGCAAACTCCTGTAGTATGACTATCAATTTGATACACAGAAAAGTCAGTTCTGCATTTACCATATCACAAAGAGGCAGTAAAGATCTTTATTAGAACTCCCAGCCCCAAATATATTTAATCTCACATTAGGTATGGCTATGCCCCTAATATATCTTTTGTGTTTTTGAGAATGGATTGAGAATAGAGGTTGTGGTGATGGTTTTTGTTTATGCTGATGGTTACCATAATGGCCACAATAACACATAGGGTCCCATCTCTGCTGTTGAATTCTTAGAAGCCCTTGAGGAAATTCCCAACTTCATAAGAAACTTAGGCATGGTTTCAGGAAGAATAGAAAGTACACTATAGTATACACCAACAGAGTGAGAAAACTCATTTTTCAACTAGAAAGAACCAGGCTCCAAAGCTTCTAAGCCATTGAATAACACACGTAAAAGGCATGGACTGATGTTATCTACGAATGCGACAGAGAGTTATCCTGGTTATGCAACTTACAAATGACTGGGGCTTCCACCCATTCACCTGGTATTGATTCATTACACTTTCATTCTGGAAGAGTCTGGGAAGCAGATGACAAATTAAGGGGTATAACTCATTAGCATAAATTGGTTTGTCAGGTAGCCCCCAAAGGGCACCTGAGCCATCTTCTTAAATTATGTGTTATGGGTTTAAAGCCTTTAGCAATACCCCAGTAACAGGTCACTGCAGCGGGCTAGGTTTACAGTTTGAGTCAACCTCCTAAGAGGGTTCAGCTCCTAGTCTTTCCCATATCAGCTGGTCCACTGCTCAGCTGTGTTTTCAATTTGGTTAGGCCAACTATATGGAAACTGATAATGTACTACTCCCTCTCTAACTTCTCCTGTCCTGTGGCTCACAGATTCCTCCCTTCCTAGCAGAAAAGAGATGCCTCCTGAGAGGCTGAGAAAGCATCATGGAGGAAGTGACATTTAAACTGAATCTTAAGGGGTAAGTAGGAGTTTGTGATGTGAGTATATTGATGATAGAAGAGATCAACAGAGCCATGAGAGAACGTAGTACATTTTATGAACTGTAAAAAAAATCTGGTGTGGCTGGAGTATAATGGACTTAACAGGGACAGTGGAGAAAACTAGAAGAGATTCAGATTATGAGGGACTTGGTGTGCTAAGCTGTGGTTTTCAACCATTTTTTAAGTGATAGATGATGTTCATATGTATAAGACACACTCATGGATATAAGGAAAGTTATCTATAAGCCCTAGTACTTTGCCTATACATTCTTCTAGTTCTCTTACAGTTAAGGTAGTATGTTAGGATGCAAATGAGTGAGTTTTTTTAAAAATAAAATTATCATCTTGAGATCAATTTTTTAATTGAAAAATAAAAATGCAAAAAAAAAGAGAGAGAAAACTGTAGATATTTTATTGGTAACAAATTACTTTGCCACATCTTACCACTGATCACGATTCACAGCCTGCTCTAATGGTAGGGTAGAAAACTGTTTAATCTTGTGGGTTTCAATACAGGTTTTAAACAGAGAGTAAGGTGATCACATTTAATTCTTTAAATTTAACTGGTGACAGTGGTCAGCTGTACTCAAGGGAGGAGAGGTTGACTGCAAGAAAATCGCGTAGAAAACTGTTGAAATATTTGGAGAGGGATGATGGAATCCTGAATGGCGGTGGTAGTGGAACTATACAGGAGAGGAAATTTGAAAAACATATGTTGGCCCCTGTTTCTTTTGAGAGGTCAATAGAAAATAAATGAGAGGGACTAAAAGGAGGTATTTTGGGGCCCTTTTAAGGCTATTGGTAATGTTAGCCATAGCAATTTTAATAAATATGGAAGCCATATTGTCATAAAATTAGGAGCAAATGAAAGAGAAATTAATAGAGAAAAAAAGCTGTTGAGAAACCTGGTTATAAGGGAAGGAGCAAGATTAGCTGGTAACCTAAAGGAGTTGTAGGGTCAAGAGGCAAACGTTTTAGTAAAGACGGAAAACTTTGAACAGGTTTATGTGTGAAAAAGGAAAGAGTAAATAAACTGGAGAAATAAGATAACTGATGAAGTAAAGTCCCAGAGAAGTTAAGAAAGAACAGGATCCAAGCTAATAATCACCCACACGGATGGTATCTCGGACACCAAAGCCCTGCTCTGACAGGAAATAAAGTAAGGGTAGGGGCTGGCATAGCTAGATATAGAGATGAGTGAACAACGGTTAACTTTATGGTCTCTTGAGGTAGAAATGAAGATCATTTGCTGAAAATGAGAGGGAAGGTTCACGGCAGGTGGGGTGCTTAATGGTTGCTAATGCCTTTAGTTCACTTTCCTTCTGGTTCCCAGACCTTGATTTCCCTCTGAGAAACCACCTCACCTCCCCATTCTCAGTCCACTTTACGAAAATTGAATCCGCTCTAGGCACGTGACTCAGGTCTGGTCAATCAGAATATCACATTCCCCCACACAAAATGATTGGCTCAGGGGCAGATTTGAACCTTAATGGAACAAAAAGGGAAACTCTGCTAGGAAATACACTGGATGAATTTAGGAGGACAGAGGGACTGACATCACCCGCCACCAACTTGCAACTACATGGAACCCAAGAAGGGAGCCAACACCAGGAGGATGGGGCCAAGAAACCAGGCTAGGTGACTGACAGTGGTTGAGTCCTGGGTTCAGCTAGACTTGAAACTAATTCTCAACGGAAATATTCAGTTAAATAGCCAATTAGTTCCCTTTTCTCGGGAGCCTAGTTTGGTTGAGTTTTCTGACACTTGAAACAGAAAAATTACAACTGACAGAGTCAGAAAGGTTGGAAACAGTGATTATAGGAGTGAGTAAAAGAGCTGCCAAGGGGAAGAAAAAAGTAGTCCCAAGCAGAAATAGGGCACCCATTCATTAGGTCTGATATCATCTCTAAATTTTCCATAAATTTCCAGAATTAAAAAAGTGAAGATCTTCACTGCAGTTCTCAGAAAGTCTTGAGTTTCTAAATCTCCTCTCAAGAAACAATGCAACTACAGCAATATCTGATTTCCTGAGCTTACCATTAATCTTGTAAATGAAGGTGTTTCACTGTTTATTTAAACATCATCAAAAATAAATAAACATTATGGAAAGCTTTGTGGTTTTCACTTATGAGATCGAGCCCACAGAATCTGCATTGGCGGAGTTAGTTATGGCCGTGCTATAAAGTGTGATGGTACAAGCTTACCCTGCTCCCAATATAAATTCCCACATCTGTCTTCTTTCCTTCCTCCTTCCCACAAATATGCTTTGATTGCTTAGATAAGGGCTAGCCATTTGATCAAGGACTACGGATAAAATGAAATGCAAGCAGACACAGTCCGTTGCCCTCATGGGACTTACAGTTTAGTAAAAGAGTCAGTCAGTAAGCTAGTAATAACACACGAAAATATTGCAACAGTAAAAGTATTATAAGCAGAATACATCTTCTTCTGAGTGCACACAGAAACAAAAGTTTATTAGATAATAGTTATCCTTACTATGGGCTACCCACTCTGACATTTTAAATAATATTCTATTCTATTTCCTTTCTTAAAAAAAATGCTGGTCATAACTACCTAAATTTATTTCATAACCTACTACCATGGGGGGATTTGGCTTAGTCAGAAAAGTCAGAGAAGTCTTCCCTAAGGAAATGATGATTGAGCTGAGGTCAAATGATGAGTAACAGTTAGGTTAAAGAAGGGAGAAAAGAGTCATCAGAGGATACAGCAAGTGCAAAACCTGGGGACAAGAGGAGGTAGATGTATCCTTGGGACTGAGGAAAGCCAGAGTTTGGTTGCAATGCAGTGAGCAAGGGGGTGGGAGGTCGGGTACTGGTGCCTCATGACATGGAGAGATAGGTGGTCAACACCAGGCAGGATCTTTCAGGCCATGCTAAGGATTGTTGCCTTTGAGAACAAAAAGATGGCACTGAAGACTTTTATTCTTTGAAAAGACTGTGTGAGCTAATTGTGCAGAAATAGGGGTAAGGATGGATATAGGTAGAACACTTAGGGTAAGGGAAAAACCACAGCTTGGATTTGAGTAGATGGCAATTTATATGGAGAGAAGTATCTTAACATTAAAAATTAATTCCTAGTATAACATAAACAGACACTTATAGTACTAATTCTCAAACACATGTCAGTTTCTACATAATCAATCACTTAGGGAAGCTGATTGACAATGTAGATTCCTGTGTTCTACTCACAAAGATTTTGATTTGATAAGTTTGTGGTAGAGCTCTGATATGTGTATATATTTTAAAGTCCCATGGAAATTCTGATGTACAACTAAGATATAGAACTATTAAGGGAATGCTTCTCTTCTTTATTCTACACTCGCTTCCATGAGCGACCTAATCTAATTCTTTAACTGTAAATGCTATCCTTGTGATAATCACTCCCAAATTTATATAAGTTAAGCCAAACCTCTTTGCTGAACTATGTACTACTATATGCAACTGTTTAATACTTTATATCTTTACTTGGGTGATCTAATAGGAATTTCTAACATTAACAAGACCAATATAAAATTTTAAATCCCAAACCATTCCCCATTCAATCTTCTCCTTGAGTTTCCTTATCTCTGTGATGTTAACTTCATGCTTCCACTTGCTCAAGCTAATCTCACAGCCATCCTTAATACATCATGTATTTCATGCCACACAACCAATTCACTAGCAAGTCCTGTCAGCTCTACCTTTCAAAGGCACCCCCAACCCAACGACTTCTCACCAGCTTCAAGGCTCCCACTGCAAATGAAAGCGTCATTATCTCGTACCTGAACTGTTGTAAAATCCTTTGCACTGGTCTCTTTTCATCGTTGTTTGCCTCCCTATGTTCTATTTCACACAGTGCATGGTAAACCTTGAAAAAGAGAGGTCATTTCACTCTTCTGATCAAAAATCTTCCAAATGGCTTTATAATTCACTTAGAGGAAATTCAAAGTTCTCTTCATACCCTACAAGGCACAAACCCTTCAACCTACCACCTCTAACTGCTTTTTACTAATAACACTCAGCCACATTTGTCCTTAAATATACCACACAAACTCCTATCTTGGGATCTCTGCACCTGAGATTCTCTCTGCCTGAAATACTACTTTTCCTAGAACCTGTAAAGTTTGTCCATCACTTCTTTCAGTGCCTTGCTCAAATACAATTATGTTAGAGTCCTTCTTATATCACTCTATATAATACATATAATATATATACACACATATTATGTATGTATATATATGCACATATGTGTATATATATTTTCTATATATATGTAATTTGTCAACTATGTGTATATATGTCTATATATGTACATCTATATATGTGTGTCTATATATATACTATATATATATATATATATATATATATATACACATATATATATATGTATATAAAATTTGTCAACTGTCACTCCCAACAGAATGACTGTTCCTTGAGAGGGAAACTTTGGTTTCTTGCTGTATCTTCAGTGATGGGAGAATTTCTTGGTAGAAGCTCAATAAATATTTGAGGAATGAATGAATGGCATAGAAAAGGAAAATATGGTGAGACAGACATGGAGAAATGGATGGGGATGGGTGGCAAGAGCATGAAAGGTTCACAGTGGCATCTCTGACACACCTGCCTGCCATTGGCAATGGTCAAATCCCATCCTCCTTGGCAGGTACAGTTGTGCATATGCAAACAGAACCTTAGAAGAGGCAAGGAAGACTATCAGGCAGTGTTACCTGTATTGACTCTGCTGTCAGAAAGCCTGATTTTGAACTCCAGTTCCACCACATTCCTGTGGGACTTTAGTCAAGTCAGTCAACCTCTCCAAACCCTTATATATTTACCCAAAAAATGGACTAAATGAGTTTGTTTGGAAGAGGATTAAATGAAGATAATTCATAAAATGCACTTGGCACAAAGTAGTTATCAAATATTAACTGTTGTTTATTATCATATGGTAACATGGGGCTAGTTAGTGGTAGGATAATGAAAGAAAGAGAAAATAAGAGGATCAAAAGAGCCAAGACATTGGGCTTACTCTGCAGCAAATATTTAGATAACTAAGCTCTTTCTCCCCTTTTAAAATGCTTATTGAGAGTAAGAGGTAAATAGAACACCAATAGTCACAATCTTTCTAGTGTTGACCTAGTTAGACCTTTAGATTTCATGAATAGAGGTAAGGCATAGTCAGGTCAAATGTCAGATGAAAAGAGGAAGGTAGTTGAGAAAAGCAAAAAACTGATTCAGCAGAAGATTTAGTGTGTCATGTTACACCACATCCTGTTATTTTTGTAGGCTCTTAACCAGTATCATGTGTCCCAGCAGCATAAGGTTAAGACTAATTTTTAAAAAAAATAAACTTATTTATTTATTTATTTTTGGCTGTGTTGGGTCTCCGTTTCTGTGTGAGGGCTTTCTCCAGTTGCGGCAAGCGGGGGCCACTCTTCATCGCGGTGTGCGGGCCTCTCACTATCGCGGCCTCTCTTGTTGCGGAGCACAGGCTCCAGATGCGCAGGCTCAGTAATTGTGGCTCACGGGCCTAGCAGCTCTGCGGCATGTGGGATCTTCCCAGACCAGGGCTTGAACCCGTGTCCCCTGCATTGGCAGGCGGATTCTTATCCACTGCGCCACCAGGAAAGCCCCAAGACTAATTTTAATCAACATCCGCAACCATTGCCAGAGGCAATCAGCTCCTGCTTTAGTCAATATGGCCAACAAATGGTCTAGAAACCAGCTCTATGGTTAGAGATACAAGTGAGAAATAATACAAGTGAGAAATATCTTTATAATCCCAGCATTTGGAGAAATGATAGATGAATTATAGCATTATGTACATATGGAATTTTACTTCTGCATTCAAACACAATAATAAAAAGACCAAAAATTTTGTAAGAACATGTTTTTTTATATTTACTCTACTATTTCTATTTTTTCCCCATTTACCCAATATACATACCTTCAATAGGTTGGTAAATCTCCTAAATATTAGCTCACATTCAATTGTACCATTTAAGGTTTCTATGATTCATAAGCATGCTTGAATAGATTTGGAGTCAATTCACAATTTTAATATGTATGAACACATTAAATGCTAAGATTCATATCACAGGTATCAACATGATTAAGGTAACCAGATTGGTGAAAACTCTCTCAGAAATGACTGATCACAGACACGGAAGTGTGCAGTTGGGCATTAATATTGTTTTTAATTAGGGCTCTCTGATTTGGCACTGCAATATCTCATGCTTCTGAATCAACAGACAGCTCATTCTTACCTCTGTTATCAAGTATCAGGGGTTTTCCACAAACCCCAAAATTGGAGGTGTTGACCAGTAACAAATGAATCCTTAAGTCAGATATTGAAGCAGAAAAGACTCATTGTTGAACATGAAACAAATGTTTCGATGTAAAATTCAACATTTAAATCACATCTGCTGTGGGACGCTGGGGAAAGGCCTCTGATCTGAAAATGGGTGGAATGAAGTTCATAGAAAGTCTTCCTCTAAGATGTCCACCATAGAGAAAGAGAGCTAATACAACCCCATCTTGAGATGGGCAACTGTAGTTTAAAGGAAAGAATCATCAACCAACAGGAGCTGCAGCAGGATGAGGTCTAGCCCCAGCCTTAGAACTAAGAGGATCAACACCTCAGGAAGGTCTTTCTGAGATAAGAAGAGGACAAAGAAAGAAGTGAATGAGGTCGCCTTGATGATAAGTAAGGAGAAAAAGTCTCTGGTGCTCTTTAACTCCTCACACAAGGCACAGTGTTGGCCTCGATATTGAGGAAGGACAAGACAAAAGGCAAGCATGAAACATACTGCCACAGCAGATTATCTTTAGGCAGTGCTGTTCCGGATCCTGATAAATCAAATGTAACTAAGGCAACTTCTCAACTGCCTGGAAATGAACACACCTGAAAGTGATAACAGGGGATGTAAATTCATTCATCATTTCTAGGGAATAACAGACTTCTTAACTTAAAAACATCCAACAAAAAAAACCACAGTTACAGAAAGATAGAGAAGATGAAAAGGCAGAGGGCTATGTACCAGTTGAAGGAACAAGAAAAAACCCCAGAAAAACAACTAAATGAAGTGGAGATAGGCAACCTTCCAGAAAAAGAATTCAGAATAATGATAGTGAAGATGATCCAGGACCTCGGAATAAGAATGGAGGCAAAGATTGAGAAGATGCAAGAAATGATTAACAAAGACCTAGAAGAATTAAAGAACAAACAAACAGAGATGACCAATACAATAACTGAAATGAAAACTACACTAGAAGGAATCAATAGCAGAATAACTGAGGCAGAAGAACGGATAAGTGACCTGGAAGACAGAATGGTGGAATTCACTGCTGCAGAACAGACTAAAGAAAAAAGAATGAAAAGAAATGAAGACAGCCTAAGAGACCTCTGGGACAACATTAAACGCAACAACATTCGCATTATAGGGGTCCCAGAAGGAGAAGAGAGAGAGAAAGGACCAGAGAAAATATTTGAAGAGATTATAGTCGAAAACTTCCCTAACATGAGAAAGGAAATAGCCACCCAAGTCCAGGAAGCGCAGAGAGTCCCATACAGAATAAACCCAAGGAGAAACACGCCGAGACACATAGTAATCAAAGTGGCAAAAATTAAAGACAAAGAAAAATTATTGAAAGCAGCAAGGGAAAAACGACAAATAACATACAAGGGAACTCCCATAAGGTTAACAGCTGATTTCTCAGCAGAAACTCTGCAAGCCAGAAGGGAGTGGCATGATATACTTAAAGTGATGAAAGGGAAGAACCTACAACCAAGATTACTCTACCCGGCAAGGATCTCATTTAGATTTGATGGAGAAATCAAAAGCTTTGCAGACAAGCAAAAGCTAAGAGAATTCAGCACCACCAAACCAGCTCTACAACAAATGCTAAAGGAACTTCTCTAAGTGGGAAACACAAGAGAAGAAAAGGACCTACAAAAACAAACCCAAAACAATTAAGAAAATGGTCATAGGAACATACATATCGATAATTACCTTAAACGTGAATGGATTAAATGCCCCAACCAAAAGACATAGACTGGCTGAATGGATACAAAAACAAGACCCATATATATGCTGTCTACAAGAGACCCACTTTAGACCTAGGGACACATACAGACTGAAAGTGAGGGGATGGAAAAAGATATTCCATGCAAATGGAAATCAAAAGAAAGCTGGAGTAGCTATACTCATATCAGATAAAATAGACTTTAAAATAAAGAATGTTACAAGAGACAAGGAAGGACACTACATAATGATCCAGGGATCAATCCAAGAAGAAGATATAACAATTATAAATATATATGTACCCAACATAGGAGCACCTCAATACATAAGGCAACTGCTAACAGCTATAAAAGAGGAAATCGACAGTAACACAATAATAGTGGGGGACTTTAACACCTCACTTACACCAATGGACAGATCATCCAAAATGAAAATAAATAAGGAAACAGAAGCTTTAAATGACACAATAGACCAGATAGATTTTATTGATATATATAGGACATTCCATCCAAAAACAGCAGATTACACGTTCTTCTCAAGTGCGCACGGAACATTCTCCAGGATAGATCACATCTTGGGTCACAAATCAAGCCTCAGTAAATTTAAGAAAATTGAAATCATATCAAGCATCTTTTCTGACCACAACGCTATGAGATTAGAAATGAATTACAGGGAAAAAAACGTAAAAAGGACAAACACATGGAGGCTAAACAATACGTTACTAAATAACCAAGAGATCACTGAAGAAATCAAAGAGGAAATAAAAAAATACCTAGAGACAAATGACAATGAAAACACGACGACCCAAAGCCTATGGGATGCAGCAAAAGCACTTCTAAGAGGGAAGTTTATAGCTATACAAGCCTACCTCAAGAAACAAGAAAAATCTCAAGTAAACAATCTAACCTTACACCTAAAGAAACTAGAGAAAGAAGAACAAACAAAACCCAAAGTTAGCAGAAGGAAAGAAATCATAAAGATCAGAGCAGAAATAAATGAAATAGAAACAAAGAAAACAATAGCAAAGATCAATAAAACTAAAAGTTAGTTCTTTGAGAAGATAAACAAAATTGATAAGCCATTAGCCAGACTCATCAAGAAAAAGAGGGAGAGGACTCAAATCAATAAAATCAGAAATGAAAAAGGAGAAGTTACAACAGACACCGCAGAAATACAAAGCATCCTAAGAGACTACTACAAGCAACTTTATGCCAATAAAATGGACAACCTGGAAGAAATGGACAAATTTTTAGAAAGGTATAACCTTCCAAGACTGAACCAGGAAGAAACAGAAAATATGAACAGACCAATCACAAGTCATGAAATTGAAACTGTGATTAAAAATCTTCCAACAAACAAAAGTCCAGGACCAGATGGCTTCACAGGTGAATTCTATCAAACATTTAGAGAAGAGCTAACACCCATCCTTCTCAAACTCTTCCAAAAAATTGCAGAGGAAGGAACACTCCCAAACTCATTCTATGAGGCCACCATCACCCTGATACCAAAACCAGACAAAGACACTACAAAAAAAGAAAATTACAGACCAATATCACTGATGAATATAGATGCAAAAATCCTCAACAAAATACTAGCAAACAGAATCCAGCAACACATTAAAAGGATCATACCCCACGATCAAGTGGGATTTATCCCAGGGATGCAAGGATTCTTCAATATACGCAAATCAATCAATGTGATACACCATATTAACAAATTGAAGAATAAAAACCATATGATCATCTCAATAGATGCAGAGAAAGCTTTTGACAAAATTCAACACCCATTTCTGATAAAAACTCTCCAGAAAGTGGGCATAGAGGGAACCTACCTCAACATAATAAAGGCCATATATGACAAACCCACAGCAAACATCATTCTCAATGGTGAAAAACTGAAAGCATTTCCTCTAAGATCAGGAACGAGACAAGGATGTCCACTCTCACCACTATTATTCAACATAGTTCTGGAAGTCCTAGCCACGGCAATCAGAGAAGAAAAAGAAATAAAATGAATACAAATTGGAAAGGAAGAAGTAAAACTGTCACTGTTTGTGGATGACATGATACTATACATAGAGAATCCTAAAACTGCCACCAGAAAACTGCTAGAGCTAATTAATGAATATGGTAAAGTTGCAGGATACAAAATTAATGCACAGAAATCTCTTGTATTCCTATACACTAATGATGAAAAATCTGAAAGAGAAATTATGGAAACACTCCCATTTACCATTGCAACAAAAAGAATAAAATACCTAGGAATAAACCTACTTAGGGAGACGAAAGACCTGTATGCAGAAAACTCTAAGACACTGATGAAAGAAATTAAAGATGATACCAACAGATGGAGAGATATACCATGTTCTTGGATTGGAAGAATCAACATTGTGAAAATGAGTATACTACCCAAAGCAATCTACAGATTCAATGCAATCCCTATCAAATTACCAATGGCATTTTTTACAGAGCTAGAACAAATCATCTTAAAATTTGTATGGAGACACAAAAGACCCCGAATAGCCAAAGCAGTCTTGAGGCAAAAAAATGGAGCTGGAGGAATCAGACTCCCTGACTTCAGACTCTACTACAAAGCTACAGTAATCAAGACAATATGGTACTGGCACAAAAACAGAAACACAGATCAATGGAACAAGATAGAAAGCCCAGAGATTATCCCACGCACCTATGGTCAACTAATCTATGACAAAGGAGGCAAAGATATACAATGGAGAAAAGACAGTCTCTTCAATAAGTGGTGCTGGGAAAACTGGACAGCTACATGTAAAAGAATGAAATTAGAATAATCCCTAACACCATACACAAAAATAAACTCAAAATGGATTAGAGACCTAAATATAAGACTGGACACTATAAAACTCTTAGAGGAAAACATAGGAAGAACACTCTTTGACATAAATCACAGCAAGATCTTTTTGGATCCACCTCCTAGAGTAATGGAAATAAAAACAAAAATAAACAAGTGGGACCTAATGAAACTTCAAAGCTTTTGCACAGCAAAGGAAACCATAAACAAGACGAAAAGACAACCCTCCGAATGGGAGAAAATATTTGCAAATGAATCAACAGACAAAGGATTAATCTCCAAAATATATAAACAGCTCATTCAGCTCAATATTAAAGAAACAAACAACCCAATCCAAAAATGGGCAGAAGACCTAAATAGACATTTCTCCAAAGAAGACATACAGACGGCCCCAAAGCACATGAAAAGATGCTCAACGTCACTAATTATTAGAGAAATGCAAATCAAAACTACAATGAGGTATCACCTCACTCCTGTTAGAATGGGCATCATCAGAAAATCTACAAACAACAAATGCTGGAGAGGGTGTGGAGAAAAGGGAACCCTCTTGCACTGTTGGTGGGAATGTAAATTGATACAGCCACTATGGAGAACAATATGGAGGTTCCTTAAAAAACTAAAAATAGAATTACCATATGACCCAGCAATCCCACTACTGGGCATATACCCAGAGAAAACCGTAATTCAAAAAGACACATGCACCCGAATGTTCATTGCAGCACTATTTACAATAGCCAGGTCATGGAAGCAACCTAAATGCCCAACGACAGACGAATGGATAAAGAAGTCGTGGTACATATATACAATGGAATATTACTCAGCCATAAAAAGGAACGAAATTGAGTCATTTGTTGAGACGTGGATGGATCTAGAGACTGTCATACAGAGTGAAGTAAGTCAGAAAGAGAAAAACAAATATCGTATATTAATGCATGTATGCGGAACCTAGAAAAATGGTACAGATGAGCCAGTTTGCAGGGCAGAAGTTGAGACACAGATGTAGAGAATGGACATATGGACACCAAGGGGGGAAAACTGCGGCGAGGTGGGGATGGTGGTGTGCTGAATTGGGCGATTGGGATTGACATGTATACACTGATGTATATAAAACTGATGCCTAATAAGAACCTGCAGTATAAAAAAACAAACAAAACAACTAATACTAAACTTTCATTGGGTTATTTGTATGGAAATATGTTAATATAAATGTTTCAGACATTACATGAAATTTCTAAAAATCTTATATTTGTATTTGTATGGAAATATGTTTGGAAATATGTTAATATAAATGTTTCAGACATTACATGAAATTTCTAAAAATCTTATATTTGTATTTGTATGGAAATATGTATGGAAATATGTTAATATAAATGTTTCAGACATTACATGAAATTTCTAAAAATCTTATATGTTCTGGTATAATGTTATAAGTAATAATCCTAGTTATTACTTTAAAATGTATATCTCAGAAATAACTAATTTTCTTGTCAACTGCATTATTATGAACTTTCATCAAATCTTTAACCGTGGTCATTTTTAAGTCTTTTGTCATTTACAGACAGTTCTGGGTGTACTCTGATGATTTTGCAAATATGTTCCTATAAAAGGGTTTCATCTTCAAGAAATTCATGGAAAAGACTCTGACAAGTACAGGTTTCTGGTAACTGACTGTACTGCTGAACTGAATGAATAAGCATTTTCAGAACTCTAATGAAAAACTGATGAACTCATAAAAGTGCTAACAAAAGATCAAGATGAAAAAAAAAATTAATTACATGGGACTGAGTGAACTGATGAGGATGAGTATAATTTTTGTGACTTTCTGTCTGAATTCAAAAAAAAAAAAAAAATCCCACAAGGACTCAGAGACAAAGAATATACAAATCAATTTTCACTGCAAAGTAAAGGAGCTGTTACAGTGGAGGAAAAAAAAAAAACATCCAACATGCCAAATGTCCACCTAGCCTGTTATGGCCTTGATGCTTACATTTAAGGTTTTAAACATTGTGTATTACAGGTTCACATGATGTCTCAGGCATAGAGGAGGAGAGAGGAGTAACATTTCCCCATCTCAGACATTACTATCCCTAGATAGAATTAGTGCGGGCATCCTTCCCATGGTTGCCACACTGTGACCTAAGAGGTTCTATGAACTGAGAGAGCTAAAATGTTCATATTGATCCCTCCTATATCTGCTGGTCTTGACAGTACCACCTAGAGATGATGGGGCAGCTATTAAACCACCTTTTTGCCTATATCAGAGCACTTAGATGAATACATACTATTTGAAACAGAGGGAGGCTAGATTTTGTGGGAACTGTCCAAGGTGTCAGGGGAGGAATATTCCCTGGGATTAACCTATAAGTCAGTACCAACAATCACCAGATTTTAAAAACAAACCAAAAAGAGGAAGTTTTTCTCTAGCTAGAAGCCTCAAATTTTTCTTAGCTTTTTAGGCAGGCTTCTATGAAGTTTGTGCTATAGTTTAGGAGCAGTGATTGGATAGGTCTTAATGTTCATGGCAGAATCTCTGATGTGTCAAAAACTGTAGTTGTAGTTACAGAACTATATCTTTCTGGTAGGGGCTCAATCATCCTAGAGAAATATAAACAAAATAATCAAAAAAGAAGGACACTGATGCAAATCTGTTGAAAAAGT
Organism: Balaenoptera borealis; assembly: GCF_965194805.1. NCBI lineage: Eukaryota > Metazoa > Chordata > Mammalia > Artiodactyla > Balaenopteridae > Balaenoptera > Balaenoptera borealis. The sequence continues at coordinate 60,436,303 of NC_138861.1, read as the reverse complement.
CCTCCTATAGAAGTTGTTCAATGACCAAAGATTACCAATACCTCTGAGACTCTGGCCTGAGTATTAAAGAATATTGAATGGATATTTAGAATTTGGAGACGAGAAGGAAAGAAAACGGAAGAGAAAGGAAATGAACAAAAGAAGGGATATGTATATTAAGTTCTTAAATATCCACCAAATGGCAGGGAGAAATAGAAACCTCTTACATGCTGATGCCGAAAAAGCTATTTCTGAGGATAGTGGAGAGAGGAGTAACAGAGCAGATTCTGGCAGATAAAGTTCACTAAGAAAATATGAGAACAGATGCTAGCAGCTGCTAAGTGCTTCTGTGGGGACATATGTGAATTGAGAATGTGAGTGACCACCCTTTCACCCTATTTTTTTGGTGGTAGTAATTAGAATTTGGGAGAAGCAAGAGAGGGAAGTGCTATTAGAATCTTAAAATAGGGACAAAAGGAGAAAACCACAAAGGCAGCTCTGGGATCTCAGCTCATAACTTGGTTATAGGTTCTGATATCATGACAGCATGTTGAAGGTATGCCTTCCACATTAAAAGCTTTCAGGTTTGTGGGTAGCCAGGGTTCCTTCCCTAAGTAGAATCTACATATACAAAAGTCCAGTGGCATACTTGTGTCTCTACTATCACCATGAGACAACCCAGTTACCTACCAGAGGAACCACTAAAAACACGGCCTCTCAGAACCAGTCAGAGAAGTGCCATAGGGATAGAAATGGTACAGAGCTTTAGTCTCCTAATGACAAACTAGACTCTGAACTACTAAAGTCTGTTCTCTAACTGATAAGCCTCTATCAGCTAGAAAACAAACCAAGGCTAGAAGGAAGGATCATTTTAAAGACCTTTTCTCATTATTATCTGCCCCTCCTATCACTTAATATTATGAAGGAACAGTCTTGCTTCTCATACAAAGTCAGTAATCAAAAATGTTTGTAGAATAAATGCATTAATAAATTAACAACAATAGGCCTTTGTGGTTTGTGTCCTGGTGCTTTTTCCACCTAGGGTACATTATGGAGAGGTTGAAATTCTTTGAAGAAATTGTGAAATTGTAACATTAAAGGAACAGATGGCCCTGGGTGTTGTATTTCATGGGAATTCAATATGAACTATAGTAGTAGTGACATTGGCAAGACTATTTTTATCTTCTCTAAGGTTCTGGTACATTATCACAAGAGTAGTCTAGCTAAAATTAATCACCTTGACTGCTAGAAACTAGAGATGGGGAGAAAAGAAAAAAATTAATAATTCCTTTTTCTCTTGAGTATCTTTATAGAAGACCCTACGAATTGAGTCCAAACAGCTTTTAACTGAAGAAAGTTTCATTACCTGTGGTTAGTAGGATATATTGAAGGGAAATTCATGGCTAGAGTTACTGTACTTTTGACACATGAAATGAATGTTGGCTGTTCACAAGGCAAACAAGACATCAAAATGTTAAATGATTCATGGAAGTGTTGGAATAAATCTTGGATAATTGCTTTATTAGCGATTAGTGATCTAAAGACATCTGTTATGAAGCTGTTGGCTAACAGCTGGCCAGAGAGTTATTATAAGATCCCATAATCAAAATGCTTCACCAACAGAAAAAGAAGTCTGGGAAAAAAGTATGTGAATGTCTGTTGAGTGTGGCTCGCGGGCTCTAGAGCGCAGGCTCAGTAGTAGTGACGTGCAGGCTTGTAGTAGTTGCTCCAACGCATGTGGGATCTTCCCGGACCAGGGCTGGAACCCGTGTCCCCTACATTGGCAGATGGATTCTCAACTACTGTGCCACCAGGGAAGTCCCCCCGTATCTTTTTAATATATTTATCTTTTGCTTATATTGTTATTTGTTCTTTGTAACTAATGACATCGTTGTCTTAAGCAAGATGTTAGGACCCCATGAGAGCCTACTTGAGGTCTCTTTGAAAATATCTCTGGAAAAGGCCAGTTTTGTGAGGCTTTTATATACAACGTGGGACAGATTGCACCCCAGGAGGGTGTGAACAGCCACCAGAAGTGGTACCTGACATCACCCGCTAGCTGCATCCCACCAAATATCAGCCTAAAGACTTTCTTTGGGAAGCAATGTGGCAGAGAGGAATCAGAAACTATCATTTATAAGAGCTGTAACAAGTTGGTTAACCTCTCTGGGACGTTTTCTTTTCTTTTCTTTTCTTTTCTTTTTGCCTTATATGTATACAAAGAATAATAGCATTTGTTTTGCAGGACTATTATAAAAATTATAGAAAATTTATATGAAGTAATGTGCCAGATCTTAGAGAAGATGAGAAAGGTTGGGTAATGCAGAGAGAAGGAAATGACTTAAACATGAGGATAAATACTCTGAGATCAGAGACCACTGTATATTGGAGTCCTTAAGGCACTGTCTTAGAGCACGATTTCTTTCTAAATCTCTCACTAGGTAGATTCCATAAGTAATTCTCTATGTTGATGTTTCTCACAATAGCTACAGCACAGACCACTTCCTTGAGTTCCACACTCATATACAATTTCCTCCTTGACAATTCCACTTGGATATTTCACAGACATTTCAAATCGTTTATGTTTAAGAGAGAATTCTTCATTTCACTACCATCTAATCATGTTCCTTCCCCAGTCTTTTACATCTCAATAAATGGCATCACCATACACTTAGTTGTTTTCATTAAACAACTAGGAATAATTCTTAATTTTCTATTGCCTATATCCAATTATCAACATGTTCTGAAGATTATATCTACAAAGTATATTCATCATCTTCTGACATCTCTACATTTCCACTGATATCATCGTACTCCACCCATCATAATTTCTCACATAGACCAGGGGTTGACAAAGTTTTTTCTATAAAGGACCAGATAGTAAATATTTTTGCTTTGCAGGTCAAATGGTCCCTGTCACAATTATTCAAATACTGCCATTGTAGCTTGAAAACAGCCATAGGCAATATGCATACAAATCACTGTTGACTGTGTTTCAATAAACCTTTATTTACAAAGACAGGTGACAGGCCCATGGATGACAGTTTGCCTACCTTTCACCTAAACTGTTAGAATTGCCTTCTAAATTGTGTTTCTGTGTCCAAATTTTACACTACTACAGTTCCAGGCAGAAGTCAGAGGTTTTTAAAAACAAAACAGATCATAACTTCTTGCAACATAAAATCCTTGAAAGGCTTTTCATTGCCAGTAAAATAAGACATAAGCTCTGTACCTTGGCCAGCTGTATGATCTGGCTCTTGTTTCTCTATCTGACCTCACTCATGGCACGCTCCCTCTTTATAAATAAGTTCCAGCCATCACCAACTTCTTTTTTTTTTTTTTTTTTTATTATTTATGGCTGTGTTGGGTCTTCGTTTCTGTGTGAGGGCTTTCTCTAGTTGCGGCAAGCGGGGGCCACTCTTCATCGCGGTGCGCGGGCCTCTCACTATCGCGGCCTCTCTTGTTGTGGAGCACAGGCTCCAGACGCGCAAGCTCAGTAGTTGTGGCTCACGGGCCTAGTTGCTCCGCGGCATGTGGGATCTTCCCAGACCAGGGCTCGAACCCGTGTCCCCTGCATTGGCAGGCAGATTCTCAACCACTGCGCCACCAGGGAAGCCCCCAACTTCTTTTTAAAACACAGCAAGCTCTTTCCTAACTCTGCCCTTATTGCTCTTTGTGTTTAGAGCCCTCTTCTCTAGGCTCTTTGCAGGGCTGTGTCATTTTTATGCTTCTGCTGTCAGCTTAAATGTTATTGCCTCAATGCCCAGTACTCTATAATGTAAGCATTCCCAGCCTATGTTCTTTTTATCAAGTTATGAAAATACTCTGCCTTCTTCACAGCATCTATCACTACCTCTATCTTGTTCTTTTGCCTGTTTTATTTTGACCTCTCCCACTAGATTATAAGCTGACAGCCCTGTTCATCACTGTATATTGAGCTCCTAGCACAGTGAAGATTTTCAACAAATAGAAATTGAGTATATGAATGAATGAATTGGAAGTAGACAAAGCCAGGTACAAATATAAATGTCTGAAGACAGGAAGACATGAATTGAGAAAATTTCTACCAGAGACAGAGAGAGATTGAGCAGTTGAAGAGACCAAGCCAGGGAAAGTTCAAACTATTGCTGAAGGGAACAGGAGAAAGAGCTGACCAAGAAAAAATAAAAGCCTTTACACGGCACTGAGTCAGCAGAAAGAACTTGGAGAATGTGAGGTGCTGTACTCTGAATGACTATTACAATCTTATGGTTACCAGGGGGGAAGGGTGGAGGAAAAATTGGGCGACTGGGGTTGACATATATACACTACTATACATAAAATAGATAACTAATAAGGACCTACTGTATAGCACAGGGAACTCTACTCAATACTCTGTAATAACCTATATGGGAATAGAATCTAAAAAGAGTGGATATATGTATATGTATAACTGATTCACTTTGCTGTACAGCAGAAACTAACACAACATTGCAAATCAACTATACTACAATAAAAATTAATTTTAAAAATAATAATCATGATTAATTGCAGCTTATCCTAAGAATACAAGGGAAGTACAATACAGTAGAATTAGACAGGAAACAATAAAATTGATCATATAAATAGTGCTAAGGAGAAAGATCTTGATCATTTCTATTTTTGTAATTTATTACTACAAATCAAGCCACCCTAAAACTCAGTAGTTAATAGTAATCACTTATTTATTTGCTCATGATTCTGCAATTTGGGCTACCATATGATCCAGCAATCCCAATCCTGGGCATATATCCAGAGAAAACCATAATTCAAAAAGATACATGTACCCCAGTGTTCATTGCAGCACTATTTACAATAGCCAGGACATAGAAGCAACCTAAATGTACATAAATAGAAGAATGGATAAAGAAGATGTGGTACATGTATACAATGGAATATTACTCAACCATGAAAAAAAGAAATAATGCCTTTTGCAGTGACATGGATGGACCTGGAGGTTTTCACACTGAGTGAAATAAATCACAGAAAGGCAAATATCATATATCACTTATATGTGGAATCTAAAAATTGGTACAAATGAACATATTTATGAAACAGAAATAGAGTCACAGATGTAGAAAACAAACTTATGGTTACCAAGGTTACAACACAACATTGTAAATCAACTATACTCCAATTAAAAATAAAAACTAAAAGGGTAAAGCTTCTAGAAGAAAACACAGGAGAATATATTTCAACCTTGGAGTAGACAATGATTTCTTAGAGTGGACATACAAAGAATTAGTAATCATTAAAGAAAAATGTGGTAAACTGAATTCCATCAGAATTTAAAACTTCTGCTCCTCAAAGACACTCTTTAAGAAAATTAAAATTTAAGCTATAGACTGGGCAAAATTGTCACAATACATTTATCTATCAGTCAAAGGACTTGTACTAGAATATATAATTAACTCCTACAAATCAATGATAAAAAGACACACAAACCAATTTGAAACAAAATAGGCAAAATATTTGAAAATATACTTCACAAATGAAAATTTACAAATAGCAAAGCACATGGGAAGGTGTTTGACATCACTAATAATCATGAAATAGTAATTAAAAGTACAATGATTTATCACTGAATGTCTCCCCCAGAAGCTAAAATTAAAAAAAAAAAAAAAAAGATGTGGAAAAACTGGAACACTCTTACTTTGCTGATGGGAATATGACAACAATTTAGAAGATTTTTATGAAGTCAGATATATACATATCCTATGACTTAGCAATTCCACTCCTACATACTTATCCAAAAAATAAAAATATTTATTTTATTCATCTATTCCTGTGTAAAAAACGTCTCAAAATCTGGCAGCTTCAAACAACTCTTTTTTGTCTCAGGATTATCTGAATTGACTGAACTCATCTGGGTCATTCTTTTGCTCCATATAGCTGGAATTACAATCTTTTGAAACTTGACGGAGCTGGAATGCACAAGATAAGCACTTACATGGATGTACACTGGTACTTGCTTTTAGCTGGGAGCTCAACTGGGGATATCAGCTGGGGTGCCTGGGTTCTCTTCCATGTGGTCTCTGTACATAGTTTGAGCCTCTCATAGCATAGTGGTTGGGTTCCAAGAAGGAACATTCCAGAAGACAAAGGTGGACGCAGCAGATATACACTCATAAGTTACACAGCATCACTTCTGTCAAATTATATTGATCAAAAGCAATCACAGATCAGAAAATCTACAAACAACAAATGCTGGAGAGGGTGTGGAGAAAAGGGAACCCTCTTGCACTGTTGGTGGGAAGGTAAATTGATACAGCCATTATGGAGAACAGTATGGAGGTTCCTGAAAAAACTAAAAATAGAATTACCCTATGTTCCAGCAATCCCACTACTGGTCATATACCCAGAGAAAATCATAATTCAAAAAGACACATGCACCCCAATGTTCACTGCAGCACTATTTACAATAGCCAGGTCATGGAAGCAACCTAAATGCCCATCGACAGACGAATGGATAAAGAAGATGTGGTACATATATACAATGGAATATTACTCAGTTATAAAAAAGAACGAAATTGATTCATTTGTTGAGACGTGGATGGATCTAGAGACTGTCATACAGAGTGAAGTAAGTCAGAAAGAGAAAAACAAATATCATATATTAACACGTGTATGTGGAACCTAGAAAAATGGTACAGATTGAACTGGTTTTCAGGGCAGAAGTTGAGACACAGATGTAGAGAACAAACGTATGGACACCAAGTGGGGAAAACTGCTGTGGGGTGGGGATGGTGGTGTGCTGAATTGGGCGATTGGGATTGACATATATACACTGATGTGTGTAAAATTGATGACTAATAAGAACCTGCAGTATAAAAAAACAAACAAAAAAACAACTAATACTAAACTTTCTTTGGGTTATTTGTATGGAAATATGTTAATATAAATGTTTCAGACATTACATGAAATTTCTAAAAATCTTCTATGTTCTGGTATAATGTTATAAGTCATAATTCTAGTTATTACTTTAAAATGTGTATCTCAGAAATAACTAAATTTCCTTGTCAATTGCATTATTATGAACTTTCATCAAATCTTTAACCGTGGTCATTTTTAAGTCTTTTGTCATTTACAGACAGTTCTGGGTGTACTCTGATGCTTTCGCAAAAATGTTCCTATGGAAGGGTTTCATCTTCAAGGAATTCATGGAAAAGACTCTGACAAATACAGGTTTCTGGTAACTGCCTATACTGCTGAACTGAATGAATAAGCATTTTCAGAACTCTAATGGAAAACTGATGAATTCATAAAAGTGCTAACAAAAGATCAAGATGAAAAAAAAATTAATTACATGGGACTGAGTGAACTGATGAGGATGATTATAATTTTTGTGACTTTCTGTTTGAATAAAAAAAAAAAAAATCCCACAAGGACTCAGAGGCAAAAAATATAGAAATCAATTTTCACTGCAAAGTAAAGGAGCTGTTACAGTGGAGGATTACTGGACTGAATGTCAATATTATGACATAGTATGAGTGTGTTTCGTGTTTGGTAATTGCAATCATTGTTGCTTTTGTTGTGGTCATCCATTTACAATGCTTGGTGTCAGTTTACTTATCTCTTGTAAAAATAAAATACAGTGTGTGTGTGTAAAAAAAAAAAAAAAAAAAAAAAAAGACCTTAAAGAGGAGATGCGGACCCAAATACCTGTGCTTTTTTAAAAATAAATAATTTATTTGTTTTTGGCTGTTTTGGGTCTTCGTTGCTGCGCGCAGGTTTTTTCTAGTTGCGGCGAGCGGGGGATACTCTTCGTTGTGGTGCGCAGGCTTCTCAAAAAAGAAAAGCAACCACAGAGGGACTTGCCTGGCCGTCCAGTGGTTAAGACTCCGTGCTTCCCCTGCAGGGGGCACAGGTTCGATCCCTGGTCGGGGAACTAAGATCCTACATGATGTGCAGTTAAATTAAAAAATTAAAAAATTAAAAACCCATCTCAGAAACAGTTCAGATACAAGGGTATGAAAAATAGATGCAACATTTCAATGTGAAGAATGGCAATAATTTATGGCCATCTTTATTCTGAAAACACACAAAAATATTTATATAATGTTTATGGCCACTTTATTAATAATAGTCAAATTGTGAACCCCAAACTGAAAATGATCCAAATGTCTGCATATGAATAGATGAACAAATTTTGGTATATTTGTACAACTGAATCCCATTTGAATTATTTAAGGAATATTCAATTGAATAAAAAGAAATATGCTACTGGATGGATCTCATAGACATTAAGTTGAGCCAAAGAAACCAGGCACAAAAGAGTACATATTGAATGATTCCATTTATGTGAAATTCAGGTATAGGAAAACTAAAAATAAGAATAGTGGTTTCTGCAGGAGGAAAGAGATTAAATGGAAAAGAGCACAGATTTTCTGAGAAGAAGAAATGTTCTATATCTTGATTAATTGTTTACATATTTCAAAACTTATTGAACTGTACACTTAAGATGCATGCATTTCACTGTGTAAATTTTATCTCAATTTGAAACATAAAAAATAAAAAGTTTTCATAGCTATCCTGTTTGTTCCTCTCAGTTGTCATATAGAGAAGAAAATGATATTGGTACTTTCTTTCAAAGAAGTGATAAGTTAAGATTTCACAGAAGGTTAGTGGCATTGGAACAAATGGAATCTAGATAAGCCAGCAATTCATGGCTGAAAAAAATCTTTTTTCATTTCAATTTTTTTTTAAATTTTAAAAATAGGCTTTATTTTTTAGAGCAGTTTTAGGTTCACAGCAAAACTGAAAGTATAGAGATTTCCTGTATATGCCCTGCTTCCACACACGCATAGCCTCCCGCATTATCACATTCTCGCACCAGAGTGGTACATATGTTACAACTGATGAACCTACATTGACCCATCATTGTCATTCAGAGTCCTTGGTTTACATTACTGTTCACTCTGGTGTTGTACATTCTATGGTATGGACTAGTGTATAATGACAGGTATCTATCATTATAATATCATAAAGTATTTTCACTGCCCTGAAAATCCTCTGTGCTATACCTATTTATCTCTCCCTAGCCCCTAAGCCCCTGGCAACCAGTGATCTTTTTACTGTCTTCATGGTTTTGCCTTTTCCAGAATGTTATATAGTTGGAATCATACAGTACGTATGGTTTTTTCAAACTGCCTTCTTTCACTAAATAATATGCATTTAAGTTTCCTCTATATATTTTCATAGATTGATAGCTCATTTCCTCTAAGCACTGAATAATTTTCCATTGTCTGGATATATCATACTTTATTTATCCATTCGCCTACTGAAAGGCATCTTGGTTGCTTCCAAGTTTTGGCAATTATGCATAAAGCTGCTATAAACACCTGTGTGCAGGTTTTTTGTGTGGACATAGTTTTCAACTCCTTTGGGTAAATCCCAAGGAGCACAATTGACAGAATGTATGCTGAGAATATGTTTAGTTTTATAAGAAACTGCCAAACTGTATTCCAAAGTGGCTGTACCATTTTGTATCCCTAAGAGCAATGAATGAGAGTTCCCATTATTTAACATCCTCACCAGCATTTGGTGGTGTCAGTGTTCTGGATTTTGGTCTTTCCAATAAGTGTGTAGTGGTATCTCACTGTGTTTTTTTTTTTTTTTTTTAATTTGAATTGCCCTGATGACATATAATGTAGAGCATCTTTTCATAATATTCAGTATTTCATATTATTTGCCATCTGTGTATCTTCTTTGGTAAGGTGTTTGCTAAAATCTTTTTCCTATTATTTAATCATGTTATTTGTGTTCTTATTGTTGAGTTTTAAGAGTTCTTTGGGTATTTTGGACAATAGTCGATTATCAGATATATCTTTTGCAAATATTTTCTCCTAGTCTGTGGCTTCACTTTTCATTCCCTTGGTAGTGTCTTTTGCAGAACAGAAAGTTTTAATTTTAAGGAAGTCCAGCTTGTCAATTCTTTCCTTCATGGATTTTACTCCCTCAGTCTAAGTTATGATTTTATTTTCAAGCCATCATGGAAAGCTAATTGGATATACTTCATATAAAACCTTCACAACTTTCATTTATTATTTTAAAGAACTACTTGCGCATAATCACACTGTGAGCAAAACAAGCTTTGGTCTATTTCTAATACATTAGCCACTATTATTTTTCTCTTTCTATGACATAGTCCTTGGTCACAGCATTCACCAGTCTAGTTCTCAAATTTAAATTAGGGAAAAATAAAAGTTGTTCCCAAGGAACACTCTGTTCCAAAGAAGATTACTTCCAGTCTGATTTATTAAAATTGAATTTTTTTTAAACCAAAATGATTCAAAGCAAAACATTTTCTTAATGGCCTGGTCAATTTACTCTCCAGGAGAAGCCATGCTTTAAAATCCCAATGGGTTAGTAAGCTACCATAGTCCATCATTAGCCAGAATTTCTAGGATTTTGTGACTTTTGGTTTGGCATTGCAACACCTCTTATGTCACTGGGATCAAGTTCCTAATTCCTAGTTGTTATGAAAATAACATTTCAAAAATACATAAAAGCGGTTATTCATTAGGAATTCATAATTAGATTTATGGAAAAAATTTTGTGGCAAAAAATTCACTATAAGATGTGTTCTATTCCTATTTTTCTCTTTGGAACTTTGTTTTGTTGATGTTGTTATTGTTTGTTTTAGTCCATTTGGCCTAAATTTATAACAGAAATTTATTGCTTACAGTTCTGGACACTGGGAAGTTCAGAATCAAGATGCTGGCAGAAGGTACAATGTGCAAATGGTACAGATGAGCCGGTTTGCAGGGCAGAAGTTGAGACACAGATGTAGAGAATGGACATATGGACACCAAGGGGGGAAAACTGCGGTGAGGTGGGGATGGTGGTGTGCTGAATTGGGCGATTGGGATTGACATGTATACACTGATGTGTATAAAACTGATGCCTAATAAGAACCTGCAGTCTAAAAAAACAAACAAAACAACTAATACTAAACTTTCATTGGGTTATTTGTATGGAAATATGTTAATATAAATGTTTCAGACATTACATGAAATTTCTAAAAATCTTATATTTGTATTTGTATGGAAATATGTATGGAAATATGTTAATATAACATATTTCAGACATTATATGAAATTTCTAAAAATCTTATATTTGTATTTGTATGGAAATATGTTAATGTAAATGTTTCAGACATTACATGAAATTTCTAAAAATCTTATATGTTCTGGTATAATGTTATAAGTAATAATCCTAGTTATTACTTTAAAATGTATATCTCAGAAATAACTAATTTTCTTGTCAACTGCATTATTAAAAAAAAAAAAAAAAAAGATGCTGGCAAATTCAGTGTCTGGTGAGACCTTGTTTCCTGGTTCATAGATGGTGCCTTCTTGCTGTGTCCTCACATGATCGAAAGAAGTAAGGGGGCTCTGTGGGGCCTCTTTTATAAGGACCTTAATCCCATTCATGAGATATCTTCCTTCATGTCCTAATCACCTCCCAAAGGCCTGGCCTCCTAATACCATCATATTGGGGTTAGGATTTCAATGTATGAATTTTGGGGGAGACACAAACATTCAGACCATAGCATTGTTGTTGGTGGTGGTGTGTGTGTGTGTGTTTGATTTTTAAGTTCATGAACATTGTCTTAGATACTTGTCAAATGCTGAGTCTTTGCTATTTGTTCAAGTAGTGACAAGGGGGGGCCAAAGAGAGTTTTGATTCTCTAGGAAGTGCATAAATCACACACATATAAATACATCACAATTATTCTTATTAAAACAGCAATCAATTATGTTCTAATATATATTAAATGAGAATGAAAGACACTGTAAGTTCATGTAGAAGTGGATATTCTCCTAAAAAAACGTTATGAAGATAATGGTATTCAAAAACAGTACAGTAAATGACCATTATTAAGCACAGTATTAGAAGTCTAACTTCCACAAAAGACCTCCATAGTATCAGACAAATGACTTCTCGGAAAAAGTTATTTAAAATAGCTAATCCCTTGAAAGATTTTCTTTTCTTGCTGAGCCCAGACTAAATTTCTGAAGAGAGTAATGAATACTTCCCATTTCTGAGAAGCCCAAGGCTTTTGGCAACATTTAAAACTTTAATGCTCATCCCCCGTTTTTGTTTTTTTTTTTTTTCTATCATCTCTTGTCAACGAAAACTTTTTGCAGGCCAGGCTTGCACAGCTGAACAAAAATAACTAACTACCCTGTACACCCAGGAGGTGGCAAGGAAAAGCCTACCTATGGTTACTAGGAGCCTAGTTCAGTTTAGACTCAAAGTTCATTCATTTACTTCTTCTCAAGCAGATTTAATCTGAAATGCCTAGCAGGAAAATTAGATAATGAACAAAAGGGAGAAAACATTCCTGACATATCACAGTAAATCTGGTGCAACTTTGAAGCAAAGTTCTTCCCTAAATGATGCCCCTTCTTCATTGGGCTGCCAAACCCAATATGGAAGGAGACAGACTGCATTGATATTGCAAAGTTAACCCAAAAGTAACTGGCCTTTTCCTTTTCTTTTGCATGCAAGCAAGTAACTCTATTTTCTACTTAAACTCTTATTGATTGATAAACTCTTATACTGATATCTTTGATGTGCTTAACCTGATAATGATATGTCCACATCTTTTCTTACTGCAATATACAGCATTTCCTAAAGGTAATATAAAGAGTAGTGGATATAAGAGAAAATAGAAACTCAGAAAACTATTTGAAAAGGCCTAAGTCATATACTAAATCACATCACTAAAGGCCTCTCTGATTTGTTGGAAGAGATCAATTTAGAATAACATTCCCACACTGTTACCATTCAACACAGTATAACCGAATCAGAATTTTCCCTTATCACTTATCTCCAACAATCTCTAAGTCACATAAAACATGTATTTTCATTGACACTTTAGTCGTATATATTTTTTCTTTTAATATCAAATATCTTGCTGGTTTCTGAACACTCTTTTGAATGGTTCAGATTCCAAAGACTGAAAATATCATCTGAACAGTTCCTAAGAATAGTCAAGAAAATATTTCCAACATTGGGAAAGCCAATTCAAAATAGATAAGTTCAAATGATTAATGACAGTAAACCACCCTATTCTTTCCTCCTTAACTTTAAGATCCACTTGCAATTTAAAAAACACTACAAAATTTAAAAGTTAACATTATTTGTCATCAAATGTTCATAGACTGCTTGCTACTGAACTTGGAACTTATGGGAGGTCATGTGAGAAATATAAGACATCAGTGATGATTTTGTTTATTTTTTTATTTATCTATAAATTTATTTATTTAATTTATTTATTTTTGGCTGAGTTGGGTCTTCATTGCTGTGCACGGGCTTCCTCTAGTTGTGGCGAGCAGGGGCTACTCTTCATAGCGATGCACAGGCTTCTCATTGCAGTGGCTTCTCTTGTTGCGGAGCATGGGCTCTGTGGGCGCGGGCTTCAGTAGTTGTGGCTCACGGGCTCTAGAGCGCAGGCTCAGTAGTTGTGGCGCACGGGCTTAGTTGCTCCGCAGCATGTGGAATCTTCCCCGACCAGGGCTCGAACCCGTGCCCCTGCATTGGCAGGCGGATTCTTAACCACAGCACAACCAGGGAAGTCCCCAGTGCTGATTTTAAAGTTAATGGTTAACTTGGGAGAAACAAAACAAAAATTATGGAGTAATTAATAATCAACTCTGTCTCAGGAGAGAGTTTTTACAAGTACATTGATTGTTCAAGGACTAAAAGTGGAAGGAATTCATTTCAGTTGGCTTTGTCAGAATAAACCTTCTTAGAGAAGACAAGACTTTGGTTTTGAATAAAGAGAAGGACTTAGAAAGCAGGTGACAGTATTAGGCTGGTTAACCTGAAAGCATCTTGGATGTTTGACATCATTGTGACCTCAAAGGCCAGGAGTAGATAGACTGTGGATTTCAACACCTTAACATATGATTATTGGGCAATAAAGTAAAGCGGTAAAGTTAGCCAGATGTGGAGAGCCACGGGGTATTTGCCAGTACTGTGAAGAAAGCGCTTTGTAATCTGGAAACCATTAAAAATTTCTTGGGGTGGATTCGCTAGTGCTTGACTTCCAATCCTGGATTTTCTGCTTCTTAACTCTTTCTCTGGCCTTTCTTTCCCAAGCTGAAAAGTGAGGATAGGAAAATGTTTCTTACCTGCCTCAAAGAATCAATATGAGTCTCAAAAGGTCATGAACATGAAAGTGTTTTGAGAGCTGCAAACCATCAAGAATGTTTTAATTCTTCTTACATTACTCTGTGGTATTATGACTAAAATTGAATTGCTTTTGACAGTCAACTTTTCAGGCTATCAGGATGTCATTTTGTGGATTGTTTTGTTATACCTTGGGACAAAAATAACACAGTGCCTTTCTATACTACCTGTACACAGTGCAGGCAGAGCAAATGGCTTCCCTTTAGACTTGCAATAAAGAAGCAATTACTTTTGAAGAGCTCTGCCTCCTAGTTGGTGTCATTGTCAACTGCAGGGAGTCTTTGGACCATCCACATTCCTATCTGTCTTTGCACAAGGTCTACATCAGGGATGCCTAGACAGGAACCAGACATGAGCAATGCACCCGAATGATTTCAATCAGAACTCAGGTTAAGTTACCTGCTGCCTCCTGATTAGGTTGGGCAGCCCAACAGCTAATTTCTAGTGGAGACTTCCTATTACTTGCTTGCCAGCTGTAGAAATATTTATTTTTGCCTTATATTCTGTAAACAACCTATGGTAAGTTGATTCAGGGTACAAACCAGGTGAAGCCTGCACATCTGTAAGAGTGTCCAGAAGAACTGGAAATCACATCTCATGACCCTTCTATGATCTTACCATTGGGTGCCAAAACTAATTCGTAAGTTCCTTTATATTTAAAACAGCTTATTTGGAACCTAAACACACATACACATACACACAATCACACACATACATACACATATATACTTATAAAAAGTCAATAACCTACTTGAGTCATTAAACACTTTTCCTCCCACAAAATCTTATACTATGGCTTATTCCCTGTGGTTAAATTGAATTTAATTGTCCAAGATTTTTAGTTACATTTTTGAAATTTTATCTTATCCACATCAGTGAGGCTTTTGTTTTTAGATACAGTCTGATGTCTAAAAAGGCAATACATAATAATAATCTGAAGGTTATTTTCCCAGATCACCACTTCCCAGAAGGATGAAGGATTGTATTAGTTGAGTCAGATACGATGCTGATGGAATTAGGAAGCTGTGCAGGATAGAGAACTTCCCATTTAACTTCCCACAAAGTGAGGCCAAACCTCTCAGCCCTCTTCAACTAGGGGATTTCTAAAGTTTTCTTCTGGACTAAAAGTTCTAAAGGTCTATGACACCTCCTTCTTGCTCACCAGTGGAGGTGATGCCCTGCCAAGGAAGATGTGTGAAGGAGTTAAGAAAAGGTTTCAGGGTCACGAGAGACAAGGAAAAGAATTTTGTTCCATGACTGGTTTCTAATTGCCATCATGTTTACCGATTGCCTTGACTGGCCAACTGTGAGGACAACAGTCTTGAGAACAATCCAGAAGAGGATCTAGTTAGATTTCCAAGAAAAAAAGCCTACATGCCATTCCAACATCATTGCCATGACTGCCATAGAGCTAGACATGTGAAAGGCCCAGCCGTTAAAACTTCAGAGTGCTAACTGCTTCCACAGAGAAGAGAAAGAGAGGAGGCTGGAAGCTATCTATCTCACACCTCAGGTTCAGGGAGCAGCTGTGGGCTCACTCTGACTAGAACAGTACTGTGGAAACAGGCTTGGTCACACCACTGATCAAGAAGCTGGATGGTTCCAGAAGCCTGTGTGTGTGTGAGTCACCCTTCCCTCCCATGAAGTTGTTTGCATGAAACCAGAGTGGGTGCTGTCTTGCTGCCAAATTGATTCAAATCCCTAGAACCAAACTTCCAGATGAGCCCCTTAAACTCATCAGACTCCAGAGTTTCTCCAAATTGGGTCAATTATACATGGAGTTAGGAGGGTCTGGAGCCATAGCTAAGAGGCTGGGCTCTGTGGCATTGCTTTAGTCTGCACTCACCCCTCCCCATCCCACCCCCAAACAAGACCATACATCTTCCACTTCCATAGTGTACTGATCTGTGGAAAGCAAGGCATCATTTCCCAGGGCAATTTGCTGGGTGATTTTTGAAGATTTTTGTTAAACCACCTTGACACTCATGTTTGCAAAACTAAGTATAGAATTTCCAGTAAGTAGACTTGATTTTGGAGCCTGTTCCTCCCACTGACTTCAAGTGGGAGTAGAGATACTTTCATCGTATTATCTTGGCTTCTAACGCTGGCTGAAGACCACAGAATTATAACCTAATCTGAAGAACCTAGAATGGTCTGCCTGCAAGCAGGAGTGCAAGGTCTTGCAGTTTGGTGCAGTTTTAATCACGGCTTACATTTCCTGAATAATCATAGTAATAATAATTAGAAAGGAATTTCAGAAATCTTTCTAAAGTCAAACCTCCGGGCTACTTTGTTCCCAGTCTTCCTGTTTAGATGGAGACGACGGGCATCTCTGAGAAGGCTCTGTCCCCCAGGAGAAGCTGGCTCTCGCTAGCCCAGGCTGGCCCCGAGGATGAAATCTCCGCAGGACCGCTTCTCGCTTCCAGCGGGAGCAGCGCAGCACTCCGTCCGCCGCGGGGCGAGCTGACTCGTCCATTGCGGAACGGGTGCAGTCAGCTGCTCCCAGCCGCCCTCCCCAAACCCCACTGCCCAACCCCGCTCCACTCAGCTCCCTTTCCCCCGCCCCCCTCAGTCCAGGGAATTTCCCAAGCATCCCAAAGATTGAATTTCCTGCCGGGGGTGGGGGAAGGGGCGAGTGCAGATAAAAGGGATGCGGAGGACCCGAAGAAGTCACGGTGCTCTAGAGCTTCAAATCCCACCCCTTCTCCCTCCTTCTGAAGCCCTCTCGCTGAGTCTCTTCGCCACTATGAGACTCCTACCCAGCCGCGCCGCCCGCATCCCCGGCCCTTCGGGCTCTCTGCGCTTGCTGCTCGCGCTGCTGCTGCTGACGCCGCCAGGGCCCCTCGCCAGCGGTGAGAGCTCACAGCCAGCCGGACGCACCGGGCGGGCGGAGCGGCCCCGCCTGCCAGGCGGCCGCGGCGTCCCGGGCGTGGGGAAATGTCCAGGGCGGACTGGCTGGGGAAGAGATCTCCCAGCAACCTGCCCATAACCGTGTCTCTCTTTCTACCCCAGCTGGCCCTGTCGCGGCCATAGTGAGAGAGCTGCGTTGCATGTGCTTAACCACCACACCGGGGATTCATCCCAAGATGGTCAGTAATCTGCAGGTGATCGCCCCAGGACCGCAGTGCTCCAAGGTGGAAGTAGTGTAAGTCCTCCTGCGCGGCGCTGTCCACTGTGACCTTGGCAAGAGGGATGTCTCCCCAGCCCTGACTTCAGCCCCCGCAGCTCAGGGACGCATCCTCCTTTTCTCTCTGCAGAGCCACCTTGAAGAACAGAAAGGAAGTCTGTCTGGACCCAGAAGCTCCTCTGATCAAGAAGGTCATCCAGAAAATGTTGGACAGGTACCTGTCACCTTGATCTTTTTGGTTTCTGAATGTCTCTTGGAGTGCGGACTTCTCAAAGTCCTTATTCTCCGCGTGGGATTTGACCACCACATTCCAGACCACGCTTAGAAAAAAAAAAGGATGTTGGGGAGAAGGGGCGAAAGTTGTTCTAGAATGTGCTGGGAAAACCCTTATCACAAATGTCATGTGTAATTGCCTAGGAGGTTACACAGAACTCATCACTGAGATGTATTTGTTGTTGTTACTAGAGACTTGAGTCCACCCTTTGCTTTTTATTGATACTCAACTCTGTTTTGAAAACAAGTTGGGGTAGACAGGTGTGTGGAAATTTGGTTAAACTGATGTTTAAATTCTTTTCCCAACAGTGGAAACAAGAAAAATTAAGAGAAAGGACCGTGCATTGGAAAAATTGCCCAGTTCTTCAGCAGAAGAGTTTTCTGGGGATCTCTGCACCCAGTGAAGACAAGAAGCAAGGGCTGATTTTCTCCAAGGAGTTGGGTTTCTGTATGAATTCCCCACTGTGAGAGAAAGATGAGAGGAGGGAAACTATGTTTGTCCCTGCAGCTTTCTGCTGAGTTTATGGTGTGTTTAGTGTAGTATTTCCTGCTCCTTATTTGCTGTCATTTTTGCTATGCTACTGAAATCTTTGGCAATTAACTAAATTGTGAATCAAGAATCACTGGTTGTTAATCTTTCAAGGTGACTATTGTATTCCTAGAATATAGTTCTTATAGTGCTATGGAAAAAGCTGTGTCTTTAATGTGTGAATGATATTTCATTAGAATGCTGTATATGGAAATAAACTGTCATTCTCACTCTTTCATGAAATAGGAACTACTTTAGTATTGTTTCTTGAGGAATATGTTAGAGAATTTTCTTACTCTTGACCCTGGTTAGCTATTTATGTTATACTGCATTAGAAATCTGGATGTATTATACAGTCATCTGTGTAGAATTTATTTCCTTATTTAGAATTTCTAAATGTATGAGTTCTATAAGGACTAATATATTCTTTTCCTATACATTTAGATATTTGATATCTTCCTAGTATGGCATAATGTCACGACTTACTCATTAAACTTTTGATTTTTATGGTATTTATTATCTAGTTTATTAGGAGTATTATATCTCTAGTATTATATTTCTAAGTATATGTTTTGGATTGATGAAGAAGCTAGGAACTAGGTAAATTCCTTATTTCTAGTTTTTATAAAAATACATCCTTTTAGTTTCTTAAAAGTAAAGGCACATTGTAAAGCAATTATACTCCAATAAAGATGTTAAAAAAAAAAAGAGTAAAGGCAAACTTAACAATGATTTATACTTTGAAAGTTCTGAAAACATATTTGAGCTCTTTGAATATAAACTCATCATGCAGTTTAAAAAAAAAAAATGCACTGCCCTGCTAAGATTTGCAGATGCTTATACTGTATCTTTTAAAGGTTTTGACCATTTTGTTACAAAGAATTACATGTGCATCACATTTACTATGTTAAAATTGCACTTGTTAAATGTGGTCTCAATGGTTTATGGTACTTCCTTTGTTCTCTGGGAAAAACAATAAAAGATTTTTAAAATTTACTCAAGTTCTTTCTTCTTTATTGTACTGTTACAAAAATGTTATTCCTCTTTAATTCTAAATTATTGTAAAAATTAACCACTCTCCTCTTTGGTTAGCAGAGAGGACCCTCATTTCCCAGTGTCCTTGCATTAGTTCAACATATTTCCAAGCTCAATCCCCTTCCAGTTCCTCCTTCACAGCACCAACGATCTCTGGGTTCTTTAGAAAACACAAATAGATAAGCCTTCCTTACCTTAAATCCTTTACTGCTGCCTGTTTCCTAGACATGAAATACAAGTTGCAAAGTATGACAAATTAGGTTCTGTTTCATGACTCCTGATTATTACTTCAACTTCATTTTTCCCTAGCATCTTTGCAGTCAAGAATTCAGTTCCCTTACAGGGCGTGTTCTTTCCAGGTCCAGGCCTTTGCATTTGGTAGGGCCTCTACCAGGAAGGCCCTTCCCATTTTCTGTCTATTGGAGGAAGCTTATTCATCCTTCAGAGCTCAGTTCAAACAACACCTCCCCCATGAAGTTTTCCTTGGCACTCCCAGCAGAACTCGTGGTTTCCATTTTGATGTTCCCATAGTATCTTCTAAATATTTGAATTTATGTGACTAGCCAACATCGCATTGCTTTTACTTGCTTATAAGGGTTTTTACCCTACTCAGAGTTCTCCCAGAGCATCTGCCATATTTCGTTCATCTCTGCATCCCCAATACCTGATACAGATTGACTTTAATGAATTAATAAATTATACTGAAACTCAGGTTGTCAGATAGTGTCCTAAAATCAGTCACCTGGCTCATGGTAGGCGCTGAATAAATTTTAATTCCTTACCCTCTTTTCTCTTTCTTGCCTACAAGTAATCCTACAAGAGCTTTGGTATGTGCAGTCCCTTCAGCCTATAACACTGACCCCTCACTTTCACCTGACTAACTCCCATCCTTCCTTCAAGGCCAGTTTACATGGCACTCATGGCCTCTCTGACCCTTCCCCCCACTAGATGAAAGTCCCTTTTATATCCTGTCATAGAACCTTGTTCTTTCTCTTCATAGCATTTTGTTGCCAACATGACTGTAGAGCCCATAGAGACTATGTACATGTGGTCATTTATTTAGTGTCTGTTCCACCTTCACTGTAAGCTCCATGAGGGCAGGGCTATGTTTATGATGTTCACCTCAGTTCCTAGGACAGTGCCTAGCACATAGTAGGTGCTTTAAAAGATAAGTGATCTAAACAAGTCCCACTGTCTCTCTGGTATTAAAAAAGCAATTTCATGCGGATAGCTCTTTCTGAGGAAGAGCAAGAAAACAAAAGGAAAGAGACTAATCCAATTAGTATACATACATGCATCCCCCAATTGGATTAATATGTGATATATGCTTATATTAACATGTATTTGTATTTATTAATATATGCTAATATATTATTAACATATCTATATCTAACCTAAGTTATTCTACATCTTTTCACCTCTTTCCATATATATCAAACATCAGTTAGATTAATAAATGTTCTATTATTACATATTAATATATCTATGTAATAGAGAGAGAATGTATGTGTGAGAGAAACAGAGAGATACAAAGATATGAAAAAACCTAGAGTAGATTCAAAGAGATGAGTTTGCTGACAATTTTTTCAACAATATAAAAAATCACAAAATACCTCAAATTTTAAAAAAAAATTGTTAAACATCTATGGTATTTTATTGCTCTCTCAAATAGCATTTTTTCCCTTTGAACCCATAAGTTATACACTAATCCTAAAAAAACAAACCAGTTACTATAAATGTTTGAATTATAAATTTCAGTGTTTTAAACAATCCCTGATTTATTGTAGCAGCCCCAAAATACTCATTAAGTGCCTGATAATAACAAATGAAAGCATATTAAATGCCTTTGGGATGGACAAAACATAAATTATGTGAAGAAATAAACATTACTGATTACTTCTTTATCATAATACAAGATGTTTGTTTTTCCCAGAAGCAAGATTTATAAGTTTAGTTTGTTTATAGATCAGAGAATAAGACCTTATTGTAATATTCTTGAAATCGTATTTGTCATCCTCATGCCATAATTGGCTGTCCTACAAATAAAATAGATCACACTATATTACCAAAGTATAACCTATACAAGAACCTCAGTGACAGCTACTACTCACCAATCCCGCTGTTACTATTGATCTGCCACTAGCAAACTCAAAGACTAACATATCCAGGGGAAATTAATCTAATGTACATCTTCTAAGGATATACCTTCTATTTTCCTCCTCTAAATTCCTAAATACTATATTCACTCTGTTATCCCTCTGAAATTCATTCTCATATATGAAATCACCGGGAATTGAACAAAGGCTCAGCTAAAATTTACTCTATGTTACTCCCCCAATCCAAACAATTTTCAATGTGAAATCAATGCCCTTCATTCTACCAGACTTTCTTGTTTGCCTCTGGGTGTGACGCATTCACATAATCCTTCAGTTCCTGAAGATATGACAGGATCTCTGATAAAATATGACTCGTGGCTTTGTTTTTCTATCATAGTTTTAATTCTTGCATGAGGAAAAGAGTTGCTGTGGGTAATTCTCAGGTTGTTCATAACTTCAAAAGTCCTTCCTGGATGTTACCAATTGAGAAATTTACCAGACAGAAGAAGCACCTGGGGATTTCAATTTGCCTCCCTGACTAAATCACGGAAGACAGGGAGAGTGCACATGATTCTGATTTTGGCTGATGGTCCTCAGTGGCTTTTAGTCAGCAAAATTAATATATTCCTGACAAGGATTGTTCATACTTCAAATATGTAAAGTGAAATAATGACATAGAAAAACATAGAGTTTAGGTGTAAAACTTTGTTTCTACAAAGTCGAGTCCAGTTTCTTAAATATTGAGAAATTGCAAGAACATCCCCTGCCCTCTGAAAAATCCATGTTCTTAATGGATGTGTTTCTGCTACCACATAAATATGTGATGATTATTTCTGACTCACCTCTTGGGTTGAACAAAGAGAAAAATAGTTGATTTGATTCACTTCCAGCAAGAGAGGCCAGTGATATTTCTTTGTAGTTTGTGGTGAAGTGCAAGTCAAAGCAGTTGCATTTCAAGTCTAGTTTTGAGTATTTTTAGCTACGTGACTTTGGCAATTTATTTAACCTCTCCACCCGGCAATTTATTTAACCTCTCCATCCCTCAGTTTTCTCATCTGTAAAAGCAGTACAATAATACCTATCTCTCAGGCAATAAAGACTAACCTGGAACAAAGTAGTTTCTTGACAAATGTTAGTTCATTTCTCAAGCCTCCTAATTCAAGCTCCTCTTTAAATGAGAAAACTGAGGGTTCAATCATTTAAGCACCCTTAATTTTTCTCATATTTATTACCATTCTTTATACCTATGTGTGA
This sequence comes from Balaenoptera borealis, assembly GCF_965194805.1. Lineage (NCBI taxonomy): Eukaryota > Metazoa > Chordata > Mammalia > Artiodactyla > Balaenopteridae > Balaenoptera > Balaenoptera borealis. Next base: position 60,413,790 of record NC_138861.1, on the reverse strand, counting down.
ACAATTAATTTTTAGTGCGTTTAAGAAATCTTTTTTTTTCCACCAGTCTTTTTCAGGAAGCTTCTGGAAACAATGCATTCATATTCTCTATATATTTTCTGCCAATTATGTGCCAACATTATAAAGATGTATGATGTATTTCCCTGCTTATAAACATTAATCCATCAAATATCGGTATTGACATTTATTGGTAATCTTGTTTCATACTGGACCTTGTGCAGGATCCTTATGATATGGCGATTGCGAAGATGAGAACCTTTCAACCTAAGGTAAGGTCTTTTGGCAACAAATACACTCAAAGTTTTCTCTGACAAAGCTTTTCTTGAAAGCTGAATGAAAAGGAACTAAATATTTTTGGAGAGAGAGAGAGAGAGAAATAGTGTCTTAGGTGGCATTGCCTAGAATCAAACTCTGAGAGGAGATTTGCATGCAGGAAATTTGAGGAATGCTCTAAAAATTAACATCTGTCAGGAAGTAAGAAAGCAGCAGTGGGCAAAGAACTGCTGTGTGACAGAAGATTCGGGTGGCCCTGTGAGAAACTCTGGAGCTGGCATGGCTTTGCAGAGTTATTCTGCATTTTGGCAGGGAGGCAGACCTCTGAATCCGCCCATTGGCCAGCCATTAGATGTTGGCTACCCCTGGGGAGTTGGGCATAGCTTTGGGTGAGACAGCGCCCTCAGGCGGTGAGCTATGCCCAGGGGGGAACGTTTGTTCTGCGTTATCTGCTGCCATCATTCCCAGCAAAGGAAGAAAGCTGTGGTGCCCCCTCCAGAGGATCCTGAAAGGGCATCCTGGAGGTGCATCATGGTTTCTGGGGCTGGGGAGGGGCGAGGAGGGGAGGAGAGGGAAGGAGCAGGAGGAGGAGAAGAAAGGAAACGGGATGGGAAGGGAGGAGGGTGGAAGGCTCTTGTCTTTTATTGTCTTTTTCTCTCTTTCCTTACCCTTTCCTACTCTCCTCTTCCCTCTCTCTCTCTTTCTCTCTCTCCTGCTCCCTTCCTTCCTCCTTCTTCATTTATTCATGAGAAATATAACGATACTACTTAAAAGAGGAGGAAGAGCAGGAGGACCAAAGTGCCCCAGCAAACATCTCAGCCAGCAGCCAGCACGAACCGCCTCCCACGGGAAAGAAGCCAGTTTGGGCTTTTCAGCCATTCCAGTTGCCCTCTGACCACACCAACTCAAGTGAGCTCAGGCAAGATGAAAACAGAAGAACCCCTCATTAACACACAGAGTTATCAGAAATTACAAACCGTTGCCGTAAGCCACTAAGTTTGGAGTTGACTTGTAATGCAGTAAAAGAGGATCAAAAAAGAATGGTCAGGCATCTGATGTTCAACAAATGGTAACAATCAATATAATTAAAATAAAAATCCACAGGCTTGCAAAACTTTGCATTGTTCCTGTATAACAGCACCCAGGAAGATATTTCCCCATCAGCTCTTTCACCTTCCCCCCTCTCCCTCCACTCCCCACACCATGCCTCACCCCTGGATAAGATACAGCCTCAATTAAATTAGTGCCAGAGTATTTGAGGTCTGGATCATTCTTGGCCACTCAGAGTTATACAGAAGGCATATTAGATTTCAGCACTTATAGGAAAGCTTTTGTTGGCTAGTATTTCAATTTATTGATTAAAGTGCTTTAACAAACTGACCCTCCATTTTATCATCTCTAGGATCTTCTGTACCCATTGTTTTTTTTGCTTGTTTTTTTTAACATCTTTATTGGAGTATAATGTCTTTACAATGGTGTGTTAGTTTCTGCTTTATAACAAAGTGAATCAGCTATACGTATACACATATCCCCATATCTCCTCCCTCTCACATCTCCCTCCCACCCTCCTTATCCCACCCTTCTAGGTGGTCACAAAGCACCGAGCTGATCTACCTGTGCTACGAGGCTGCTTCCCACTAGCTATCTATTTTACATTTGGTAGTGTATATATGTCCATGCCACTCTCTCACTTCATCCCAGCTTACCCTTCCCCCTTCCCGTGCCCTCAAGTCCATTCTCTACATCTGCTTCTTTATTCCTGTCCTGCCCCTAGTGTACCCATTGTTTTATTACTAATTTGTAGGCAGTGGCTTATCCCCTTCATATTTAGATGTCAGTTCAAAACATTCTAATTAATGCAGAATTAATATATGTTTTAATTTTAAAGGCTAATGTTCCTCCAGTGTCTCTAGACATTTTCTTTTAAAATAGCTAACAGATAAGTTCTGTTCTGAGTCTTAGAAAACTTGCTAGTTTCCTGAATGACACTGCTATTTATAAGACAATGACTTAAAGGAAAAAGAGATAAAGTAACTTACCACAAAAAAAAAAAAAAACAGAGTGACAAAGTAAGAGTCATAAAAAGCTGTCAAGTTATTTTTAAACCCAAGAACTTCTGACACTAATTTTCTAGCATTCTCTTAAGTTATAACTTTGCATAAAGTAACTTCTTTTGTTTGAGTAACTGATTTTAAAATATTTTTTACCCATTTCTGTATAGTCAGGTTATTCGTGTCGGTATTATGTTTCTCTTCATGGAAATCCAAGAAAATTATGCATGTGACAGTAATAGCAGTTAGCAATAGTAGTAGTAGTAATAGCAAATTAGTATTTATATCCCATTGCTTTGCACAAATATTTGAGATCTCACTTTTAAAAAAGAAGTAGTTAAATGACTAAGCCACACAGCAAAGAGACTTTGTAATGACTGGCACATAGTAGATATTTAATATATATTGAAATGAAAACTAGCAAAACGTTATTTACCTCAAACGTTGACTAATAGGCTTGTGAAATTTTAGTGACTCAAGAAATGTGTTAATACTTCCTCACAAACCGTGCTGTCGATGTGTCTTTCCTGACAAAATACACTTGTTGATTAAGACAATGAGTTGGTGATCGTGTGCTACATGCCTACCTCTTTCCTGGTATCAACTAAGTCAAGTAGCATCATTAGCTCAGAAGACTTTCCATATCGTTTCCCCAAAAGGATTAGGAACTTTTGACTAATCTTACTAAGCGAACCAGGCAGGAAATGTGGATAGTGTTTGTATGGGGGTCGGGGAGGGGGAAGCGTACAGTGAAACTCACAGGTATAGTAAACAGTACGTGTTGCAGAGGGGAGAGGTGGGATGGACAGAAAAAGAACGATATGATGAATAATGCCAAAAAACTTTATATCTTGCTGTGGAAATGGTTTTGAGCCTATGGTTGAATACAAACGTATCTGATTTGTGAATTAGCAATAGTTTAATCACAATAATGGGGAAAGGCTATACCGTCATCACTCAGGAAGAACCAGAAGGAAGTTTGCTCTCCTGATTCTGTTTCCTGTTGAAATTCTTTCTATAATTCACTTCACATGGTCACTCTTAGAAGGATACTAATTTTTTTCAGCTTAAGATTTTCCTTAAGCTTACCTGCTAGACTATGAATTTTGGGGTTGGGAGAGGTGGAAAATCAGGTTAATTTAATATGTTCTACTGCTAGACTGTAAGTTATAAGAAGAAAACAAATGAGGTGGAGAAAAATAAGGAATACATTGTAAAACAGGAAATAAGAACTTAAGTAGGCATAGTCAGTAACTGCTAAACAACAGGAAAAATTGGCTTAAATTTTTTTAAAAGTTGGAAATCATTTACTGTAGTCATTCTTTTGATAAAAAGTAATCTTATATATTTAATATTTTAAGAGTTTCTTCTAAAATTTTAAAGGTATAAATAAATAAGCAAAGAAGAAAATGGGAAGTTTGAATATTGTGTAAGATTTGGACATAGTTGTAAGAGGAAGACAACCTGTGTCTGGGGCCTCATCCTTTTTGCCCAGCCTTCCAAATCACCTTTTTATACCACAGGTACTTTGGGCCATGTGAAGTCTAATTTGAGAATTGTGACTGATTAGAAATGAAAATGAAACTTTCCTTTAGTGATACATATTCATTGATTTATTCACTAACACTGTTTAGCTAAGACCTCCTGTATATTGCGTTACCTTACACATTATAAGATACACGAGGCCTTCAAAGAAACCTTGGACATGCCTCTGTATTCAAAAGTGTACAGGGGGGTTTCTGTGCCCATGAGTCTAGACTTTCAGATCGTCTAACCATTGTTCTACTTGTGCATTTCAGTTAATATTGCTGTGCATTAAAGAATAAACAAGTCCTAATGTCCAAAACATATTAAAAGTAGAGGTAGTAAAATAATCCCTTTATAAATGCTCTTTTGTTGTTTTTTAGGAAGGGCTGTGTCTTCTGGGAGTGTCTATGTTAATCCACTTCTTAGAGCTAGATGTAGTCCTGTACTTAGTCGTTGAAATGCTGGTGGAAGGGTAAGAGGAAGGGTGAAAGGAAGGGATCTTGGCTAATATCTCCATGTCTAGAAGACAGTTTTAGGTTATAACCATAGGTCTATATGTGCATTTTTGTAAAGTACCTATGTTTATTGTGGACAAGGTTCATTCTTTACTTTGCAACATCTAAGCTTTTTAGATGACATGAGGTGTTGATGTAGGATAAAAAGTAGAGCTAGTGAATTAACCAATTTGTAAATATCTTTGTTATAGTTGATTTAAAAAAAAAAAGCAGCACCTTGGACATGGAATGGTTAAACTGTCTCAGAAATATACATCAGGACTCTTTCATTAGGTTGGCAGAAGAGGGACAGAAGGAAGTATAAAGGGAGGGATGTATGTGGGTGTGTTCATATTTATATTTTGATGATAAACATTGATGTGTGTGCATCTCTTGGCTGTGCTATAGGAACATATTGTTAAGTAAGTCAATGGAAACGTACCTTCTTGCTAATACTTTAATTGTTTAGATCAGATAATGAATCCTCTTAGAAGCATCATGCTTTGTGTACTCTGTTGTGTTATGTCTCATTTTTAATTGAACATTAAGGGAATGTAGTATTTTAATCGTAAGTCTGCCAATATCTGTCTAGAGGCCTGTTGCCATTTTTGTCTTTTATGAAATTTGTATTGCCAAGAAAGGCAGGATTATATTTTTTTCCTTCCAGATTGAGTTGGTGTAGTGTATTCTTGGTTATAAAAATACTCATATAGCTGTGGGACTTTGAAATGGTAAATATTCATGATGTGTGAAAAAGCATGATACATAACTGTAAAATCTGAATTACATAAAAATGGATGCTTAGTTGTGTAGATACACAAATGAGACTTAGAAGGACACATCAAACGGTAAACAGCTTGTGATTATGGATGACTGTTTTTTGCTTCTTGTGTTTTTCGGTTTCCTATTATGCACACGTTAACTTTTAAGAAATAAACGTTATTTTAAAAACCTTAAAAAAAAGTGTACAGTCCTGTTGAGGAAGCAAGTCTCATAGATGGGGCAGAGATCCAGACAATAGCATATGCAAGCCAGTATGTGATGTGCAGGTCTATCTCTGCATAGCTGCAGGGCTTTGTCATGTGGGGTTTCAGATCAAGACCCTTAATTGGTGTCTGAGACTTGAGGAATAAAGACGTTGCTGCAATTCATATAAAAGTTCAAAAATGGAAACACCTTCAAGGTCACCAATGGGACAGAAGTTGAACAACAAGAGCCCATACTATAGAATGTTACGCAGACATTGAAAAGAATGGGGAAAAGTGACACTGAGGTAACATGCAAGGATGCTGAAGACATATTTTTGAAGGACAAAAGCTATATAATAATCCCATTTATATAAAAAAATCTATGTCTACCTCTCTATATGTTTATCTCTATGTATTGCGTTGGCCAAAAAGTTACCCAATATTATGTGTGTGGCTCTATGTATATGTATATGTGTGTATATAAATGTAGAGAGAACAGAAAACTAGTGCCAAATTGTTACCAGTGGTTACCATAGAAGACCTGGAATGTGTAGTAATGATGAAGAGGAACTTGCATTCTTTATCCCACATACATCTGCAGGTTATGAATCTTTTATAGTGAATTGTACTATACATTTCTCAGCTAGATTAATAATGAAAAATAAAGCTGCTGGGTCTTGTTTTCTAGGGTATACTCAGATGATAGAAAAAAGTAGTTTATTTTATAACAGAAAGGAGGATGAGTTTGCTTCTAGTTTCTGGATAAAATTACAAAAGATAATATATTTGGAAGACAGAAAGAAGCCCATAAACTAATACGCAAAGTGAGACTTTGATGGTAATTGGCTCCTATTTTATCCACATACTCCAAACGAATCCCAATACTTATCAACAACCAAGATAGGAACATCTGCTTTCCTTGGCAACCGGAAAGGGAAGATAACTCTCTTTTCCAAGGGCCACATACTTATGCTTTCAGATACACATAAAGTGTCTATAAGGCCTCTAAATTGCATTATAGGAAAGGCAGGGCATATTACATAATTATACAAAGAAAATATATGTAATATTTCAGTCTGGCTCTTGCCTAAGGAGAGTATTAAATATGTGTAAGGGAGATGGGTATTGAGAAGGGGGGAGTGAGAGTGTGCAGGGATGCTTAAAATGAAATTTAGCAGGAATTTGACTTGCCTGGCATTTATCTGGGTTGGGCACAACTTGACCACTCTTACACATATATTACCACACACCCTCACTTCCCCCATCCCTATCCTTTTTCTCCTTACTGGCCTTGAGGGAGTGTGTATAAAAGACAGCAGGAGACCGTGAAAAGCGACTTAGCTGCAGACTCCCAGGCTCTGGGAACGACTCTGACTCAGTCTTTTCCGCCATGAGACCCAGAGGCAGCACCACCCCCTCCTGTACCAGGGCCATCCCACTTCCTGTCCTGCAGGTGTTTCTGCCGATGTCACTGCTGCTGACCACGCTGGTTCCCTCCACCACTGGAGAACGTAAGAGAAACTTAGGGAAAGCGGAAGGTGGAGTCTCTGTTTCCCTGCACCTGAGGCTGCTTCTGCTGCAGCTGTATCTGGGGGATGGACTGTCCCGATGCTCCTGGGACCGGAGAAGGGCATTATATGAATAACTCTAAATGGAGGTGCTGCACTCGTGTGCCAGGAATTCTGCTAGGGTACTTTACTAAAGGTTTACCTATCAGACTTGCAATGGCCTTGTGAGAGAGAGGTACCCATCAATAGGGAAGATCCTTGAGACAATCATGACCACTCATAGAATCACACCTTCCACCCTAGCTAAAAGTATGGATAGAATGCTGTACGTTGAACTTCGCTGCTCATGTGTGAAGACCACCTCTGGCATTCATCCCAGTAACATCCAGAGTTTGGAAGTGACCAGGGCAGGACCCCACTGCTCCAACGTCGAAGTAATGTAAGTCTCTGCTTCTGCAGTATTGCCTCACTAGGGAAGCCCTTCACCTCCATCCCTACCGACACTGTTGGATCCCTTCTGATAGTGTGCCAGGATGCTCTCGGATAATTCTGTTCTCTCTTGCAGAGCAATGTTGAAGAATGGGAAGAAAATCTGCCTGGACCCAGAAGCTCCCAGAATCAAGAAAATAGTCCAGAAAATATTGGAAGATGGTGGGTCAGCTGCTTAATCTTTTCGCTTTCCGTCAAACCATTTTATCTCCCAAGAAGGATAAAAGTTTGAGGTCTTGGCTTTCTAGAGTTCTGATTTATCCAGGATACCGAGTAATACTGTATGAAGCTTTGGATATGTTTTCCGTTCTGTCTCAAAAAGTCACATTTTGTTCTGAGATGGCTGATTAATAGATGACAGAGAGAAGATGAAAGTAAGCATGGCCAGGGTGTAAGATAGGCTCAAGGATGTATTGTACAACAGGGGGAATAGAGCCAATATTTTGTAATAACTGTAAATGGAAAGTAACTTTAAAAATTGTATAAAAATTTTAAAATTAATAAAAAAAGAAAGTAAGCAAGGCTAGTTTCAAAATACATGGTTTACTCCCTAACTCTTGGCTAAATGTGGTGCTGTGTTTTGCATTTCCTTCTTTAAACATTTCTTTCCAAATACAACCGTGTTAACTTATCTTGCTTCACTGTACTGTTAGACCATATGTGCCCATGATGATTCCATAATGGTCAGTGATGTTAGGAACCACACAGGGCCCGGCATGGAACGCTTGCTCAATAAATGTTTATTAATATATTTAGGCACTTTAAATAATGTTTTTCATTGTCTTAGTCCTAGGATGTCTTGTTTCAAAACATTCTCTGAAAGATTTTTCTAATGTTTATTTTAGCCTGCGAATCCTAAAAATAATAAAGCCGTAGAATGTGAGTCTTGTAAGCAGTGGTTATTTACTTTAAAGTGGATATATTTAATACCAGTAGAGTAAAAAATATATGATGATATATGATATCATATATATTTTCAATAATATATGATAGTATTTTCAATAATAATAATAACAACACAGATTCTACTTGGTGTTGAATGTTTTACCTTAACATGTTTGTACACATTTGCATTTACTAAATATCTAGATGGTAACCATTTCAGTATGAGAATCAGCCTTGCAAATAAACACAATAGAGAACTTAAGCTTTACCAGGCTACTAATTGTTATTTTACAATCAACAGAACTTTCTTTCATGTCTAATCCCTTAAATTTACACCCACACTATTCTTAAAGAAATATTAACATAAAATCAAATTTATTACTGCTTTGTTGTCATATATTATTCCATTTAACAGAATTATTAGGGAAAAAAGCCTTACTTATCTTTTTATTTTTTTAAACTATGGTATTTAACAATATGGCCAACAAAAGTCACTAGCTGATGATACGTGCTATTTTTAATGTACTATAGTAATAGCTAAACTTTATTAATAATTATTAATATTATGAGTTATATTAATAATAAGATTAATATTCCAGACAAAATAATTGTTCTGCATGCATTACAATTAAATAATTGTAAAGAATTAAATAATTCTTACAAGATAGCTATGATCTGGTTAAGAGCACGTCCTCTAAAGAGAGGGTAACTTAGTGCACCACTTGCCAGCTGTGTAAATTTGGGCAGGTTGCATAACCTCTCTGTGCCTAAGTTTCTTCATCTCTAAAATGGCATAATAATATTGCTTATCTCATAGAGTTGATGTGAAATTAACAGTTAATAAATTCAAAGTGCTGAAGATAATGAATGTCACACAATAACCCATATGTCAATGTTAGTTAGTATTTATTATTATTACCATTAACATTCCCAGTGTTACAGGGAAGAAAAACGAAGTTCAAAGAGATTAGGAAATTTGCCTCAGAATCAGATGACAGAAAGTAGGTGACAGAGTGGCAATTTGAAACTGTGCTCTTAACCACGTACCATATCACTTTGCTTGATTTTTCTTTCTCTAATTAAGAGATTACATTATATAGCACATAATGTTATTGACACGGAAAATAGGACTTGATACATAAATAGCATACTGCACATACTATGATGGTTATAGGAGAAGATATCAGTTCATCTATCCCAAACTGCACATGGACCTTGGGGAGCACTCATGTATCAAGCACATAGTTCACAATCTCTGCATTATTAGGTTTCCTTTTATTACCTCCTCACTATTATAGGTTTAATGCCTTAGATGCTTTGTCTACAAAATAAACACTTTTATTAAGTAATAGTTAACAAATAACATACATGAATAAACATGTAATAAATAAAGCAGTAAATGGTGACTGCAGTCATGGTGATCAGTTTTTCTCCAATAATTTAAAATAGCTCAGCATCTCATTCATTTCTCTACTGGTTTCCTACTGAAACCCAACAGGGCCACCTCTTGAGACATGACACAGTTTTTACACTATGCTAATACCTCCTGCATAATGCATATGTCTCTTACTTTTGTGTGCACATATTGAATTATTCTATTTAGATGCAGAGAAAGAATGAATGAATTGTCACTACTCCCTGGGTTCCTTTATACTGCAAATATTGAAATCTGCGGGGTAAGGTTGTACAAATCCAGTATGTTGCCCATCCATATGCCAAACCACCCCTCCTATCCATTCCCTCTGTGCTAACCCAATTTGGGATCTCAAGTTTCGGTTCCATAAACATGTATGACTTATACATGCTGTACCAGCCATTGCACGGATGCTGGATATTCAAAGACTATAAGTCACAGAGACTTGCCATTGAAGAGAGTACTGTCTGGTGGGAGGGGCAGACAGGCTGACAAATAATCACAACCACAAGTTCATAGAGAGGTATGCTCCAACTACACAAAGAAACAGACACATGAACACCTCAAAGCCTCATCCTCACCATTTTCAACATTTATCATCTTCACTAGTGTAGTACTTTATACTGAGTTCCTTCCAGGGAGCTAGAATAGTGATAGACAGTACTATCTCTCACCACACGGAGCTTTCCGTTTAGGAAGAGAAACCATTTTAAACACATTTAAATATATATGCATGTGTGTGTGTATGTCATATATTTGTGTTTGTATGAGCTGTGAGAAACAGGAGAAGCAGTGGGTGTTACAAGACAACAACAGGGAACACAAGTAGCTTTAGCTGTCGGGGAAGGCCTCTGTGGGGAGGTGATATTTAAGCTGACACCAGAAATACGAATAGAACTAGCCAGCTGAATAGACAGGTGGTGGGAGAGTAAGAGAAAGCACATTCCAGGCCCAGGAACTAAATTCCATATCCCTGCAGAAATCTGGCCCTGCTGAGCATTAAGAGGTCTGCTAGTTCCATGCAGTGGGCTCCTGAGGCCCTTCACCACTGTTAGTGTGAGAGGGAGCCTCTGGCTTTGAGACGAGGGTGTGCTTTGCCCTGATCAAGAGCCAAAGTCATTCTTTTTCAGGGAAGGGAAGATGGTCTATATTGATCTCCGGACCTTTTCTGTGCAGGATTCTGTTGCATCTTTTCCACACTCAACTCCCAGACGCTCTGTGTCCTCCTGAGAGCCTCACTGCTGCCGCCAGCGGTGCAGCCCATCTCACCCTGTCACTTGTACTGGCCAGGTGGCAGCAGGCACTGGGAGATACGGCCTGAAAACTCTCCTTGAGCTCTCTTCTTCCTGAGCAGAATGGAGAAACATCCAGGTAGCAATTTTTATAGAAAGTGTGCATCCAGATATTACCGTTATAATTTTTCTCAGAATAAGAGGATAGATGAGGCTAACTGAGCTTGCTTCCTAGAGTATATTGGATGATGGTTGGTCGAGCCAGGTGGATCCCACTCAAGAGACGGAGGAAACTTTCCACATTCACGTGAAATTTGGAACCAAGTCGTCACCTGGAGATCAAATTCAACTCTTTATAGCAGAAAACAATGACCAACGGCACATCTGGAAGAAACGCACCTGCCAAACTCAACTCAATGGTAATCAACAAGAAAGGCAGAAGTGGAGCTGTGAGAAGATGGCGGAAGAGTAAGACGCGGAGATCACCTTCCTTCCCACAGATATATTAGAAATACATCTACACGGGGAACTGCTCCTACAGAACACCCACTGAACGCTGGCAGACGACGTCAGACCACCCAAAAGGCAAGAAACTCCCCACGTACTTGGCCATGTGGATGAAAGGCTCTTGGTGCTCCAGCCAGGCATCAGGGCTGTGCCTCTGAGGTGGGAGAGCCAAGTTCAGGACACTGGTCCACAAGAGACCTCCCAGCTCCACGTAATAACAAATGGCGAAAATCTCTCAGAGATCTCCATCTCAACATCAAGACCCACCTTCACTCAACGACCAGCAAGCTACAGTGCTGGACACCCTATGCCAAACAACTAGCAAGACAGGAATACAGCCCCATCCATTAGCAGAGAGGCTGCCTAAAATCATAATAAGGCCACAGACACCCCAAAACACACCACCAGACGTGGACGTGCCCACCAGAAAGACAAGATCTAGCCTCATCCACCAGAACACAGGCACTAGTTCCCTCCACCAGGAAGCCTACACAACCCACTGAACCAACCTTAGCCACTGGGGACAGATACCAAAAACAACGGGAACTACGAACCTGCATCCTGTGAAAAGGAGACCCCAAACACAGTAAGATAAGCAAAATGAGAAGACAGAAAAACACACAGCAGATGAAGGAGCAGGGTCAAAACACACCAGACCTAACAAATGAAAAGGAAATAGGTAGTCTACCTGAAAAAGAATTCAGAAAAATGATAGTAAGGATGATCCAAAATCTTGGAAATAGAATAGACAAAATGCAAGAAACATTTAACAAGGACATAGAAGAACTAAAGAGGAACCAAGCAACGATGAAAAACACAATAAATGAAATTAAAAATACTCTAGATGGGATCAATAGCAGAATAACTGAGGCAGAAGAACGGATAAGTGACCTGGAAGATAAAATGGTGGAAATAACTACCGCAGAGCAGAATAAAGAAAAAAGAATGAAAAGAACTGAGGACAGTCTCAGAGACCTCTGGGACAACATTAAATGCACAAACATTCGAATTATAGGGGTCCCAGAAGAAGAAAAGAAAAAGAAAGGGACTGAGAAAATATTTGAAGAGATTATAGGTGAAAACTTCCCTAATATGGGAAAGGAAATAGTTAATCAAGTCCTGGAAGCACAGAGAGTTCCATACAGGATAAATCCAAGGAGAAACACGCCAAGACACATATTAATCAAACTATCAAAAATTAAATATAAAGAAAACATATTAAAAGCAGCAAGGGAAAAACAAAAAATAACACACAAGGGAATCCCCATAAGGTTAACAGCTGATCTTTCAGCAGAAACTCTGCAAGCCAGAAGGGAGAGGCAGGATGTACTTAAAGTGATGAAGGAGAAAAACCTACAACCAAGATTACTCTACCCAGCAAGGATCTCATTCAGATTTGATGAGGAAATTAAAACCTGTACAGACAAGCAAAAGCTGAGAGAGCTCAGCACCACCAAACCAGCTTTACAACAAATGCTAAAGGAACTTCTCTAGGCAAGAAACACAAGAGAAGGAAAACACCTATAATAACAAACCCAAAACATTTAAGAAAATGGGAATAGGAAAATACATATCGATAATTACCTTAAATGTAAATGGATTAAATGCTCCCACCAAAAGACACAGACTGGCTGAATGGATACAAAAACAAGACCCATATATATGCTGTCTACAAGAGACCCACTTCAGACCTCGAGACACATACAGACTGAAAGTGAGGGGATGGAAAAAGATATTCCATGCAAATGGAACTCAAAAGAAAGCTGGAGTAGCAATTCTCATATCAGACAAAATAGACTTTAAAATAAAGACTATTACAAGAGACAAAGAAGGACACTACATAATGATCAAGGGATCGATCCAAGAGGAAGGTATAACAATTGTAAATATTTATGCACCCAACATAGGAGCACCTCAATACATAAGGCAAATACTAACAGCCATAAAAGGGGAAATCGACAGCAACACAATCATAGTAGGGGACTTTAACAACCCACTTTCACCAATGGACAGATCATCCAAAATGAAAATAAATAAGGAAACACAAGCTTTAAATGATACATTAAACAAGATGGACTTAATTGATATTTATAGGACATTCCACCCAAAAACAACAGAATACACATTTTTCTCAAGTGCTCATGGAACATTCTCCAGGATAGATCATATCTTGGGTCACAAATCAAGCCTTGGTAAATTTAAGAAAATTGAAATCGTATCAAGTATCTTTTCCGACCACAATGCTATGAGACTAGATATCAATTACAGGAAAAGATCTGTAAAAAATACAAACACATGGAGGCTACACAATACACTACTTAATAACGAAGTGATCACTGAAGAAATCAAAGGGGAAATCAAAAAATACCTAGAAACAAATGACAATGGAGACATGATGACCCAAAACCTATGGGATGCAGCAAAAGCAGTGCTAAGAGGGAAGTTTATAGCAATACAAGCCTACCTCAAGAGACAGGAAACATCTCGAATAAACAACCTAACCTTGCACCTAAAGCAATTAGAGAAAGAAGAACAAAAAAACCCCAAAGCTAGCAGAAGGAATGAAATCATAAAGATCAGATCAGAAATAAATGAAAAAGAAATGAAGGAGACAATAGCGAAGATCAATAAAACTAAAAGCTGGTTCTTTGAGAAGATAAACAAAATTGATAAACCATTAGCCAGACTCATCAAGAGAAAAAGGGAGAAGACTCAAATCAATAGAATTAGAAATGAAAAAGGAGAAGTAACCACTGACACTGCAGAAATACAAACGATCATGAGAGACTACTACAAGCAACTCTATGCCAATAAAATGGACAACCTGGAAGAAATGGACAGATTCTTAGAAATGCACAACCTGCCGAGACTGAACCAGGAAGAAATAGAAAATATGAACAGACCAATCACAAGCACTGAAATTGAAACTGTTATTAAAAATCTTCCAACAAACAAAAGCCCAGGACCAGATGGCTTCACAGGCGAATTCTATCAAACATTTAGAGTAGAACTAACACCTATCCTTCTCAAACTCTTCCAAAATATTGCAGAGGGAGGAACACTCCCAAACTCATTCTACGAGGCCACCATCACCCTGATACCAAAACCAGGCAAAGATGTCACAAAGAAAGAAAACTACAGGCCAATATCACTGATGAACATAGATGCAAAAATCCTCAACAAAATACTAGCAAACAGAATCCAACAGCACATTAAAAGGATCATACACCATGATCAAGTGGGGTTTATCCCAGGAATGCAAGGATTCTTCAATATACACAAATCAATCAATGTGATACATCATATTAACAAACTGAAGGAGAAAAACCATATGATCATCTCAATAGATGCAGAGAAAGCTTTTGACAAAATTCAACACCCATTTATGATAAAAGCCCTGCAGAAAGTAGGCATAGAGGGAACTTTCCTCAACATAATAAAGGCCATATATGACAAACCCACAGCCAACATTGTCCTCAATGGTGAAAAACTGAAACCATTTCCACTAAGATCAGGTCAAGACAAGGTTGCCCACTCTCACCACTATTATTCAACATAGTTTTGGAAGTGTTAGCCACGTCAATCAGAGAAGAAAAAGAAATGAAAAGTATCCAAATCGGAAAAGAAGAAGTAAAGCTGTCACTGTTTGCAGATGACATGATACTATACATAGAGAATCCTAAAGATGCTACCAGAAAACTGCGAGAGCTAATCAATGAATTTGGTAAAGTAGCAGGATACAAAATTAATGCACAGAAATCCCTTGCATTTCTAAACACTAATGACGAAAAATCTGAAAGTGAAATTAAGAAAACACTCCCGTTTACCATTGCAACAAAAAGAATAAAATATCTAGGAATAAACCTACCTAAGGAGACAAAAGACCTGTATGCAGAAAATTATAAGACACTGATGAAAGAAATTAAAGATGATACAAATAGATGGAGAGATATACCATGTTCTTGGATTGGAAGAATTAACATTGTGAAAATGACTCTACTACCCAAAGCAGTCTACAGATCCAATGCAATCCCTATCAAACTACCACTGGCATTTTCCACAGAACTAGAACAAAAAATTTCACAATTTGTATGGAAACACAAAAGACCTCGAATAGCCAAAGCAATATTGAGAATGAAAAATGGAGCTGCAGGAATCAGGCTCCCTGACTTCAGACTATATTACAAAGCTACAGTAATCAAGACAGTTTGGTACTGGCACAAAAACAGAAATATAGATCAATGGAACAGGATAGAAAGCCCAGAGATAAACCCACGCACATATGGTCACCTTATCTTTGATAAAGGAGGCAAGCATATACAGTGGAGAAGAGACAGCCTCTTCCGTAAGTGGTGCTGGGAAAATTGGACAGACACATGTAAAAGTATGAAATTAGAACACTCCCTGACACCATACACAAAAATAAACTCAAAATGGATTAAAGACCTAAGTGTAAGGCCAGACACTATCAAACTCTTAGAGGAAAACATAGGCAGAACACTCTATGACATACATCACAGCAAGATCCTTTTTGACCCAATTCCTAGAGAAATGGAAATAAAAACACAAATAAACAAATGAGACCTAATGAAACTTAAAAACTTTTGCACAACAAAGGAAACCATAAACAAGATCAAAAGACAACCCTCAGAATGGGAGAAAATATTTGCAAATAGAGCAACTGACAAAGGATTAATCTCCAAGATTTACAAGCAGCTCATGCAGCTCAATAACAAAAAAACAAACAACCCAATCCAAAAATGGGCGGAAGACCTAAATAGACATTTCTCCAAAGAAGATATACAGATTGCCAACAGACACATGAAAGAATGCTCAACATCATTAATCATTAGAGAAATGCAAATCAAAACTACAATGAGATATCATGTCACACCGGTCAGAATGGCCATCACCACAAAATCTAGAAACAATAAATGCTGGAGAGGGTGTGGAGAAAAGGGAACCCTCTTGCACTGTTGGTGGGAATGTAAATTGATACAGCCACTATGGAGAACAGTATGGAGGTTCCTTAAAAAACTAAAAATGGAACTACCATATGACCCAGCAATCCCACTACTGGGCATATACCCTGAGAAAACCATAATTCAAAAAGAGTCATGTACCGAAATGTTCATTGCAGCTCTATTTACAATAGCCAGGACATGGAAGCAACCTAAGTGTCCATCATTGGATGAATGGATAAAGAAGAGGTGGCACATATATACAATGGAATATTACTCAGCCATAAAAAGAAATGAAATGGAGATATTTGTAGTGAGGTGGATGGAGTTAGAGTCTGTCATACAGAGTGAAGTAAGTCAGAAAGAGAAAAGCAAATACAGTATGCTAACACATATATATGGAATCTAAGGGAAAATAAATGTCATGAAGAACCTAGTGGCAAGACGGGAATAAAGACACAGACCTACTAGAGAATGGATTTGAGGATATGGGGAGCGGGAGGGGTAAGATGTGACAGGGTGAGAGAGTGACATAGACATATATACACTACCAAATGTAAAATAGATAGCTAGTGGGCAGCAGCCGCATAGCACAGGGAGATCAGCTCAGTGCTTTGTGACCACCTAGAGGGGTGGAATGGGGAGGGTGGGAGGGAGGGAGATGCAAGAGGGAAGAGATATGGGAACATATGTATATGTATAACTGATTCACTTTGTTATAAAGCAGAAACTAACACACCATTGTAAAGCAATTATACTCCGATAAAGATGTTTAAAAAAAAAAAAAAAAGAAAGGCAGAAGTGAAGGAGCAGTTCTTGATGAGCCAGTTGAGAGTTGAGAAGGAAACACACTTTCCTGCTGTACCAACTGCAACACGGCGACTACAGAGAACTCTACTGTTGCACATAACCAAGAAAACATACACTTTTATAAGGCTCAAGCCCCATTTCTGACTGCACAAATGTGCGTGTATTATATGAATCCAGGGGGGCGGTTGGATCCTGCTACCAGCTCCCAGCAAGACTGCTGATGCCTGGCTTTTTTTCCTTTTGCCCTAATCTTGGCTGCCCAGTGCCCAACTCTGCAGAAGTGTCTCAGCTTCCGCACCGCAGTTCTCCATCCTCAACCCCAGGCTTCCGACGAAGTTGACCCACCGCGGGTATAAAACGGCCTGAGATTCTCGGGAACCACCGGTCTGCGGAGCGCCGGCCCGGGCTGCCCCTGCGCTCTCGGATCCTGCTGGCATCTCTGCGACATGAGCCTGACAGCGGGTGCCCGCGCCCCCGGCCCGCGGCCCAGCCCCGGGCTGCTGCTGCTGCTGCTGCTAGCCGTCGCTCTCGCCCAAGGTGAGAGCTGAATGAAGCAGGGCCTGGGGGAGGTCGGGGGGCGGCGGGGAGAGAGCGCGGGAGCCCCCGGGGCTGGGGCCGAGTCTGTGCCCGTCTCGGTTCCCAGCTGTGACTGACCGAGCGCGGCTAAGAGTGCAGGCGCTGTGCCAGGTGCTGCCCGGTGCGCTCTACCACCTGGACAATAATACGCTTTCTGAGGGATGTCTGGTTTGTGGATGAGGAAGTGAAGGTCAGACGCCACGCCACGAGAAGATCCCTAAGGTACCTCTGGCTATTCACAGAGTCGTCACTCCCCACTGTCGCCGCCCCACCCGCAGTAGACTCTGAAGGTGGAGCTGGAGACCTGGGCTGCGTGTGTGTGAAGACCACCTCTGTGGTCCTTCCCCGGCGCATCTCCAGCCTGGAGGTGATCGGGGCTGGACTCCACTGCCCCAGCCCCCAACTGATGTGAGTCCTTGCACCCGCTTCTTTCGTGCCCACCCTCTTCTCCTCTCCCCTTCCCTACCGCCCCTCTCCACCCGCCTCCCGCCAGCCTAATCCCAAATTCAAACCCAAGGACTGAAAGGCGCGCCTCTTCTTTCCCTGGCAGAGCTACGCTGAAGGACGGGAGGAAAATTTGCCTGGACCCGCAGAATCCTCTGTATAAGAAAATAATCAGGAAACTTTTGAAGACTTAGCTCTTAAATCTGTACTTTTGAAGAGTCGGCTGCCTAAATCTGTACTTTTGCTATATAAAGTGTTTCTTCTTTTTTTTTTTCGTTTTCAATCTAACTGTGGAAAAATCATCTGATGATTTTATTATCCTTGAAATTCTACATAAACAAAATACATCAAGTTGTGGTATAGTCAATATTTATTAATAGAGGAAAGAAATAATGTTGACATATCACAATTTCATATAAAGAAAAATCTCCAGAATTTTAAGCAAAAATATATTTTGAAAGAAGGTTTGGTTCAATAAAGACTGGTTTTACTTGGTGTTGTATGTTGGCTGATATATATTTGCATATTTCCATGATTATATTACTTAATAACTACTTATTTACATAATAATGTCATGATTAGCTTTGCCAATAAATATTAATTGCACTTAAGTTTTCTGGGCTGCTTTTTAAAAAAAAATTAATAAAGCAGACTCTGCTTTTATCCCCTTAAGATTTATACTTTATCCCAGTATAGAAAATTAATAAAAATGAAACTAGAATTCTCTACTACTTAGTGGAAATATACTGATACTTTCCAGAGCATTACATTAAAATATTGTACTCTTTATTGATCCTTTGATAATGCTGACATTTAACAAAAATGAAATGGTAAAAACAGTTCCTGTACTCATGTTACTGCCTGTAATAAATCCCACATTTGGCAAACTTACAGAATTGGTTCTTATTACATTCCATTTATATACCATGAGTTTTGCTCTAAGCATCAAAATGTGTTTAATAGACTTTTTCCTCGGTATTCTCAGGTTCAGTAAAACCTTATTTGCAGTTTACCACTGTTCCATGAATCTCTTAACATTGGAGATATTGAGATTGTGTGTTAAACAGCTGTGGAAATTAGGAGAGATACAGGTTGTATTTTCATTTATGCTTTAAGAAGACACTACTATACTTTGGGAAGAAACGATGGTATTGAAAATTGGATGTGTTAGTTACTTTGCTTCTGTAACAAAGTACCACAAACTCAATTGCTTTAACAACACAAATTTATTATCTCACAGTTCTAGACATCACAAGTCCAAAACGGGGTTTACAGGCTAATGTCAAGATGTCCTCAGAGCTGCATTCCTTCTGGAGGTTCTAGGGGAGAATCTATGTCCTGTCTTTCTCAGCTTCTAGAGGTCAGCTGCATTCGTCAGCTCCTGGTCCCTTCCTCTATCTTCAAACTACATCACTCCAACCTTTACTTTTGTTGTCACCTCTGACCCTTCTTCTTATACCCTGCCTGCCTCTTAAAAGGGACCTGTGATTATGCTGTGCCCACTTGGATAATTCCACTATACCCACTCGGATAATCTAAAATAATCTTCCCGTCTCAAGATCCTTTCACATCTGTGAAATCTTTTTTGCCATATAAGGTAACATTTTCACAAGGTTCTAGAGGTTAGGATATGGAAATCTTTATTCAGCCTTCCATAGTGGGCAAGAAGGCAGAATCTAGTTGAGGCAGGAGAAAGCTACAGACCTTTACCCATGAGCCAAAGTCATTTCAACCTAAGGTGGCAATGTTTGTGTACAGGGAGGATTAGACTGCTAAGAGAAAATGGAGAATGTCCATTTCAGCCTCCTTGGGGTGGGAGAAAGGGAGGAAGCTTTGAGATAACAAACTACTTAAATAGATGCTATTTATAGAGGCTTATGAAGTGCCAGAGTATCATCTAAATTTTCACAACCACTTTGCACGTCAAGTAATATTATTCCCATTGTAGAGTTGCGGTAACAGTCTCAAAAAGGTTAAGGCGTCTCCCAAGACCAGTTTGCTAGAGGCTGAGCAGATCAGTCTGACTTTCAACTCCCCGCTCTTGCTTTCATGCTGTGCTGCCTTTCACACAAGCTAGTGGCATGTTAGCTAGTTTTTCAGAGAGGAACTGACCAAAAAACCAGTTCTTAGAGGTGGTGTATGAATTTGCCAGGGGCAAAGGGAAGAATGAAACTGCCACAAGATGACAAAGTAGAAAGACACAAGATCATTAAGTCCTCAAGATATTTATCATTCTGCAGAACTAGAATGTCTATGGGGATGGATCTCCCAACTAGTTTTCACCCATTTGGTGTTTTTCACTTTCGATCCACCTTGCGCACCTTCACCCAAATTATCTTCAAGGTCCAAAGATTTTAGCATGGCACACAAGGATGTGCTATACTCGCTTCCCCTCTGTGCCTTAGTTTCTTCATCCGTGAAATGTGGATGAGTGTCTACTTCATAGATTATTGTGTAGACTAAGTAGATGATGTATGTGAAACACTTGGCATAGTTCCTCAAACAAAGTCTGTGCTTAAAAATTAGCAATGATTAATTGTTACTATTGCTTTCTTTTCTTTTTTATTTTTTGTTTTCAATATTGTTCTTAACACACAATTCCAGTCAGTTTGGAGTGTTGAGTAAGGCATTTAACACAGTGATTCTTGGTGATAAGTGGCAAAAAAAAAAAAAAAAGTTGCAATAGCAATAAAAGTTTCTCAAACCAAATGAACTTCGGGAAAGAATACATTGAAATTGGCTGTGAGTGGCACAATACTTTTTTGCCTATTTTCCTTTTACTGCCTGCATCAAACAACACACTTAGTTGGATTCAATAACTCCTAGGTATGACTCAAAGGGCCAAAGGACCAAAACAAATTGTGCAAAGTCAACCAATGCTGGTGCCTTGTAAATTCTCCCTTCAGAATTACCTTGGCTAACCATCTGGAGAATGCTTTCAAGTGGTCGCTTTTATCAGCAATGGCACTGGGAGAGGACTCTCCTACCAGGAAAAGTCTAAATTAGAGAACAATTTACTGTAGCTGCCTGCTGTTCAAACATTCATGGAGTGATAAAGATTGAATGTACTTGAACTTGAACTATTTTTTCTTTCTTTTTCTTTTTCTTTCTTTTTTTTTTTTTTTTTTGGCTGGAAGTAGTCAGCAGAAAATGTCCCCAACCAAGTGCTTACTGCACAGTCACAGGCCCTATCAACAAACAAAACCACCAAAGGGTTTTTTGCTCTGGGACATTCTTCAGCATTTTTCTAATTTTTGCTTTTTTTTTTCCCCCCCTTTTAAGGTCTTTGTGGTAAAAACAGTTTCCTCTTCAATGCATAGAGTATTGAGGTCTTAGTTGTTTATAAAGATATATTCATATTTTTTTCTCATTATAAAAACAATGAATACATGCTCACTAGAGATAACTTAGAAATACAAAGGAAATAGGGAGGAAACTTAAAAAAAAACTGTAATTTCACTACTCAAAATGTTCTTTTCATTTTTTAAAATATTAGTCATTTGATGTAGTTATGAGATGAACTGCTGATTTTCAATAAAATACCATTGTACACAATCATAAAAGAAACAGTAATTACTTCATTGCCTTGAAACTAGTTAGGGAGTATTCTTGTTCCAATTTTGGTTAATAAAATAAGTTTTTACTTGGCCAGAGAAATAATATCAAACCCATGTGACCTGGCATCTATTTATAGATCTATAGGTACTGTGTATGTATGTATTCACTGTGTGTGTATGTATGCATGTATAGACACACAGGCCTAAAACAAGTTTAAAATACAATACTTATACTTGCTTTGTAAAGTGTTGTGTTTCGATATTTTACTTTCTATACTTGTTACAGAACTTAGGTTCGGCTTCTTGCTGCTCAAAAGCCAATATTTGAGAGGCAAGTGTTGGTTGGAAAAGGAAAGGTTGCTTTATTCAGGAGGGTTGCAACCTGGTGAGAAGGTGGACCTCATGTCCCAAAACCAACTCTGAAGATTCTGCTTGACCATGAAAGGTTTTAAAGGGAGAAAGAATCATTTGGTGAAGGGGGTCAAAGTCTTCATTATCTTTCACTGTGTGCAGACTTTCTTTTGATTGGTTAGTGGTGAGGTAGCAGGGCGGTGCTCCAGGAATCTTGTGCTCAGTCTGAAGTTACCATCCTCCACCTAGGTGAGGGCCTTCGTTCCTGCAGAAGAACTCAAAGGAATTTTGTTACGTATATTCCTTGAGGAGGAACCAGAGCCCTGACCCATGACCGGACTATTGTTTCTTGACTACTCCTCCTTTGTTTCTGCATCCCCTCCCTTTCCTGATAAACAGCTCTTTGAATCTGTCCTTTGGAGCTCAGGAAAGGTCTAGGAGGCTGAATGAAGCCTATTTCCTACCAACAAGAATTGAGGGCATGGATGGGACTTCCCTGGTGGTCTAGTGGTAAAGAATCCACCTTCCAATGCAGGGGATGTGGGTTTGATTCCTAGTCAGGGAACTAAGATCCCACATGCCGCAGGGCAACTAAGCCCACGTGCCACCACTACTGACCTGCACCGCTCAACGAGAGAGCATGAGTGCCGCAAACCATAAAGCTCATGCACCCTGGAACCCGCGTGCCACAACTAGAGAGAGGAAACCCACAAGCCACAACTAGAGAGAAGCCCGCGCACCTCAACAAAAGATCCCGCATGCCACAACTAAGACCCGATTCAGCCAAAAGATAAAAAATAAATAAATATTAAAAAAAAAAAAAAGAATCGAAGGCATGGAAAGGATTTGTACCTGGGACCCCCCCCCCCCCACAGGGTGCTGCTCTGTTTCATACTAGCCTATCCTATTTATCCACTTAAAAATAAATGTTGGCCACAAGCCTATAATAAAGTGATTTCATAACCCAGTGATGGATCATAACTTGTAGTTTAAAAACATTGTCTAGCTCTTTGATTAAAGAGTCAAGTTTTAACATTTCATGTTGGAGTCCACACTCTAATTAGTGCTTCTCAAGATGCTTGGCTAGTTAGTAGGGGCAGAAAGCTCAGGAACAGCAGGACAGTTAAATCTCCTTACCTCAGTCTCCAGGCCTGACTCAGGGATGGAGTCTTTGGGAATGCCATAAGGAGCAGCTTTTGAGGGGAAGATGTAACACCAAGTAGAACATTATCTGTATTGTTGAAATTCTATGTCCTTTACAGCTGGGTGCCCCTACTTAAATTCACTGCCCATTCTGCTTCAGCTATGTGCACCTTAATTTGGGGTCTAATGCAAACTGGACTGGGGGCCAAAAGTACATTGATTTCTAGGACACCTTGGGAAAGAAGCAAAGACATTCGATGAATTTAATAGTGGTTTTATAATTATTTCTTCTTCCTCTATGGTTCTTCCTTATCCCTGTAGTTGCTGGCTTTAGCCCAACAAGCTTCTGAATAAGATAGTCTGGGTTACATCTTTTGACTCTGTGTGACCCCGAGTTTCCTCAGTTTTCTCATCTGCCAAACAAGGGCAGTAATGCTCACCCCACAGGACTCTGGAAAGGAGTAAATCTCACTTATAATAGGACCCAGCATGGGCCTGACTCAAACTTCGAACCTAGTAAGGAAAAGTTACTTTTCTTTGCAGTTTTACCCCCAGAGCACATATCACTTCCAAAGAGCAGTGGCCACAATCCTTGAGCTAACAAGCAACCCATTAAGAAAGTGGCCAACAATCTATAACTTCCCCCGAACAGAACCACAACTCAACATGTGAGCGCAGATAACTAGTTAAGAAAAAAAGTTTAACGTGATAGACACAAGCTGTATTTTCCCTTCATGGTTAACAACTAAAAGAAAATCAAATAACAAAACCACAATGTTTATCAACCAGCATATCTATAAAATGATAAAATCCACAGGACATATGGTGATTGGAAGCCTGGCTTAACTGTGTATCTAAAACAAGGAAAAGAAATAAACTTTGGGTATAACCTTGTCAAATATTTATTTCTTTGCTTAGGCAAACACAACATGTGGATTATGCTATTAGTAGCCTGTGTTGTGGTGTGGGTTAGTAAAACTTGAAAGTAGGGCAGTCAGTGAGCAGTGTTGGAACAATCAGCTCTTATTTATGAGCTGTGTTGGAGAAAGAGTCTTCTTTTTGTGGTAATTCTAGGGATGATGATAGGATCTCCTGGAAAAAAAGGAGTAAAGCAACTTATACACGCCTCCATTAGAATAACAATTAGACTGCACTCTGATTATTTGTTTATCTGTTTTCCTTCTTTAGATCAGGGAATAAGGGTCATGCTTATTAACTTCTCTTCATTCCCGCCTCCATAAAAATGCCTGACGGAGTAGGCGTTAAATAAATGTTTGTCAGATATTAACTACATGAAACAATAACGCAGCTGGTATTAAGATGTAATACTGCAGCTGGGTGCTGGATAAGGCACCTTGCAAACAGAAAATTGGTTGAACATTAAAGAGTCTCTTCCCAACTTTGTTAAGCTCAGAGATTTCACCAAACTATCCATAGACATTGTAACACACTCATGCATTTGCCCAATAAATGATTTATATGATTTTTTTTTGTTGTTAGAGTCACATTTGTAACTGTTAGGGAATCTGTTTAGAGTTACCCTCATCTGTCCATCTACACCCTTCAATCACACACAGATGCTATAATATGTGCTCATTAAACATTTGATTGTAGATATTAACATTCAGTGCATAATATACACATATGTAAAATACACACAACAAAGCCATACTTTCTCTACCTCCACCATAATTTCCACCATACCTAATTGGTGGGAATTTCTTTAATGTTGTCAACCACTTCGAAAATGTCAGTCAATGAACTAGCTCAGTCATACACTAGCAGAGCCCCTCCTTTGAAATAAGTATCATTCAGAATCCTCTGCCTCCAAGATTATCTGAGTGTATGGACAGAGCCCAGGAGGTAAAAATAAAAACAAAAATAGTTCTGACTAAAAAACTGGGAAATAATGAACATTGGAAAATACTGTGGACATTATGCTCAATATCAAGTTTTCATGATGATTCATAATTTTCCTAGTTGAAATCTGTATCTTTTTGCTATGCATGCTATTTTCTTTTGCGGTTTATACATTCATCTCTCGACTTCCTAAATTTTGTTTCCATAATACCATAATGTCATAATGATGTTTTCATCTCCAAAACAAATTCCTTAAAAACCAATAGTGGCCTGAAATCATGTATTCACGTATTATTTCAACAAACATTTGTTGAATCCTTAGTATGAGTATGAACCCGACTCACATTGAAGATGGGGATGGAAAGAGAAATAAGATATGATAGCTTCTTTGCAGAGTACATAATCCAGCATGGGAGCACGTAAACCACAATGTGATCTGTATCCAAGGGCCAGGGTAAACACTTAGATGAGTTATGAGATTTCTAATGGAGGTGACATTTGAAATGGCTCCTGAGTGACAAGGGAACCTCTGGAGTCTGAGCCATGCCTAGCCTCCTGCTCTCTATACATCCGTGCCTTGTTGTTAAACCCCAGGTTAAAAAAAAAAAAATGAACTGCTTATTTTTGTTCTCAGGTCATACTGCACTGCTTTCAGCATCCATGCCTTTGCTCACTTGGTCCTCTTTGTCGGGAATAGGTACCCTACCCACTCTCCTTAGGTAGTACCCTCCTCTAGCAAGTTTTCTCTGACAGCTCCCACCCTTCCAAGAAAGGGAGTCAGATGCCCACCCTCCTCTGAGTGCCTATAAAGCTTGGTACATTGCTGAGTATCATGGACCTCCAGACAACTTCATATCTTTCCATTATACTTCCATAGGCTGTGTTTGGTAGTGGCAGGGTCTGGTTTTTTTTTTTCCTCTTTGTAAACTAATTTAGAACCTAATTTAGTTCCTAGCTTATGAGTGATAGATAAATGTTGAAGAGATAAATGAATACACAGATTAAGTAGAATAAATAGAGTTACTTGTGTTGGAAAGTTATCTGTAGCAGGTAACTTTGTGAAAGATGTGTGAAAGATGTGAAAGATGGATGGTATTAAGCCAGACTATTTCACTGGCAAGAGAAATAAATCTAATTTAAATTTAAAGAAAAAGATTTATTTGGGGGAAATTATCCCTATGTATGGGACTGGGTAACTGGGAAGAGTAAAATAGGAAAAGAGGGTGTGGCAGGGGTTCAATCCTGTTAGGTATCCTTTGAGAAGTCATGTAGAATATCTGCCTAAAACATGAAACAGGGGGGAATACTTATTGCCTGCTGTTCCCTATTTGGCAAGCGACTTTACACTGCAGTGACAAGGAGACTTTGGTGCAGAAAGCAGAGCTGAGGTGAGGCGGTGTAAGTTCACATGTGCTTGGCTGATGGCTGCAGCAACGACAGCGGGCCTACAAGATGTGAGCATCCTGGATTTTACTAATTGTCAATTCCAAAAGATTCATACCGATTGCAGGGAAAATGGAGTTTCACGACCAAAGCTTCCATTTTAAAGCTTATTCCATTTCATTAACCGTCATTGCTTGTGTGGGTTTCAAGATTGTGCACAAAAAACTGGTCTTCAACTTTTGCAAAAGTAATTGGCTTAAAGAAGCACTTGTTCAAACAGGAACATGAATTTGTTATTTGTACTAGACTAAACATTCCTTTGTGTATAAATATTTCTGCACTGTGGTTGATGAGGATCTCATGAATTCAAATGGCATATGAAGGAGAAAAAATAACAATGAAAAAAGAAATCTTTCCTTTTTGACTTTATTTCCAAAACCAAATGATTTTGATTGCCATCTTCAGAAGTCAAATTCTACATGATCTACAGATGTTGGCTACCCCTTGACATGCTTCATTTTTTTTTTTCTTGGTAGCTCCAGTAGATAAACTGGTGAATACTTTCATTTACGTCAGTTTGGGGTTGCGTCTGGAGACGATTACAGCAAACACTTTCTGTTTTTCATCAGTTACAAGAAATAGATGAGAGATTTGCTCAGCATGATTAACGCTGAAGACAAACTATTTAAGCCTATGAAACATGATGATGTGTCCAAAATGGGGCAGCAGATATTTTGGATTTTCATATTTAAACAAATATGAACTCAACAAAAACTTAATTCCCTTTCTAGGAAGCTACCAGGTAAAGCAGGCATGTCCACTGATTTCACTGTAGTGGTATTCTACTTGATTTAGAAAGAGAAGTTTTTTAAAAACTTCTGTGTACCCTTCACTCAGTTTCCCCTATGGTACTATTTTACATTACATGGTACATTGGCCAAAGCTAAGAAACCAATATCGGCACATTACTACTAATGAAACTCCAGACTTTATTTGAATTTCACCAGTTTTCCCACTTACTATCCTCTTTCTGTTCCAGGATTCAACCCAGGTACCACACTGCACTTAGTTGTCTTGTCTCTGTACTTTCCTCTGGACTGTGACAGTTTCTTAGTCTTTCCCCGGTTTCATGATCTTGACGTTTTCAGAGAATGCTGGTCAGCTATTTAATAGTCCCCAATTTAGGTTTGAAAAATGTTTTTCTTCTAGTTGAACTGGGGTTATGAACTTTTGGAAAGAATACCTAAGAGGTGAAGTGACCTTCTCATCACATCATATCAAGGGTACATGATATCAACCTGACATCACATTGATGATATTAACCTTCATCATCATCATTTGGATAAGGGAATGTTTGCCAGATTTCTCTATGGTAAAGTTACTATTTATTCAGAATTGGACACTTTAAGAAAATATAACAGGCTATATCAATGCCACAGGAGAGAGTTATGCTGTTAGTGAAACCAAACTATGGAGGTATATGACCATTGTCTGTGTTTGCATTTTAAAATAAAAAAAATTTGAAACATTCAGCTAGTGGAATTATAAACAGATTTTTAAAAATCACTCCTCTCTGGAAATTTTTAACCGTATATCATAGAGCATTTTTATCATAGCACAATGGTTAAAAGCCATTCTGTCTGGGTTAGAGTTCCAAGGTTCAATACCTTAGGGAAGTTCCTTAACCTCTCTGCACCTCAGTTTCCTTATTTGTAACCTTAAAGTACCACAAAGATAATAATAAATACTATCACAGAGATGTTTGGAAGATTGAATGAGTCAATATAACTCATTGTATAACTCTTAGAAGAGAGCCTGGAATTTAGCACAAAATGATTGTGCTGCATCCCAGAGTGGGTACAGAGGTTTAGTAACTTGCCAGTGGTATGTGGCAACTAAATAAAGGAAGCAGCCTTTTTCGTATTTACTCAGAGCCCTGTGTGCTCTTCTAATTGGTCAGCTACCATATTTGTTGAAGAAAAAAGCAAATTTTCAGTGACTTGTTAAAGTTTGTTCCATAGACAAAAGTTAAGAGAGATTAGAGGAAAAAATAATCTCTTCATGCCTTTCTAACTTTTATAAACTTTAGAAACTGAATCTGCATTATTTATGATTAGAAAACAAAACAACGTATCTTAGAACTTTTGAAGACTAACTTTTGTATATCTGGGCCAGTTTCCCATGAAATCCAAAAAAACAATTTATAACAAGGGGAGAGATCACACAAACTGTCAATTATTCCTGAGCTTGTCACCATATTTTATAGCCTTTAGATTATTTTTCATTTCCTACTGCTTAATACAAATGTTAATATCCCTTTAATTTCCCCGGTGTTTCTCACAGGATCATCCTGAAAAACACTAGAGTATTTTTAAAGACAGTCGTTCATTTTAAAAACCTTTTCCAATAAATAAGGTGGGGAGTCTTTAACTCAAACTCTTTTCTAACAGCTGAGGTGATTGCAAGTAAGACTACAAAATAAATCAATGATAGGTCTCAAAAGTAAAAACAACAACAACAAAAAACCCAAAACCCAACGTAAGTGCATCTCCTAGTAGAGTGTAGCTGTGCCTTCCTTTCAGAAAGCCTGATGCAGAAATTTTTTAAATATAAAGAGAAAAATTGGGGAGTGAACATTTCCATTAACTTTTTTTGTTTGTTTGTTTGTTTGTTTCTTGGATATAGAAGGATTCACAACAGAGTTTCTGCTTAAGCGCTGTTGGAAAAAGCTATTTCTATTTTATTCATTTAATAAACATTTATAAGGCATTTAATCCTTGCCGGCTCTCACACACGTTGACTCATTTCTCATAACCACCCTGGGGTAGGCAAAGAAACATTTAACAATGTGCAGGTAATAGGTGACAACTAAATGCAAGCGGCTTCGCTGCAGGCCGGGTGTCTGGCTTCGGGATCCAAGTTCTCACTCACTGAGCTGAGCTGCCCAGAGCCCGGGCCCTAGACACCCATCCCCGGGCCAGAGGCCATTTCTTTCTCCTCTTCCCACTCTCATCATACTCCACGTCTCCAAGAAGTCTGAATCCAATCCTCTAGATTTAATGTTGAGTCAATGCAAGAGCTCTAAAACTTCTGATGAAAAAATAGTAAAGACATCAGGTGAAGAGACTGAAATTCCTGGTCAGAAAAGAGAGGCATGTCACTGTGTCAAGAAAAAGGAAGACCAACACTGAAGGTCCTCCGTCAGTGAATGGAACGGTGTTTTATGTGTGATTCGACGTTTCATGTTTCATCCGCGCACATCCAGAGTAAGCGTGCTATGCGGCAGGTACCCACTCCCTGGTGTCCATGTGCTATTTTGTCCAAGGACAGAACCAGAAGAGGTGACCCCGACTAGCCCGCCCGCAGCTTCAGCGTGACCACCAGTTCCATATTCTTAGATCAACTCAATCCTCCATACGTGGAAAAGGAGATCTGCAGGGAATTTTGGAATTCCAACATTGCTGAGAGAAGGAATTTGAGCAGGACACAAAAAACTAGGTTGTGTTACAGCCCTCAGCTTTCACTGAAATTAACCCCGGATTCAACTTTTGACACTGATCCCAGTTCCCACCAAATGGAAAACATAACCAAGATATTCTAAGTGTGATTTGAGAATATATAACATGAGGAATAAGCTGAACATTCTTCTCTGGATTCCGAGATGTCGGCTGTATTTTTGATAGAGAGCATTCAGTCCACAGGTATGAAATAAGCAAAATCGAAATTTAGAGAGACAGAATATATAGAATTAGAGGATAGACAGCTAAGCAAAATCTACCCGCTTACTCCTCTTTAATTCTCCCAGGTCTGATAACTAAAGAAACAGAAGTCTCCCTAAAACTGTCTCTCCACCCCTGTGAGGGTCTCCCGAATCCGCCCCCAGCGCACTTTCCCCGCTCTCCGCCCGGAGACCAGGGGATGGCGAGGCGCCCACGGCCGCCCTCGCAGGCGGTAGCCCCGGCGTGGCGGCGACTCACTCCCCTTGCGGGGATTTCGGCGCAGAGACGACACCCCACCCCCTCCCCGAAGGCACGGATTACGCGGGAGGCCCGCGGGGCCGCGCCCTCCTTCCGGACCCGGGAACGACGCGTGCTTCGGGGAATTTCCCTGGTCCTGGGCTGCCGGCTGCTGTCCGATCAGGATAAAAGGGCTTCGCCCGGCTCGGGGAGCCACAGAACCCGCTCCGCCAGCCCTCCAGCCCGCCTTCCCGCCGCACGCAGCGACCCTCCGAGCTGAACCCCATGGCCCGCGCTGCGACCCCCGCCGCCGCCCGGCTCCTCCGCGCCGCGCTGCTGTTCCTGCTCCTGGTGGCCGCCGGCCGGCGCGCAGCAGGTGCGACCCGGCGCCCGGCATCCCCAGGGCGGGACGGGGGCGGGTGGGTGCCCATCCCGGGACAGCCCCCTAACCGAGTCTCTCCTCCCCGCAGGGGCGCCTGTGGTCACCGAACTGCGCTGCCGGTGCCTGCAGACCTTGCAGGGGATTCACTTCAAGAACATCCAGAGCGTGAAGGTGACGCCCCCGGGACCCCACTGCGGCCAAACGGAAGTCGTGTAAGTGCCGCCGCTGTTGCTGTCACCCCCGCCGTCCCGACGCTCCCACCCCGACCCCCCGCCCGACCTCACGTGGATTCTCCCTTCTCTCTGCAGAGCCACTCTCAAGACTGGTCAGGAAGTTTGTCTCAACCCTGAAGCTCCCATGGTTAAAAAAATCATCAATAAGATGCTAAACAAGTGAGTTATGGTTTTTATTCACACGTGTGACTAGAGTCAGGCATCTGCCTCCTGAAAATTATATCAGAGAAACCCAGGATTTAGCTGAGGGACTGAAAAACCATTATTCCACAATTAAATTTGCCATTAAGATCATTAATCTGCTCTGTTGCCAGGATATTTTCAGTGCCTTCCATCCTGGCCCCTGACTCTCCCCATTCAAATGAATGTGGGTTAAGCTGTTTTCATTAACATGGACAGTTATGCTAAAAAGCTTTCCACCTGTTTAAAAAACACAGGCATTTTTTTCTCCCAGTTCTTTCTGGACCTCACACCTGAAAAGCAGAACCCTGGTTTTCTGCAACATAGGCACTAAAGCTTAGTGGCGAAGAGCTGGGACTTTGCAGTGACACAGTACTGGGTACAAATCTGGGTTCCAGCACCTATTAGCCATGTGACTCAAGGACAATTATTTGGTTTATCTAAGACTTAGTAAAACAGGGAAAACAATAGTAGCTACCAAATCGGTTTGCTCTGTGGCTTAAGTTAGGCCCAGTGGGACAGGTAGAGAGAGTAATCCTGGCCTTTGTCGCCCGTATAGCCAATAATACAGAGGAGAGCACAGGCCCCACCCTCATTCCTAAATAAGAGTCTCCAAGAGCCTAGAGGCCTCTGCCACACAGCATAGTGGGTTCCAGGCAGTAGTCACTTGGTGCCAGGCTGGAAAGACTGGACTCAGAAATCTCTGGAAACCAAGGAGCAGGACAGGAGAAAAGTGCTGTGCAGTCGGCTTTCTGGAGCAGCTAGTAAGGAAGACCTTTTCTCCTTACAGGGACAGCTCCAGCTGACCAGGGGGAAGGAAGAAGCTCCTCGATGGCTGTTCCTGAAGTAGGCCCTGCCCTTACAGGGATCAAAGAGGAAAAAGAGGAATCGCCAGCTCCTGCGGCCACCTGGATCGGGCTTAATATGTTTCAACATCTCTTAGGAGGGTTCTCCCACTTATTTATTTACTTTTTTATTTATTTATGTGTTGCTTGGTTTTCAAAGACTCTGTTAATATTTACATGTAACATAATTAAGGATGTGATTGACTCTACTCGCACACTGTATCATTAATTTTATTATTTATTTTATGAAAAAAACCCAAGTTAATTTAGTCCTGATTCTTATCTAGTTTGAAGTAGAAGGGTTGCAAATATTCTCCAGTCATTAAACTAATATTTCTGAGGAGCCCACAGCCTGCCAGCCCCTGTGACAGAGACTGGGGCATCCAAACAAATAGTGAGGTCATTGTCAGCATGGGGGGGATGTATGTGTACATCTAGTTTTGTAAATGTTTAAAAGAATGTTCGTTATTATTTATTGAAATGATTTCAAAATATGTGGTCAGCATTTCTCATGTTGCCGCTTTAAGAACTACAATGTTCTAAATATCCTTTGGACATTTTATGTCTTTCTTGTAAGGCATAATGCCTTGTTAGTGTTAATTATGCAGTGCTTTTCTATATCTTACAAAAGAGAAGTTTAAATATTTATTGATTTACAAAGAACATGAAAATAAAGTATTTCAAACTAAACAAGTTTTGTTTCATTTTTTTGAGGAAAAAAGGTCTGTCTTTACTAGATAATCTGATGATTTACATCAGTGTTTCTCAACTTCTTTTTCTCCTCCTGGGCATTCATTTGCTACGCAGATAAATCAAACTATAAGTTATACTTAATTTCATCTGGTGATAGCTGTCACTCCCCTTGGCTCTCACCTACTCAAGAATGTACTTTTCCAAACTGTGCACCGGCCCCTCCCCATCCTGTGAGAGTCACTATGGTAATATATTGCTGTTTTTTATAAGGAGCTCCTTGCTACCTTGTTACTCAAGTCTACCTCTTTAAAAAATTCTTTCATTATTTTTTTTTTGGCTTTTTAGTTTTTTTTTAACATCTTTATTGGAGTATAATTGCTTTACATTGTTGTGTTAGTTTCTGCTATATAACAAAGTGAATCAGCTATACGTATACATATATCCCCATATCCCCTCCCTCTTGCATCTCCCTCCCACCTTCCCTATCCCACCCCTCTAGGTGGTGACAGAGCACCGAGCTGATCTCCCTGTGTTATGCAGCTGCTTTCCACTAGCTATCTATTTTACATTTGCATTTGGTAGTGTATATATGTCAATGCCACTCTCTCACTTCGTCCCAGCTTACCATTCCCCCTCCCCGTCCATTCTCTACAGCTGCATCTTTATTCCTGTCCTGCTCCTAGGTTCTTCAGAACCTTTTGTGTTTTTTTTTTTTTAGATTCCATATATATGTGTTAGCATACGGTATTTGTTTTTCTCTCTCTGACTTACTTCACTCTGTATGACAGACTCTAGGTCCATCCACCTCACTACAAATAACTCAATTTCATTTCATTTTATGGCTGAGTAATATTCCATTGTATATATGTGCCACATCTTCTTTATCCATTCATCTGTCGATGGACACTCAGGTTGCTTCCATGTCCTGGCTATTGTAAATAGAGCTGCAATGAACATTTCGGTACATGACTCTTTTTGAATTATGGTTTTCTCAGGGTATATGCCCAGTAGTGGGATTGCTGGGTCATATGGTAGTTCTATTTTTAGATTTTTGAGGACCCTTCATACTGTTCTCCATAGTGGCTGTATCAATTTACATTCCCATCAACAGTGCAATAGGGTTCCCTTTTCTCCACACCCTCTCCAGCATTTATTGTTTGTAGATTTTTTGATGATGGCCATTCTGATGGGTGTGAGGTGATACCTCGTTGTAGTTTTGATTTGCATTTCTCTAATGATTAGTGATGTTGAGCATCCTTTCATGCATTTGTTGGCAATCTGTATATCTTCTTTGGAGAAATGTCTATTTAGGTCTTCTGCCCATTTTTGGATTGGGTTGTTTGTTTTTTTGATATTGAGCTTCATGAGCTGCTTGTATATTTTGGAGATTAATCCTGTCAGTTGCTTCATTTGCAAATATTTTCTCCCATTCTGAGGGTTGTCTTTTTGTCTTGTTTATGGTTTCCTTTGCTGTGCAAAAGCTTTTAAGTTTCATTAGGTCCCATTTGTTTATTTTTGTTTTTATTTCCATTTCTCTAGGAGGTGTGTCAAAAAGGATCTTGCTGTGATGTATGTCATAGAGTGTTCTGCCTATGTTTTCCTCTAAGAGTTTTATAGTGTCTGGCCTTCCATTTAGATCTTTAATCCATTTTGAGTTTATTTTTGTGTATGGTGTTAGGGAGTGTTCTAATTTCATTCTTTTACATGTAGCTGTCCAGTTTTCCCAGCACCACTTATTGAAGAGGCTGTCTTTTCTCCATTGTATATTCTTGCCTCCTTTGTCAAAGATAAGGTGACTATATGTGTGTGGGTTTATCTCTGGGCTTTCTATCCTGTTCCATTGATCTATATTTCTGTTTTTGTGCCAGTACCAAACTGTCTTGATTACTGTAGCTTTGTAGTATAGTCTGAAGTCAGGGAGCCTGATTAACATTTTCATTCTTGTAGCTATCTTAACAAGAACTCTCATTTCATTGCTTTTGCTAAAGGATTTTTCAAAGAATTGTTAACATTTTAATGAAACTGATGGTGAAATGGTGATAAAGAGGACTTTTTCTTCAAAACTCAAATAATTTGTGTCATCAATAGAAAAAGTGAGTGGCTGATTAGTTAATCCATAAAAAGATCTAATTGATATTTTGGTTCAATTTTGTAACCTTCATTTATAAGTATCTACAAGTGAGTTTAAGTTTATCCCAACCCTTTATGCCAGTTTATCAAATACAGTAGAATGGTTTTAAGATTTGAATGTGTTAGTTCCCACCCTTCCTGGTGCAATTTTAGGGAACTTGATGTATTGTTTAGCCTGAGAAAGCCCCCTAGAATTTGATCTTCAACATTGTCCCAGGATAACTGCAGTACACCAAGTTTCCAAGACACAAACAAAGTTGTTACGTCACGTGAAGAAAGATCCCTTTATGTGTTGCTTGGTTTTCAAAGACTCTATGTTAATATTTACATGTAACATAATTAAGGATGTGATTGAATCTACTTGCACATCATATCATTAATTTTATTATTTATTTTATGGAAAAAACCCAAGTTAATTTAGTCCTGATTCTTATTTAAAAGAAACCACACTCCAAACCTGAAAAGGAACAATGTTTGTGGATGTGTGGGGTGTGTGTTATCTCTGATTCAGGACTCATTCAGGAAATCCTAAGCCCTAGGTAAAGGCCTTCAGCAGAGGCAACAAGGTGAGGCTGGCATCCTGAATACTTGAGATCAAGTTCAGGCTTGCTCCAAGTAGCTGGGTAAATAAGGGCTCTAAGTAGCAAAAAACAACCTCTGTGTGCTTTATTTCACAGTTTAAAAAGTTAAAAATGATAATCTCTTCATAATTCCAATGTATTGATTATGATCAAGATGAGAAGGAAGAAACTTTGTGAATTACAGAGTAAATAAATGTAAACTATCTAGATGCTCCATAAATGCTAGCATTCACTCACTAACCCCAAGTCAGAGGACGTGGGAAAATGTTTACAAGTGGGACCCAAAGGGTTCAGTTAAGACCTCACACTTAAGACCAGTCCTTACCCTCAAACGCGGAGTTTGCTATACTGGCCACTTAGCTCTTGTCAATACAGAACATGCAGCTTAAAAAGGAGAAAGATGTTTCTATTCACATGGTGATTAAAGGCAAATGTTTCAAAGAATCAGATTTACTTTGGAGTAAATTACAGCTCTATCAGTTGTGGACTGAGTGATCTTGGGCAAGTTCCTTGACCTAACTTTATTTTCCCTTCTATACAGTAAAGGTAATAGCAGAATACCCTTTATGAAGTTGTGCAGGGATCTAAATGTTATCAATGACTCCAGGAATCTGCCATTGGTCCTCAGGCCAACTCCATGGGTGTTGTCTCAGTCTCAGTCCTGGACCAGGTGGATATGTAGTGTAGTTTTCACACCAAATTTCCCTGAGACTTTCCTTGTACAAGGCAGTTCCCGTTGGACATGTTATGGCAGGAAATGAAAAGGCATGTGAAGTAGTGGTCATAGGATGAAGTAAGTAGGAAAAGAATATTATGTGTCACATCACAACTTTGAGAGATCATCAGTGGGAAACAGCAATGGCAACAGTGACTGAGATTTCCTGAGCAATGTTACTAAATGAGCTAGAGCTGGAGAGGAGAAAATATGGCTTACCCCATTTTGTCATTGTGAGTCCTTCTTTGTGAGTCATATTGAGATGTCCTCTTGGGATTTCCAGAAGTAACTGGAGAAACACTGGGAGATGGCAGAGGTGGCAGACCTGCAATAGCACAATGGGGGCAATCCAGAATCACAGATGCTGCTATTTCTCCTTTCTCTGACTACTCATACCAATAACAAGGGGAGGGGCTCATCCTGTCTTCACTGTTGGTGCCCCACTCATATCCCTTGTGCTTACTGATGAGTTCCGAAGTTGCAGTGGGCAACATCTATATATGCTAGTGGCTTCTCAACTCAGGCTCCTCTCTCCTGCTTCTTTTCCTGCGAGCTTTCTCCATTTGGGGGTATAGAGGCAGGAATCGCAGAGGAGTTTGCTCAGCTCACAGGTGGGACGGCCTGTCATGAGACAATTCTCACTGAAGGTCAGGAGTTAGCGGATGTGTATTCTATTTTCTAGTTGGACATTTCTAGAAGTTACACTACATGTATACACTTTCCACTTCTCTCTTCATTATGTTCATATTTTCTT
Source organism: Balaenoptera borealis (assembly GCF_965194805.1). NCBI lineage: Eukaryota > Metazoa > Chordata > Mammalia > Artiodactyla > Balaenopteridae > Balaenoptera > Balaenoptera borealis. The sequence goes on along the minus strand of NC_138861.1, from coordinate 60,376,888 downwards.
TTAAATGCTTTAGCATATTTATAATAGCTGTTTTAAAATCCTTGTCTATTAGTTCTATAATTCTGCCATTTCTGAGTCTATTTCTGTTGCCTGAATTTTCCTCCTGGCTATGGGTTATGATTTTCTACTTCTCAGGCTGTGTAGTAATTTTTGATTGGGTGCAGGAAAATTGAATATTCTATTGTGGAACATCAAGATTTTGTTTTCTTCTTTCGGAGTCTTAGTCTTTGTTCTGGCGAGCAGTTAAGTTATTGGAGTATCAGCTTGATCTTTTTGAGGCTTGTTTTTAAGCTTTGTCAGGGTGGTCTAGAGAGAGTTCTTTGCTTTAGGGTTCACTTAACTGTACTGCTAAGTCATGCCTCTTCTTTGTCTCTACTGAATGCCCTGAGGGCTCACAAGACCTCTCCACTCTAACAAGTCAGACCTCAAGTATCTCCCCACCTCATAAGAGGTCTGAGAATTGCTCAGCCTAAACATCTCTGGACATCCTTTCCCTGACCATATGTGACTTAGCATTGATCAAAGAGACCCAACAGAAGTTCAATGTCAATTTCCAGAGCTCTATTTTCTTTAGCAAACTCGTTAATAACTATCATGATGTCCTGAGCCTATTTTTTAAGTTTTGGAAAACTGAATTATTTTGAATCTTTCAATATTTGGTTATTTTATCTTTGTATCTTTCCTTATTATCATCATAATATCTAAACATGTTGATAACATAGTATTTTGTGATCTCTACTTGGTACGGAAGAAAAATGAGACTCAGAGAAATTAAGGTTGTGTCTGAATAGTGTTTCTAACTTATTTTCAGCATTTTGGTTTGTATAAAGGCCAAGATCTGATGAGTCAATTGAATGCTGTCAAGTTATTGTTACTTATCTCATTTTAAGATTTAAATAATTTTTTCCCACTTTCTTAATATGCCAAGACTGTTGTCTTAGTCCATCTGGGCTGCTCCAACAAAATATCAGAGACTGGGCGGCTTATGAACAAAAGATAGTTATTTCACACAGTTCTTGAGCCTGGAAGTCCAAGGTCAGGTAGCCAGTATGGTTGGGTGAAGTCCCTCTTCTGGGTTGCATCCTCACATGACAGAAGGGATGAGACAGCCCTATGGGGTCTCTTTTATGAGGGCACTAATCCCCTTCATGAGGGCCCCACACTTATAACCTAATCACCTCCCAAAGACCCCCACCTCCTAACACCATCACATTAGGGGTTAGGATTCCAACATGTGAATTTTGGGGGAGATACAAACATTCAGACCATAGCAGCCCTTCACGAAGCTATGCCTCTTTGTGCATTTCTCTGTCTTAAATGTTTGTCAGCCTTTTGTTAATATGAGCTTCTTTCATCTTTAACAACTCCAGTGTTGCCTCCCCTGTAAAGTCTTTCCTGGCTCTGCAGGGGAGGTCCTCCCTCCTCTGTCTCCAGGGTACCTATATATTATAACACAGATCACCATCTAGTTTAATCTGCTTACATGTCTGCCTCTCCACACAGACTATGAACTTCTCAAGAGCAGAAACTCAATTTTTATTCTTTAAATACTTAGTGTCCAGCAAAGGCCCTGGCATGTAATGGATGTTCAGTAAGAATTGGCAAAAGAGAAGACATCATTTAGAATAAGTTTACCTCAGACTATATCAGCCCTCAGTAATCACTGATTCTTCAGATAAATGTTGTTATGGGTTGAACTGTGTCCCCCCCACTCCCATCCCCCAGATTCATAGGTTAAAATTCTAACCCCCAGTACCTCATTTAGGGATAGTGTCTTTACAGAGGTAATCAAACTAAAGTCAGGTCATTGGGGTGGGTTATCCAATATGACTGGTGTCCTTACAAAAAGGGGAAATTTGGAGTTGGACATGTGCACAGGGAGAACAGCATGTGAAGATGAAGATGACCATCTACAAGCCAAGGAAAGACATACTTGGAACAGCTCCTGCCCTCATAGATCTAAAATAGAACCACCTGGCCAACACCTTGATTTTGGACTTCTAGACTCCAGAACTGTGAGACAAAAAATTTCTGTTGTTTAAGCCACCCAGTCTGTGTTATTTTGTTATGGCAGCCCCAGGAAACTGAAACAAATGCTTTGGTGTTTGGTTTGTTAATGCCAAAAAAAAAAAAAAAATGTGGTCAGTATAGGATAATTAAGGTCATTTATAAAACTGCTTAAGGAAAAAAACTGAAGCTCATAATCCACTTTTAGTTAATTCAGCTTCAAGCAAACTGAAGCTGCTACCTTCAAACCAGTAGTAAACTGTAGTTTGCTGTTCTTGACAGGACAAGGGTTGTTGTAATCTGAACTTCATTCCGTATCTTTATAGGTTACCTATATTGTAAGTGTAGTTAGAGCTTGGAAGATTCTATTATAACCTTGAGTGGTATTATGCAAATAGGCACAAAAGCCAAAAGCAAATACTTGCTGAGGAAAAGCATCTTCATTTCCTAGGTTGTACAAACATGACCTTTGAAAAGATGTATAGACATTTTTTTTTTATTCCATTCTGTAAGTTACTAACTGCAGCTGGCACTGAACCCTTCACAATTATACAGTTTCACCCTCAGGGAATAATGGGTTAATTTCTCTGTTCAACAAATTCATCTCATCATGCCCCAATGCCCCCAATTAAAATAAAGCTTGAAAAACAAACCCAGCTTCCTTATTGGCTTGTAAGTGACAAGCATGCCACTTGGTAAGCTGCTCCTTTTATTTTTCAGTGGAAAAAGAGTGCAAGAACAACAAAAGTTACCCAGGGTTACAGAGAGCACATAAAAGAGGGCTGCAGTATTGATTTCACCCTTCAGACTAGGATCAAGATCAAGCAAAGATATGGCTACTGAGAGCTCACAAATACTCCTCATGCTGGCTGGCTGTCCTGGTCCTGGGCATCTCTGGTAAGGCAACTATGGCTTTTATCTTTTCCTCCTAGGCACTGGAAAAATTCATAAAAGTTTCCAGATCTAATGAGATTGAATCTGGTATTAATGCAAAATGTAGAAACGATAAAATTAAAACCCAAGCAGAACATAGATTTAGCTTATGGAATATCAAAGAATTTCTTGTTGAATTAAATTGTAAAAATCTGTTGAACTTCCTAGAAATATCTGACCATAAGGTCCTTATCTCTTATTAGAGATAATAACAACAACATTAGTGAAAATACATTTAGGGAGTTTAGAAATTTAGGCAGATAGAAATTGCTACCTTCAACTGATAGAATTCACATAAAACCTTGGTGTTTAAAACGTTTTATAGAAGGCAATCAAGTTGATTTTACCATTAAACAAGTTATCTTATTGACCATACATACTTTTAAGCAATAAATTGTTGGTCAAACATAGTAGATGCTCAGTAAGGTTCATTGATCATAATAATAGTAGACAATTAGACTTGTGTGATTGTCTCCCTAAATATTTCTGACAGTATTTGGTGAATTGAGTGTCCTGCTGCATTGATTTCATATTTCAAGTAAAAAATTAAGCCTCATGGCTGTCTTTGTTCCTAGTGTTTCACTCTTCTTTTCTCACACAGCTGATCCCTGTGAGAGCCAAGAGTTGTGATGCCAGTGTATTCAGACACAATCTGACTTTATTTCTCCCAAGTTCATTGCAAAAGTCCAGGTGATACCTGAAGGTGCTTAGTGCAATAGGAAAGAAATCATGTAAGTAGTGAAGATGTAGGGGGAGAATGGAAGCCTCTAGTACTGTTTTTTTTTGTTTAACTTTTCCCCCAGTTTTATTGAAATATAATTGGCGTACATCACTGTATAAGGTTAAGGTGTACTGCATAATGGTTTGAATTACATATTTTGTGAAATAATTACTGAATAAGTTTAGTTAGCATCCCTCATCTCATAGATACAATTAAAAAAAGAAAAAAATGTTTTTCATTGTGATGAGCACTCTTAAGATCTACTCTCTTAATAACTTTATATATAAAATATATATATATAAAATATATAAAATACATCAGTGTTAACTCTAGTCATTATGTTGTACATTATAGCCACAGTATTTATTTACCTTAAAACTGGAAGTGTGTTTTGACCACTTTCGTCTAATTCCCCCTTCCCCAATTCCCTGCCTCTGGTAACTACAAATACGATTGTTTTCTATTGTTTTGTTTAGATTTTATATATGAGTGAAATCTTACAGTATTTGTCTTTCTCGGACTTATTTCATTTAGTGTAATGCCCTTAAGGTCCATCTCTGTTGTCATAAATGGCAGGATTTCTCCATTATTTATGGCTGAATAATATTCCATTGCGTATATATATGTGTGTATATATCATCCCTGTCTGGACACTTAGGTTGTTTCCATGTCTTGGCTATTGTAAATAATGCTTCTGTGAACATGAAGCGTCCTTCTGAGTTAGTGTTTTCATTTCCTTTGCATATATTCCCGGAAGAGAAATTGCTGGATCATATGGAGGCTCTATTTTTAATTTTTTGAGGGTCCTTCATATACTGTTTTCCATAGTGGCCACACCAATTTACAATCCCACAAGAAGTGCACAAGAGTTCCCTTTTCTCCACATGCTCACTAGCATTTGTTAGCTCTTATCTTTTTAATGATGGCCATTCTAATAGGTGTGAGGTGATATCTCATTGCAGTTTTGATTTGCATTTCCCTAATGACTAGTAATGTTGAGCATCTTTTCATGTATCTGTTGACCATTTATATATTTTCTTTGGAAAAATGTCTATTCAGGTCTTTTGCAGTACTGAGCTTTTCAATGCTGCCATTTTCTTACAAAATGTACTAGACTGAGAATACAGGAACTGCTGAGCATTAACCCCGCAGAGCGTGGGAAGACAGCTGCCCAGCGTTTATGCTCTCATTTCTGAAAACATACTTTACTCTTTCCAAAAAAGAAAATGTTCTCAAATGGGAACATGGTTAGGAAATGAATTGTTCTGATTAAACCTTGAATTCAATGAACACATACAGTAAACAAAGATATATGGTCCTCAGTAAGGAAACATGGATAATCCTTGATTGTCTGGAAATCTCTCTGTTACATACTTGGACACAAAATAAGTTCAATACGGCCCAGTGGCACTAGAGGCTGACTTGACAACTTTCTGAAGCAACAGCCTACAAATACAGAGCTTAGAGGCTGTGGAGAACCCTTCTGCATTTTATTGAAACAGCTTGTTGTGAACTATATTATACATACTGTTTTAGCTGTTCATTGCTAAGTAACAAATTTCTGCAATTTAGTGGCTTAAAATAAACCTATTTATTATCTCACAGTTCTATAGGTCAGCAGTCCAGGTGGCTTGACTAGATTATCTGCTTTTCTTTTTTTAATTGAGACATACATATAACATTGTATAAGTTTAAGGTGTACAACATGTTTGTTTGTTTTTTTTTTTAATATGTGGAAATCAAACCACACAGGTTTTTTTGGTTTGTTTTTTGTTTTTTTTTAATTTTATTTATTTATTTATTTATGGCTGTGTTGGGTCCTCGTTTCTGTGCGAGGGCTTTCTCTAGTTGCGACAAGTGGGGGCCACTCTTCATCACGGTGCGCGGGCCTCTCACTATCGCGGCCTCTCTTGTTGCGGAGCACAGGCTCCAGACGCGCAGGCTCAGCAATTGTGGCTCACGGGCCCAGTTGCTCCGCGGCATGTGGGATCTTCCCAGACCAGGGCTCGAACCCGTGTCCCCTGCATTGGCAGGCAGACTCTCAACCACTGCGCCACCAGGGAAGCCCAACATGTTTGTTTGATACATTTATATTTTGCAATATGATTACCACCATGGTATTAGTTAACACCTCTATCACCTCACAATTATTATTATTATTATTATTATTATTATTATTATTATTATTATAGTGAGAACTGCTTAGGGTTTCAAAGACAAAAGTCCAGGTGTCAGCTGGGCTGAAGTTTCATCGGAAGCTCTGGAGATGAATCCATTCTCAAGAGTATTTATGTTGTTGGCTAAATTCAGTTCTTTGCCATTGTAGGATTGAGGTATCCTTTTCTTACTCGTTGTTGGCTCAGGGTTACTCTCAGTTCCTAGAGGTTGCTTTTGTATATATATTCCTTGCATTGAATGGATCTCATGCTTTAAATCTCTCTGATTTACCCTTCTGCTGCCCGCAGAGAACCTTTAGGAACCACGCAGTTACTCTAGGCCCACCTGGATAACTACTCTTTGGTTTAATTTAGTTAACTGAGTAGTAACCTTAATTACATCTGCAAAATCCCTTTTGCCATGTAATGTGACATAACCATGAGTGTAATATCTCATCATGTTCACACTCCTGGGGATTAGGGAGGGAAACTTGGTGAGCCTTCTTAGGATTCCACCTAGCACACATACAAGAGTGTATGAACACATATACAAACAGTTCAAAGATCAGTAATAGAATAAAAACCCACTCACTTGCTGCCCAGGCAAAAATCTAGAATATAATCAGTATATCAGGGCCTCCCACATGTGAAATTTTTATTATGGGCTGAATTGTTCTGCCTAAATTCATATGTTGAAGTCCTAACTTTCAATACCTTAGAATGTGACTATTTTGAGGTAAGACCTTTAAAAAAATAATTAAGGTTGAATGAGATCATAATGTTGGCCCTAATCCAGTATGACTGGTGTCCTTCTAAGAAGAGGGAGAGACACCAAGACTGTGCACGCACAGAGAAAATGTCCTGTGAGGACACAGTGAGAAGGAGGCCATCTGTGAGCCAAGGCAAGAGGCCTCAGAAGAAACCAGGTCTGCCAACATTTGATCTTGAACTTCCAGCCTCCATAAACATAAGACAATAAATTTCTGCTGTTTAAACCACCCAGTCTATAGTATATTGTTATGGCCACCCTGACAAACTAATACACCTCCCAAATCATATATTCACCCCCCTCCAAGAAGTAAGTACTATTTTGAACTGTGTTGTTTCTTGATTTTTAAAAAAAGTTTTATTACCTATGAAGCTTAAAATAATTATTACTTATTTTGCCTGTGTTACGGACTAAATGTATTCCTCCCCGCTAAATTTATATGTTGAAATCCTAATCCCCATTGTGTTGGGGCCTTTGGGAGCTGATTAAGTAGAGCCCTCATCAATGGAATTTGTGCTCTTATAAAAGAGACCCCAGAGAGCTCTCTCACACTTCTACCATGTGAGGACACAGCAAGAAAATGGCCATATAAACCAGAAAGTGAGTCCTCACCAGACGTCAAATGTGCCAGCACTCTGATCTTGGATTTCCCAGTCTCCAGAACTGTGCAAAGTAAGTCTTTGTTGTTTAAGCCACCCAGTCTATGGTATTTATGCTATAGCAACTATAGGAATGGACTAAGACAGCCTGCTTTTGAACTCCAGGTCAATGGAATCTTGCTAAATGTATTCTTCTGTGACTTTCTTCTATTATTCAACATTTTATGCTGCAATACATGAATTTTGATGTGTTTAGCTGTAGTTCATTCAATTTAAGTGATACTTTGTATTTTATTATAGGAATACTAAATCAATAAATACAATTTATTTATCTAATCCACCATCGGTACACAGATTTTTTACATTATCAACATTTTTTGTATGTCTCCTGCGTCAGGTATATGAGAGTTTCCCTAGGAATTACCTGCTTGGTTTAGGGTTTGCACATCTTCAACCTTAGTAGGTAAATGCCACACTGCATTACAAAGTAATTGTGCCAGCTGACATTCCTTCCTACATGAAATCATCTGTTGCTTCATATACTGGCCAACACCTGGTATTGTTAACCTGCAGGGTATGTAATGGTGCTTTTAATTGTTCTTTTAATTTCCATTTTTCTATTATTAATGAGGATGAATATTTTTCATATATTTATGAGCATTTTGGTTCCCTCTTTTGTGAATTTCTATTAATTTTCTTTGCTTTTCCTATGTGAATACTATATTTTCCCTATAGCCTCGCAGGTGTTCTTTACACATTCTGGATATTAAACCCTCATCATATTTATGGATAGCAAAGTTCATTTTCCAATATGTGGTTCATATTTTCATTCTTTCTGTGGTGTCTTTTCAATTAATATAAATTTATATTTTTAATGTACTTGAGATTAACAGTATTCTCTCTTCTGGTTAGCACTTTTAGTGTCTTATTTCAAAAAAACTTCACAGAGTTCCTAAAATATTCTTCTGTATTGTCTTCTAAAGTTTTTTTTACAGATTTTTCCTTTGTATTTAAGACTTTAATCCACCTGGAATTGATTTTTGCATATGATGTGAGGGAATTATCCAATTTTATTTTATTTTTCTATATGGTTCATCGAGTGTGTCAGCACTACTTATTAAAATATCATCATTTTCTCACTGATCCGTAATGCTACTTATTTTTGATCCTATTGTAAAGGGTAGCCTTATAAAATTTCACATTTCAGTTGTTATTAGCATTTAGACATAAAATTTTGTATTGATTTTGTAACCATCAAACCTTTATTCATGTAGTCACATCATTTGGGAATAATGGCAGTTTAGTTTTCTCCTTTGGAGACCTTATGACTCTTTCTAGTTTTGCTGAGATGGCTGTGGTGATAGCAGGCACCCTTGTCTTGGGAATACTTTCAAGTTTTCACTGTTATGTGTGATGTTTTATATCTATCCTTGTATTGGTAATTTACTAAGGAATTATTATTATGTTATTATCATTATAATTTTTATTATGATCTGGTCCTAATGCAATGACCCTCAAAGGGGTAGAGCTTTGCTGTCCTGTGAAATGCAGTTGAAAACTACAGAATTAATTTAAATAACTAATTGATGCTCTCCCTCTCTCTCCCGATAATAAATGAGGCTTCAATGAGGTCCTAAAAGCTAACCAAACTGGCAGAGGTATAATGATAAAGAGTACATAGTAAGTGGTTGGTAACTGGCAGCCTGGAATATACCCTCCATATGCAGATTTTCCAGAGTCTGGCACTATACCTTGTATGCGCTGGGAACACTCAGGTAGCATAGAAGGAGGCCCTGATCAATATCAGGCAGAAATGAAAGTCAAACGGCCCTAGTAAGATATATCTTCAACATGGGCCCCAAAGGAATCTCAAAGGTAAAGCCATGCTGCAGGTGAGTCTAAAGTCCAAATTTATAAAACTCTGGAGGAACCATCCACACTAAACACGAGTTAAGACCCACTATATAGAACATCCCTAAAATTGAAAGTGTTAAAATCAACAAGTGAGACCATAATGAATAAGTATGTTTCAAATCATTAGACATCAAAGAAGGCACTGGAACATAAGAAAATAATAAAATATTAGGAAACCAAGCAGATTCGGGGGTGGGGAGGGCAGGCAGGGACAAATAGATAATAGGGAAAGGAATAGCAGATTTAAAAGAAAGGAACTTCTAGAAATAAAAATATGATTACATGCAGTAAAATCTCATTGGATAGCTTAAACAGTAGATTAGCTTCAGCTAGAGAGACAATTATTTTATATGCATCTAGGACACAACAGAGAGAGAAAAATATAGAATATACAAAAAGGAGGTTAAGAGACTTCAAGCACAGTATGAGAATATCTAACTTATTTCTGAAAGGGATTCCAGACTGTGAGATGAGGGAGAATGGGTAAAAAGTAATATTTGAAAGGATAATGACTGAGAATTTTCTAGGACAGATGAAACCACCATATTCAGAGAGCCCAATAGATTCTAAGCAAGATAGAAGAGTAACATTCACACCCAACTACCTCGTAGTGAACCTGCAAGATCTGGAACACAAAGAAAAGACCTTAGAATAAGTAAGCATGACCTACAATGTCGCAAGTGCTCTGGAAGGAAGACTCAAGGAAAGTCGAATCTGTGGTGGGTCTCTGGAACTACATGATTTTCTAAAATGGAATTGTTCTGGATAAATTAATTGTAGAAGAGTATCAAATTGCTGTGTTTTTTTCTGCACATTTGCAGTGAAGAATCAAGGTCACCAAATTTGGCTTGTGTTCATTATGCCTAAAGGTGAGATGGTTTCTACAAGGTTTGGTGAACTACTAAGAAGAATACAGGGTTAATGATTCATGTATTCATTTGACAAATATTAATAGAATTTTTTTGCTTCCTAATGTTTGTGGTTCAAACCCTATCTACCTCGTGACTCACACATTCTACATTTTTTTCACTATGATTTTTTTTTCTTTAGGTTCAAAGCGTCTTTCAAAATGTAATGCTGGATTATTGAGAAAAGTATGCCTTCATTACTGCTCCCCCCAACCCCATCCATCTTAATATGTTAATGTGGAGAAGTGGTAAAAATTAATAGTTAAAACAGGATTTGGAGCAGACAGACCCTACTAGTTCTACCATTTACAAGTTATGTGATTTTAGGCAAGAAACTGTTCTAAATTTCAGTTTCTTCTTCCATAAAATGTCAACATTTATATCTACTTTAGAGAGTGATTAAAAGGACCAAAGAAGTGAATGCCTTTCACTTATTTATGCTCCAGAAGTCATATCAAATTACTCATAGTCTTTCTGAAGGTAATATTCCATTTCTTGGCTTAAAGCTTTTATTCATACTCTTCCCTCTACTTGGGCCAGTTTCCCTTGTCCTGCCTCCTTACCCTTCATCTGACCTAACGTTAAAGGAACTAAAATCTGAAGAATGATCTTAGTTTGTATATAACTTCCTGCAGGATTCCCCCTCATACTCCTCAAGGCTGGTGCTCTTTGTCTATATAAGCAGTCAAAATTACAATCGCTTTACATTTTACTTCATTTTACAGAGGAAGCTTTTAAATCAGTACAAACTTAAATGACGTGCCAAGGATGAAAAAACTAGCTAGTGGCAGAGCTAAGGCATGAAGCCAGGAATCCTGATTTTTATCCCCAATTACCACCATTACTTCCGTTTAACCTAGCAGGGCTGGTTCCACCCTGGTTACACCCAGATTCTGTGGGATGCTGAGACAAAAAACCTTCAGAAAGAGACCCTCTGTGTATTTCTGGGTGAGGTGCATTTCTTTCCCATGACATGTAATTCATCAGGCCGTCTAAGACATCCTGACTGCTACTCCTTGCCAGCTCTACCAGCCTCCCTTCACTGGATCATCAGATACTATAATCTTGGTCTGGACCAATGCCTGTCTTTGGCATTTTCTTCTCGGTGCCAACAAAAATATGTTATCACTTTAATTTAGCCAAGTCTCCTTCCAGAACTCATCATTCACATAGAGATTTTTCTCTCTCCTTGAGACTCAATCATTGCTACTACTGAAATGAATTGTCCCCCCATCTCTCACCACCACCCTGCACCCTGAAACACATTTACCCATGACTGTGCCCAACCCCATAGGTGAAGAAGCTCAAGGAGAAGAAGATGTATTCATTATCGTCCCCAAATCTGCTGTTTTCCTGTTTTTCCATTTTATTACACTATAGTTCATCCAGCTGCCTAAGCCAGGGACTGAGGTTCATCATATACTGACCTTCTTTCTCTGCCTCACATCTAACCAGGCTCTAGATACTGCCATTTCTGCACCCTTTCTAACACTCACTTAGCCCTCCTCTCTCTTTCCTCTGGAACTGCCTTACTTCTGGCTATCTCAAATTTTCACCTGTATCCCTAAAATAGCCTCCTAACTGGTCTCCATGACTCCAGGCTGTCCCTGTCCCTATCAGTCTTATTCAGTGCAAAGAGATTGTTCTAAAATGCAAATCTCACCAGGTGGGAAGGATCCCTAATCTATAAGGCAGATCAGTAATTAAGGAAGACCATTAATCAGGTTCTTTATGAAAATTATCTATTATTCTTAATATTTGCCTCAAAACACATTAAATGGACACAGCTCTGACCCAGTTCTCTTGGAGTCATTCAAATCATGATACTCCTGGGGCCATTTGGTCAAAAAAAAATATCCACACTCCTACCATAACATCATTTTATTCAATCTGCTATTCCTTATACATGGGCCAAAACTTACACATCAGCAGATAGGTACATGTGTTACATTTACTGAAAGAAAACATGTACATGGTAAAAATTCAAGCTGTGTAAGGGTTAAATATTTTTTTGTAAGGGAAAAAATTAATTTTTTTGAGTTGTCTGGTTTCTATCCCTAGAAGTATTGTTTTTAGCAATTTTGGTGGGTATATATTCCCAGAAATGTTCTCTGCATGCACCAGCATATCTGATGACAAAATTGGAAGCATTGTTTCATTTCAGTGTATCTATTTAGTCAGGGGAGACAGAATGTTTTATTACAGGTATGTACCATTGTTAGTTTACCCGTCCATTCTGATGGATATATAGGTGTTTTTTTAATATGGTAAATCATGTTGCAGTGAATGTTTATGTATTATGTGTGTGTACATGTTATACAAGTTAATCTATAGGATAAGTTCAGAGAACAGGAATTTCTGAGTCAAAGGGTATGTGCAGGAGGAGCTTCAAGATGGCAGAAGAGTAAGACGCGGAGATCACCTTCCTCCCCACAAATACATCAGAAATACATCTACATGTGGAACAACTCCTACAGAACACCTACTGAACGCTGGCAGAAGACCTCAGACCTCCCAAAAGGCACAAAACTCCCCACGTACTTGGGTAGGGCAAAAGAAAAAAGAAAAAACAGAGGCAAAAGAATAGGGATGGGACCTGCACCAGTGGGAGGGAGCCGTGCAGGAGGAAAGGTTTCCACACACTAGGAAGGCCCTTCGCGGGCGGAGACGGTGGGTTGCGGAGGGGGGGAGCTTCAGAGCCACGGAGGAGAGCGCAGCAACAGGGGTGCGGAGGACAAAGCAGAGAGACTCCCGCACAGAGGATCGGCACCGAGCAGTACTCACCAGCCTGAGAGGCTTCTCTGCTCACCCACCGGGGAGGGCGGGGGCTGGGAGCTGAGGCTCAGGCTTCGTCGGATCCCAGGGAGAGGACTGGGGTTGGCGGCGTGAACACAGCCTGAAGGGGGCTAGTGCGCCATGGCTAGCCGGGAGGGAGTCCGGGAAAAAGTCTGGAGCTGCCGAAGAGACAAGAGACTTTTTCTTTCCTCTGTTTCCTCGTGCACGAGGGGAGGGGATTAAGAGCGCCGCTTAAAGGAGCTCCAGAGATGGGCGCGAGCCGCGGCTATCAGCGCGGACCCCAGAGACGGGCATGAGACGCTAAGGCTGCTGCTGCCGCCACCAAGAAGCCTATGTGCGAGCACAGGTCACTCTCCACACCGCCCCTCCCGGGAGCCTGTGCAGCCCGCCACTGCCAGGGTGCCGTGATCCAGGGACAACTTCCCCAGGAGAACGCACGCTGGTGCAACGTCACGCCGACCTCTGCCGCGCATGCTCACCCTGCATCCGTACCCCTCCCTCCCCCAGGCCTGCGTGATCCAGAGCCCCCGAAGCAGCTGCTCCTTTAACCCCGTCCTGTCTGGGGGAAGAACAGATGCCCTCAGGTGACCTACACGCAGAGGCGGGTCCAAATGCAAAGCTGAACCCCAGGAGCTGTGCGAGCAAAGAAGAGAAAGGGAAATGTCTCCCAGCAGCCTCATAAGCAGTGGATTAAAGCTCCACAATCAACTTGATGTACCCTGCATCTGTGGAATACCTGAATAGACACCGAATCATCCCAAATTGAGGAGGTGGACTTTGGGAGCAAAGATATATATACTTTTTTTCCCCTTTTCTCTTTTTGTGAGTGTGTATGTGTATGCTTCTGTGTGTGACTTTGTCTGTATAGCTTTTCTTTTACCATTTGTCCTAGGGTTCTGTCTGTCCATTTTTGGGTTTTTTTTCTACTTTTAAAATTTTTTTCCTTAATAATTATTTTTTATTTTAATAACTTTATTTTATTTTATTTTATTTTATTTTATTTTATTTTATTTTATTTTATTTTATCTTCTTTCGTTCGTTCCATTTTTTCTCCCTTATATTCTGAGCCGTGTGGATGAAAGACTCTTGGTGCTCCAGCCAGGCGTCAGGGCTGTGCCTCTGCGGTGGGAAAGCCAAGTTCAGGACACCGGTCCACAAGAGACCTCCCAGCTACAAGTAATATCAAATGACAAAAATCTCCCAGAGATCTCCATCTCAATGCCAAGACCCAGCTTCACTCAATGACCAGCAAGCTACAGTGCAGGGCACCCGATGCCAAACAACTAGCAAGACAGGAACATAACACCATCCATTAGCAGAGAGGCTGCCTAAAATCATAAAAAGGCCACAGGCACCCCAAAACACACCACCAGACATGGACTTGCCCACCAGAAAGACAAGATCCACCCTCATCCACCAGAACACAGGCACCAGTCTCCTCCACCAGGAAGCCTACACAACCCACTGAACCAAACTTAGCCACTGGGGACAGACACCAAAAACAACGGGAAGTACGAACCTGCAGCCTGCAAAAAGGAGACCCCAAACACAGTAAGTTAAGCAAAATAAGAAGACAGATAAACACACAACAGATGAAGGAGCAAGGCAGAAACCCACCAGACCTAACAAATGAAGAGGAAATAGGCAGTCTACCTGAAAAAGAATTCAGAATAATGATAATAAAGATGATCCAAAATCTTGGAAGTAGAGAAAATACAACAAACGTTTAACAAGGACCTAGAAGAACTAAAGGGCAAACAAACAGTGATGAATGACACAATAAATGAAATTAAAAATTCTCTAGAAGAGATCAATAGCAGAATAACTGAGGCAGAAGAATGGATAAGTGACCTGGAAGATAAAATATTGGAACTAACTACTGCAAAGCAGAATAAAGAAAAAAGAATGAAAAGAATTGAGGACAGTCTCAGAGACCTCTGGGACAACATGAAGCACACCAACATTTGAATTATAGGGGTCCCAGAAGAAGAAGAGAAAAAGAAAAGGACTGAGAAAATATTTGAAGAGATTATAGTTGAAAACTTCCCTAATATGAAAAAGGAAATAGTTAATCAAGTCCAGGAAGCACAGAGAGTACCATACAGGATAAATCCAAGGAGAAACATGCCAAGACACATATTAATATCAAAAATTAAGTACAAGGAAAAAATATTAAAAGCAGCAAGGGAAAAACAAAAAATAACACACAAGGGAATCCCCATAAGGTTAACAGCTGATCTTTCAGCAGAAACTCTGCAAGCCAGAAGGGAGTGGCAGGACATATTTAAAGTGATGAAGGAGAAAAACCTACAACCAAGATTACTCTACCCAGCAAGGATCTCATTCAGATTTGATGGAGAAACTAAAACCTTTACAGGCAAGCAAAAGCTAAGAGAATTCAGCACCACCAAACCAGCTTTGCAACAAATGCTAAAGGAACTTCTCTAGTCAGGAAACACAAGAGAAGGAAAAGACCTACAATAACAAACCCAAAACAATTAAGAAAATGGTAATAGGAACATACATATCGATAATTACCTTAAATGTAAATGGATTAAATGCTCCAACCAAAAGACATAGACTGGCTGAATGGATACAAAAACAAGACCCGTATATATGCTGTCTACAAGAGACTCATTTCAGGCCTAGGGACACATACAGACTGAAAGTGAGGGGATGGAAAAAGATATTCCATGCAAATGGAAATCAAAAGAAAGCTGGAGCTCTTCCGCCGTCGTCGCCGCCATCCTCGGCGCGGCTAGCTACACTCAGATCTGCCTGGGAGAATCCACCGCCATCCGCCACCATGGTGAACTTCACAGTAGACCAGATCCGGGCCATCATGGACAAGAAGGCCAACATCCGAAATATGTCCGTCATCGCCCACGTGGACCATGGCAAGTCCACTCTGACGGACTCCCTGGTGTGCAAGGCGGGTATCATCGCCTCCGCCCGGGCTGGGGAGACCCGCTTCACTGACACCTGGAAGGACGAGCAGGAGCGTTGCATCACCATCAAGTCGACGGCCATTTCCCTCTTCTACGAGCTCTCAGAGAATGACTTGAACTTCATCAAGCAGAGCAAGGATGGCTCTGGCTTCCTCATCAACCTCATTGACTCCCCTGGGCACGTGGACTTCTCCTCAGAGGTGACAGCCGCCCTCCGTGTCACTGATGGTGCCTTGGTGGTGGTGGACTGCGTGTCGGGCGTATGCGTGCAGACAGAGACGGTGCTGTGCCAGGCCATTGCCGAGCGCATCAAGCCTGTGCTGATGATGAACAAGATGGACCGGGCGCTGCTTGAGCTGCAGCTGGAGCCCGAGGAGCTCTACCAGACCTTCCAGCGCATCGTGGAGAATGTCAACGTCATCATCTCCACCTATGGGGAGGGTGAGAGCGGCCCCATGGGCAACATCATGATCGACCCTGTTCTCGGTACTGTTGGCTTCGGGTCTGGTCTCCACGGCTGGGCCTTCACTCTGAAGCAGTTTGAGGAGATGTATGTGGCCAAGTTTGCCGCCAAGGGCGAGGGCCAGCTGGGGCCTGCCGAGCGGGCCAAGAAGGTGGAGGACATGATGAAGAAGCTGTGGGGAGACCGGTACTTTGATCCAGCCAACGGCAAATTCAGCAAGTCAGCCAACAGCCCAGATGGCAAGAAGCTTCCGCGGACATTCTGCCAGCTCATCCTGGACCCCATCTTCAAGGTGTTTGATGCAATCATGAATTTCAAGAAAGAGGAGACGGCAAAACTAATTGAAAAACTAGACATCAAATTGGACAGTGAAGATAAGGACAAAGAAGGCAAACCACTTCTGAAGGCAGTGATGCGCCGCTGGCTACCTGCTGGGGATGCCCTGCTGCAGATGATTACCATCCACCTGCCCTCTCCTGTGACGGCCCAGAAGTACCGCTGTGAGCTCCTGTACGAGGGGCCCCCAGACGACGAGGCCGCCATGGGCATTAAAAGCTGTGACCCCAAAGGCCCTCTTATGATGTACATTTCCAAAATGGTGCCGACCTCTGACAAAGGTCGGTTCTATGCCTTCGGCCGGGTCTTCTCAGGGCTGGTGTCCACCGGCCTGAAGGTCAGGATCATGGGGCCCAACTACACGCCCGGGAAGGAGGAAGACCTATACCTGAAGCCAATCCAGAGGACAATCCTGATGATGGGCCGCTACGTCGAGCCCATTGAGGACGTGCCTTGTGGCAACATCGTGGGCCTGGTGGGCGTGGACCAGTTCCTGGTGAAGACAGGCACCATCACCACCTTCGAGCATGCCCACAACATGCGGGTGATGAAGTTCAGCGTGAGCCCTGTCGTCAGGGTGGCTGTGGAGGCCAAGAACCCGGCCGACCTGCCCAAGCTGGTGGAAGGCCTGAAGCGGCTGGCCAAGTCGGACCCCATGGTGCAGTGCATCATTGAGGAGTCCGGGGAGCACATTATCGCGGGTGCTGGGGAGCTGCACCTGGAGATCTGCCTCAAGGACCTGGAGGAGGACCACGCCTGCATTCCCATCAAGAAATTCGACCCAGTCGTCTCGTACCGAGAGACCGTCAGTGAGGAATCTAACGTGCTCTGCCTGTCCAAGTCCCCCAACAAGCACAACAGGCTGTACATGAAGGCACGGCCCTTCCCCGACGGCCTGGCCGAGGACATTGACAAGGGCGAGGTGTCTTCCCGCCAGGAGCTCAAGCAGCGGGCCCGCTACCTAGCCGAGAAGTACGAGTGGGACGTGGCCGAGGCCCGCAAGATCTGGTGCTTTGGCCCTGATGGCACCGGCCCCAACATCCTCACTGACATCACCAAGGGCGTGCAGTACCTCAACGAGATCAAGGACAGCGTGGTGGCCGGCTTTCAGTGGGCCACCAAGGAGGGGGCGCTGTGTGAGGAGAACATGCGGGGCGTGCGCTTTGACGTCCATGACGTGACACTGCACGCGGATGCCATTCACCGCGGGGGCGGCCAGATCATCCCCACGGCCCGGCGCTGCCTGTACGCCAGCGTGCTGACCGCCCAGCCCCGGCTCATGGAGCCCATCTACCTTGTGGAGATCCAGTGTCCGGAACAAGTGGTTGGTGGTATCTACGGTGTCCTAAACAGGAAGCGGGGCCACGTCTTTGAGGAGACCCAGGTGGCCGGCACCCCCATGTTTGTTGTGAAGGCCTACCTGCCTGTCAATGAGTCCTTTGGCTTCACCGCTGACCTGAGGTCCAACACGGGCGGCCAGGCCTTTCCCCAGTGTGTGTTCGACCACTGGCAGATCCTGCCCGGTGACCCCTTCGACAGCACCAGCCGCCCCAGCCAGGTGGTGGCAGAGACGCGCAAGCCCAAAGGCCTGAAGGAAGGCATCCCGGCCCTGGACAACTTCCTGGACAAGTTGTAGGTGGCCTCCCCGCAGCCTGCTGCCTGGTGGGACTCGGTGCAGCCCCTGCGCCCAGGGACAGGTGACCACAGCAACAGCCCCACATTCTCCACGACACCTTGAGGCTGTCCAGACCCAGTAACGCTCTGCCTGACAAGTTTCTGGGGCCCACTCCGTGCCATCGCTCAACATGAACACTTGATGCCGTTTCTTTCGATATTTATTTCTAGATTTCAGAGGCAACAGAAATGCCCTCACAGCAGGGACTTATCTGGCCGGTGGGGATGGGGGAGGAGATGGGACACCCAAAGCTTTTTTGTTAAGAGGGAAATTCACATGTCCAAAAAAAGTTAAAAATAAACGCATTAAGAGGTTTATTTGGGTAAATGGCCCGTAGTGGATTCTTCTCCGGAAAGGGGGAAGGAACAAGCGGGTAGATGTTCTTTTTGGACAGAAGCTAGAAGGCAGGAAATCCTGTGCAGTGTCACCATGAGCACCTCCAGCTGTATTAGTGCCATTGGAATAATAAATTTGATATGGTGGTGATCGTGAAAAAAAAAAAAAGGAAGCTGGAGTAGCAAATCTCATATCAGACAAAATAGACTTTAAAATAAAGACTATTACAAGAGACAAAGAAGGACACTACATAATGATCAAGGGATCAATCCAAGAAGAAGATATAACAATTGTAAATATTTATGCACCCAACATAGGAGCACCTCAATACATAAGGCAAATACTAACAACCATAAAAGGGGAAATCGACAGTAACACAATCATTGTAGGGGACGTTAACACCCCACTTTCACCAATGGACAGATCATTAAAAATGCAAATAAATAAGGAAACACAAGCTTTAAATGATACATTAAACAAGATGGACTTAATTGATATTTATAGGACATTCCATCCAAAAACAGCAGGTTACACTTTCTTCTCAAGTGTGCACAGGACATTCTCCAGGATTGATCACATCTTCGGTCACAAATCAAGCCTTGGTAAATTTAAGAAAATTGAAATTGTATCAAGTATCTTTTCCCACCACAACGCTATGAGACTAGATATAAATTACTGGAAAAAATCTGTAAAAAATACAAACACATGGAGGCTAAACAATACACTACTTAATAACCCAGAGATCACTGAAGAAATCAAAGAGGAAATCAAAAAATACCTAGAAACAAATGACAATGAAAACACGACGACCCAAAACCTATGGGATGCCACAAAGGCAGTTCTAAGAGGGAAGTTTCTAGCAATATAATCCTATCTTAAGAAACAAGAAACATCTCAAATAAACAACCTAACCTTACACCTAAAGCAATTAGAGAAAGAAGAACAAAAAACACCCAAAGTTAGCAGAAGGAAAGAAATCATAAAGATCAGATCAGAAATAAATGAAAAAGAAATGAAGGAAACGATAGCAAAGATCAATAAAACTAAAAGCTGGTTCTTTGAGAAGATAAACAAAATTGATAAACCATTAGCCAGACTCATCAAGAAAAAAAGGGAGAAGACTCAAATCAATAGAATTAGAAATGAAAAAGAAGTAAAAACTGACACTGCAGAAATACAAAGGATCATGAGAGATTACCACAAGCAGCTCTATGCCAATAAAATGGACAACCTGGAAGAAATGGACAAATTCTTAGAAATGCACAACTTTCCGAGACTGAATCAGGAAGAAATAAAAAATATGAACAGACCAATCACAAGCACTGAAATTGAAACTGTGGTTAAAAATCTTCCAACAAATAAAAACCCAGGACCAGATGGCTTCACAGGCAAATTCTATCAAACATTTAGAGAAGAGCTAACACCTATCCTCAAACTCTTCCAAAATATAGCAGAGGGAGGAACACTCCCAAACTCATTCTATGAGGCCACCATCACCCTGATACCAAAACCAGACAAAGATGTCACAAAAACAGAAAACTACAGACCAATATCTCTGATGAACGTAGATGCAAAAATCCTCAACAAAATACTAGCAAACAGAATCCAACAGCACATTAAAAGGATCATACACCATGATCAAGTGGGGTTTATTCCAGGAATGCAAGGATTCTTCAATATACGCAAATCAATCAATGTGATACACCATATTAACAAATTGAAGGAGAAAAACCATAGGATCATCTCAATAGATGTAGAGAAAGCTTTCAACAAAATTCAACACCCATTTATGATAAAAACCCTCCAGAAAGTAGGCATAGAGGGAGCTTTCCTCAACATAATAAAGACCATATATGACAAACCCACAGCCAGCATCGTCCTCAATGGTGAAAAACTGAAACCATTTCCACTAAGATCAGGAACAAGACAAGGTTGCCCACTCTCACCACTATTATTCAACATAGTTTTGGAAGTTTTAGCCACAGCAATCAGAGAAGAAAAAGAAACAAAAGGAATCCAAATTGGAAAAGAAGAAGTAAAGCTGTCACTGCAGATGACATGATACTATACATAGAGAATCCTAAAGATGCTACCAGAAAACTACGAGAGCTAATCAATAAATTTGGTAAAGTAGCAGGATACAAAATTAATGCACAGAAATCTCTAGCATTCCTATACACTAATGATGAAAATTCTGAAAGTGAAATTAAGAAAACACTCCCATTTACCATTGCAACAAAAAGAATAAAATATCTAGGAATAAACCTACCTAAGGCGACAAAAGACCTGTATGCAGAAAATTATAAGACACTGATGCAAGAAATTAAAAATGATACAAATAGATGGAGAGATATACCATATTCTTGGATTGGAAGAATCAACGTTGTGAAAATGACTCTACTACCCAAAGCACTCTACAGATTCAGTGCAATCCCTGTCAAACTACCATTGGCATTTTTCACAGAACTAGAACAAAAAATTTCACAATTTGTATGGAAACACAAAGACCCCTAATAGCCAAAGCAATCTTGAGAAAGAAACCCGGAGCTGGAAGAATCAGGTTCCCAGACTTCAGACTATACTACAAAGCTACAGTAATCAAGACAGTATGGTACTGGCACAAAAACAGAAATATAGATCAATGGAACAGGATAGAAAGCCCAGAGATAAACCCACGCACATATGGTCACCTTATCTTTGATAAAGGAGGCAAGAATATACAGTGGAGAAAAGACAGCCTCTTCAATAAGTTGTTCTGGGAAAACTGGACAGCTACATGTAAAAGAGTGAAATTAGAACACTCCCTAACACCATACACAAAAATAAACTCAAAATGGATTAAAGACCTAATTGGAAGGCCAGACACTATCAAACTCTTAGAGGAAAACATAGGCAGGACACTCTATGACATAAATCACAGCCAGATCCTTTTTGACCCACCTCCTAGAGAAATGGAAATAAGCAAATGCGACCTAATGAAACGTAAAAGCTTTTGCACAGCAAAGGAAACCATTAACAAGACGAAAAGACAGCCCTCAGAATGGGAGAAAATATTTGCAAATGAAGCAAGTGACAAAGGATTAATCTCCAAAATTTACCAGCAGCTCATGCAGCTCAATATCAGAAAAACAAGCAACCCAATCCAAAAATGGGTGGAAGACCTAAACAGACATTTCTCCAAAGAAGATACACAGATTGCCCACAAACACATGAAAGAATGCTCAACATCATTAATCATTAGAGAAATGCAAATCAAAAGTACAATGAGATATCACCTCACACCAGTCAGAATGGCCATCATCAAAAAATCTACAAACAATAAATGCTGGAGAGGGTGTGGAGAAAAGGGAACACTCTTGCACTGTTGGTGGGAATGTAAATTCATACAGCCACTATGGAGTACAGTATGGAGGTTCCTTAAAAAACTAAAAATAGCACTATCATACAACCTAGCAATCCCACTACTGGGCATATATCCTGAGAAAACCATAATTCAAAAAGTGTTGTGTACCACAATGTTCATTGCAGCTCTATTTACTATAGCCAGGACAAGGAAGCAACCTATGTGTCCATCAACAGATGAATTGATAAAGAGGGTGTGGCACATATATACAATGGAATATTACTCAGCCATAAAAAGAAACGAAATTGAGTTATTTATAGTGAGGTGAATCGACCTAGAGTCTGTCATACAGAGTGAAGTAAGTCAGAAAGAGAAAAACAAATACCATATTCTAACACATATATATGGAATCTAAGAAAAAAAAATGGTAATGAAGAACCTAGAGGCAAGATGGGAATAAAGACACAGACCTACTAGAGAATGGACTTGAGGATATGGGGAGGGGGAAGGGTAAGCTGTGACAAAGTGAGAGAGTGGCATGGAGATATATACACTACCAAATGTAAAATAGATAGCTAGTGGGAAGCAGCCGCATAGCACGGGGAGATCAGCTTGGTGCTTTGTGACTACCTAGAGGGATGGGATAGGGAGGGTGGGAGGGAGGGAGATGCAAGAGGGAAGAGATATGGGGACATATGTATATGTATAACTGATTCACTTTGTTATAAAGCAGAAACTAGCACACCGTTGTAAAGCAATTATACTCCAATAAAGGTGTTAAAAAAAAAATCCTCCTCCCCAAAAAAACCCAAAACAAACAAAGGGTATGGGCATTTTACATTTTGATAAGCATCGCCAAAACAGTTTCAAAGAATTTGCAGTAGTGAACTCCCTCTTAAACTTTGAAAATATCTATTTCTCAACATCCTGGTAATCATGCTCGTATCAAACATTTTGACCTTTGCCAGACTGATAGGTGAAAAATGCCATTTCATTGTTTGAGTCTGTATTTCTCTAATTCTGAGTGATATAGGGCTTCTTTGCATTTCTTTTCTTTTTTCCCCAGCCATTTATATTTTACTTGCTGGGGAGTTTTTCTATTGTTCATGAGCCTTATCATTTTTAAAAATGGTATTTATACTTTGAGGAAAGAAACATTTTTCTTCAGAATAAATTGTAAAATATTTATTTTTTACTTTCCACTTGTATTTTTATTTTATTTCAGTTTTTAAAAAGTATTATTTTTAGCATAGTTAATTCATTAAATGTTTCCTTAGTAGTGTCTGTGTGTCTTTGTGTATGTATATATATTCAGTAAAAACTATATATGTAGTATTTTTGTCTTAAATATATATGTATAGAAATATCTATCTTTACATATTTATATATATTTATATACATATATATTTAAGACAAAAATATGATATACATACTTGTATACAAAATATACTATACATACTTATATACAAAAATGCTATATACGTAACTTTTTCACTGAAAAAGATATTTATTTAACCACATTATAATATATTTTGGATAATTGATGAGAAAATAATTACCCAAGTCCCACTATATTAATATAATTACTGCCATCATTTTAGTGTGTCTCATTTCAGTCTGTTTTCCCATGTATATATATTTTAGTTATAAATATAATGGCATAAGTCATCTTTAAGGGACACTATAAAGGGGTTTCCTGTTAGATCAAGGAAATAACAGCAGAAAGAAGTTGGAGGTATAGTGCTTTGGGAGCAGAAGTTGGAGGGAGGGGTTTATAAGAAGTTTGGTGGGGCCTGCATCCCATCCCACACTACCCCACCCCTAATCAGGAAATGGAAAGTTGCAGAGTATTTTGTGTAAGTGTATTTGGAGAACTAACCAACATACCCATAAAAAGCTAACATGTGTAGCCTGCTATAAAATAATGTATAACCAGCCACTGTCAGCCAAGAAACAACTGCAAACAGTACCAGTTAAGCAAAAAATAATAAAGTTTTGCCCTTTTCCACTATATCCCTCTACCCCTGTTCTGACCCTAGAAAATGCAGAAGCAGCACAATGAGTAGAGGAGGAAGAGGGGAAATTGAAAGTAGAGAAAGAGAGAAAGAACAGACCTTAGTGATTTCATCCAGTCTCATGACTTTAAATGTCATCGATGTGCCAATGACTCTCAAACTTATAGCTCCACCCTTGAACCTTCTGTTGAATTCCAGACTTGTATATCTACTCTTCTACTGAACATCTCCACTTTATACACGTCTCAAAGTTAACACATCCAGAATTGAACATTTGATCATCCCCAACGAACTTATCTACCTGCAAACTCTCTCCATTATAGTTGATGGCAACTTTACCCTTCCAATTGTTCAGACCAAAAATCTTGGAGTTTTTCTTGACTTCTCTTGACCCACACATTGCATATTATTTTTTTGTCAGAAAATCCTGTGGAGTCTACCTTTAAAATATATATGGAATCTGACCACTTCTCGCCACCTCAATTACTACCTCTCTGATTGGATCTAGCATCTTCTCTCCCCTGGAGATGCCCCGATCTCCAAACAGACCTCCTGTTTCTATACTTGTCTCCCTCACTCCCACAGTCTATTTCAAAATAGCAGCCATAACTGTGTCTTAAAAACATAAATCAGATTGTCATTCTTTGACTCAAAACTTTTCAATCATTTTTTGTCTCAGAGAAAAGCCAAAGTTCTAACAACGGCCAACAAGCCTTATGTTATCTGCCCCTCCCCATTACCTCCACCTCATTCTGTTTTAGTCTACCATAACAAAATAACATAGACTGGGTGGCTCAAACAACAGAAGTTTATTTTCTCACAGTTCTGGAGGCTGGATCAGAGTGCCAGCGTGGTCAGTTTCTGGTGAGAGTGCTCTTCCTGGCTTGCTGATGGCCACCTTCTTGCTGCATCCTCATGTGGCAGAGAGAGAGAGAGAGAGAAATTAGTCCTCTGGTGTCTCTTCTTATAGAGATACTAACCCTATTGGATGAGAGTCCTACCCTTATGACCTTAATTAACCCTAATTACTTCTGTAAAGGTACTATCTCCAAACACAGTCACATCAGAGATTAGGGATTCAACATGAATTTTTTTGGGGGGATAGGGCGGCAATACATTCAGTCCATAATACCCTCACTAACAATAAGACCTTATCTCCTACTAAGTCCCCCTTGCTCACTCTCTCCAGCCACATGGACCTGGTTGATGATCCTTGAACAATTTATACACATGCCTTCTTTAGGGACTCTGTACTTGTTGTTTCCTCTGCCTGGAGTATACTACCTTCAGACATCCCCATGGATAACTCCATCATTCCTTCAAGTCTTTGTTCAAATGTTAACTTCTCCATTAAGTCGACCCATCAGCCTATTTACAATTGCTACCTACCCTGTCTAGCACCCTTGGTCCCCTTATCTTGTTCTCTCTTTTGTTGTTCCACACAACCTTCTAAGATACTTTACAAGGAGCTGGACATATAGTGGAGACTCAGACAGAGGAGGAGGGATAATGAGCCTGGTGAGAGTGGCTGCAAGTGACCCGGAGAGCCAGGGCCGTGTGGGTGGGGAAGAGTCATTTAGAGAGGAGGCCACACAGGAGCTGAGGCTCGAAAGGTAAGTGGGAGTTTGAGGAAGTAGGCCTTTACTAGTGAGTGGCCTTTGGAAATCAAATAAACCTAGCCCCCCACCCCCACTGAAGGCAGCAGTAGAATTACAGACATTGTGATAAGGCAACGGGGAAGAAATTTGCAAGAAGTTGGAGAATGAGGGGGAAGGTTGACCCTATTCTATTGGGCAGATAGGGGTCTGGCTCGGGTCTATATTTCATGAAGCTGTGGTCCCAAATTGTTTCCTTAAATAATAGGATGTCACCCCATCTGACTTTGCTATTTCCAACTTATCTCCTTTATATGAATTAAAATTTATAGATGTTTCTAATGGGAACTGAGTATAGCAACCTGGAGTTACATTAAGACATGCAACCTCAGTGAGGTTGATAGTGCCCTTAAAGAGACAAAAACATTGATGCTTGGAGAGTAGAATCGTCTTAGATAATACATCGGTTCATGACTTTCCAAAGGGCCACAGTACATGAACAGACGTATCTGTGGTTTTAAAATGTCATAGAGGAGTGGGGGTTGATTAGGAAAATCATGTTTAAAAAGTCTCTTTGCAGGAGAGAGGTTAATAATAATAACAAAAACAACATTGAGAAACACTGCTTTAAAATATGGAGAATCAGTGCTCAGTCAATACCCAATACCCATTTTATATATAGTAGTTGGTATCTGCTAATCCCAAACTCCTAATTTATCCCTTCCCTACCCCCTTTTCCCTTTGGTAACCATAAGTTTGCTTTCTATGTCTCTGAGTCTGTTTTTGTTTTGTAAATAAGTTCATTTTTATCTTTTTTTAGATTCCACATATAAGTGATATTATATGATATTTGTCTTTCTCTGACTGACTTACTTCACTTAGTATGATAATCTCTACAACAAGGTCCTACTGTGTAGCAAAGGGAACTATATTCAATATCTTATAATAAACTATAATGGAAAAGAATATTATATATATATATGCATATATACATGTATAACTGAATCACTTTGCTGTACACCGGAAACTAATGCAACATTGTAAATTAACTATACTTCAATTGAAAAAAATTTTAAAAATACCCAATACCAAACTCTTTAACAGCTAATTTACATTTTACAAAATCCCCGTGTTAGACATCCTGGTGAACATTCCCAAGGGGTTCATGGGGGTCTAGATAGGTTCATAAAGAAATTACACAAGTCCCTTGCCTCTTTAAAACTCCAGTGAGTGAGAATTTTTTATCTTTATGTAATACATTAAAGGTAAGAAAAGAAAGTAATAAATAGCTCTTTCACAGTTATGCTGACACAACTTCTAGACAACGAAGAATGAAATGGATATAGCAAAGGAAGATCTTTTTACTTATAATTCCGGCAAACAATGCAGCAACTCGTATTAGCCTAATATACTGGCAGCCCTTGCTTTGCATGATTCCAGTTCCAATGTGCACAAATTTCAGCTAGTACAGTTTAGTTAAATAACTCCAATCCCCCAATACATGTCAAATTTCAGTTATATTAACCATGAGTAATTGCATAAGGTGCAAACTTTGCTTCTAGTTCCTCAGCTCACAAATCACTATGTGAATAACAGATGAGCATCATATCAGTGACCAATCATGGTACTTCTTACAAAGTCTGTCGGTGATTGGTCACAGCACATCTGATGTTAGTTCACATACAGCCAGGAGTGTAGTCATGGTGCTTCTCTGTCCTCTCAGTGGTAAACCCACAGGATATTTTACAGAAGGATCATTGAAAGAGGGAACGTGGCCAGCAAAGAAGAAAGTGCAGCAAATAAATGAAAAGTGGCAAGTCTGGATGTGAAATTCAAGTCAAACATAAATGTAGTTACAGAAAAAATAACTGATGTCATGACTGTGCTGACGCTACTGTCTTTGAAGACATTCTAGCTATGTCGCCAGAGGAATTTGGCCAAGGTGAACTTATCCACCTTGATAGGAGAGTGGTTGTGATGAAAAGGATAAGAATATGCCAGAGGAATTGACTCTGGCAAAAAAAAAAAAAAAAAAAAACGAACAAAAACAAACAAAAAAACCTGCACATTTACATAACTTCAGACATATGTAACTTTCATGACAATGAAAGTACAAAGGATAAAATGTAAAATGCTGATCAAAGTTAGAAAGAAATCTAACAGCCAACACATAGAAAAGATGCTCAGGCCATAGCCTAAGTTATACAGTGAAAAGAAGGTAAACATTATTTAACTAGCCAAGTTTTTTTTTTACAAATAAATAAAACACTTTCATACTCAATGTTTATAATCTTGAAAATTAATGTACTAAATAAATTTTATTTTTCTATTTTTTCGTTTCCCTATACGTTTATAACTGACAGTAAGATGAATTTTAATGTGTTGACAAAAATTTTTAAAGTGATGGAAAAATCATAATTTTCCCCATAATTACTAAGAACGCTTTGTATAATTGCATCTTGCACGGTCATTTTTGTAGCCTTACACATTTGTGTAAATTGAGGACAGAACAGTCTATATCAGATAGAGTAAATACAGTAACATTTAATGAGTGCTTCCATATGCCAGATACAGAGAATGAAAGCAACCCATTATTGGTTAAAATAAATATAGAAGGAAACTCTAAATTTTTTTTTAGATGTTTTTAATTTGTAGCAGGAAACTCTAAATTTAAAGTAACAACAATATTAAGCAACCTAAATGGATCATCAACAGATGAATGGATAAAGAAGATGTGAGATTTTATATATATATATATATGTAATATATGATACACACACAATGTAATACTACTCAGCCATAAAAAAAGAATGAAATAATGCCATCTGCAGCAACATGAATGGACTTAGAGATTATCACACTAAGTGAAGTAAGTCAGAGAAACACAAATACCATATGATGTCACTTATATGTGAAATCTAAAATATGATAAAAATGGACTTATTTACAGAGCAGAAACAGACTCAGTTACCAAAGGTGAAAGGGGGTGGGGGAGGGATAAATTAGGAGTTTGGGATTAGCAGATATAAACTACTGTGTATAAAATAGATAAACAACAAAGTCCTACTGTATAGCAAAAGGAAATATATTCAGTATCTTGTAATAAGCTATAATGGAAAAGAATATGAAAAAGAATATATATATGTATAACTGAATCACTTTGCTGTACACCAGAAACTAACACAACATTCTAAATCAACTATACTTCAATGAAAAAATGAAAAAATGATAACGTAACGGTAATATTAATGGCAATAGATAATACTTATTGAACACTTACTATATGCCAGGTACCTTATAACATTTTTTGTATCAAGTTATTTAATCTCCACAACAATCTTATAAAGTAGGTAGTTATTATCCCCACAGTTACAACGGGGTGAAGAGATTTAATAATCTAGTTATGTGGAATGAACAAAGAACTATTTTATTTAAGTTTAACCAGTATATTTTCATTCATTCATTCATTCAATAAATCAACAGATATGTGTTGAGTGCTTCCATTTACCTGACCTATTTCTAGAAACTGAGGATCTAGCAAAGCTCTGACTTCATGGAGCTTATGTCATAGTGGGAGAGACAAGACCATAGCAAACAAACAAACAAATATATCACATAATATCAGGTTATATTAGGATTATTCTGATATTTACATCAGAAAAATGAAATGGGGCAAGGAAGAAAAATAAACAGTCAAGGAAATTGCTAGGATGTTCCAGAAAGGCTTTTCTGAGGAGGGGACATTTGAACAGAAAAGTGAATAAAATGAGGGAGCAAGTCATGTGAATTTCTGGTGGAAGAACATTCCTGGCAGATGGAAGAGCAAGAACAAAATTCCTGAAATGAAACTTGAGTAGCAAGTTCTAGAAAGAATAATGAAAAAAGGGTTAAAATAGTGGAATAAATGAGAGGAAGGGTCTCGGAAATGAAGCTGAAGAGGTAGCCAGGGACTAAAATAAAGGACTTTGTAGCCATGGAAACTATTTTCCATTTTCCATGTAGTGGAGGTGAGAAGCCACTGAAGGCCTGAGGGCAAGAGAGTGAAATGTTTTGTTTCCTTGTAAAATATCACCCTGGCTAAAGTGTAGGGAGTAGGCAGTGAGGATGGGGAGCAAGAATGCAGGCAAAGGGACAAGCTTGGTAGTTCATGTGAGAGAGTGATGGTGGCTTGGACCAAGGAGGTAAGAGTAGGGGAAGTGAGAATACTGAAGGAGTGGTTCATTCTGAAGATAGAGTTTACAGGATTTGCTGATGGATTTGATGCAGGGTGTAAAGCAAGAAAAGTGAAGAATCCAAACACGCAGCACAGTTTTGTCCTAGTAATTAAGTGAATGATGGTGCCATTTATGAAAGAAAGATGAGGAATAAGTAAGTTTGTGTTGGAGAATAACTCAAGTTCTTTTTTGGACATGCAAGTTTTGCATACAAGTGGTAATAAAAGCCATGGAAGGAGATCAGTTAACATAAGTCATGATTGTAGATGAAATTTAGAAGAGGTCACACAAGAGGGACTTGAGTACATGCCAGCATTTAGGGGTCAGCACATAGAAGATTGGGAATTCCCTGACAGTCCAGTGGTTAAGACTCAGCGCTTTCACTGCTGTGGGCCTGGGTTCAGTCCCTGAATGGGGAACTAAGATCCCATGCGTGGCATGGCCAAAAAAAAAAAAAAAAAAAAAGAATATTGAAGATGATCCAGCAATGGAGACTGAAAGAAAAAAACTTTATATTTTATACTTGTATTTCAAATAACTAATGAACCTGGTTCCAACATGAATGCACCAAATATGTGACACCTGATAATATTCCAAATAACTGAAGGAAAATATCTGCCATACTTTACTCTGAGTAAAGTTGCTTTATTGATTACAAATTCTCAAAGGGCACTGATCCATGATTAGTGTATTTTGAAGATAGAAATTCTTTGTAATGGCTCAATACTCAGTACTATTAGAATAAGAGAAACTATTTCATGGCAGGAAAGATGTGTGATACAGGTAAAACCTTAAACTGGGTATTTTTTACTTAAATATTCACCCAGTATCTTAATTTGAGAAAATTACAAGTGCAGGTAGATTCTTCATCATTAAAGGTACCAGCCTGAAAAAAAGAAAAAAGTGGTAATAGCTACAAGTAAAGTAGTGTCACCAACAGATACACACACACACACACACACACTCTCACACTCACACCTTTACACATTCTCAGTTTCTGCACTGATGTGGTCTTATTCTTACCAGCAGCAAATAAAGTATACTGAACTTGATGGTACATGCCCGTATGCTGCTCATTGCCTTTCTCCAAACTGATTTGTGCTCCAAATTGCTACCAGCCCAGGACCACCTTAAATCTTAAAGTTTGAGGTTATTACCTGGGCTTCATCATCCAATATGAAATATGGTTGAAGGCTAGTTTACACCTGGTTCTTCTTTATCTTGTCTGTGCTGTCTCCTAGGTTATGAACTTATTGAAGGCAGTCTTTCATTAGACTGGACATTATATGTAGGTGATCAAAATTAAGTTCAGATTTGGGGGAATTAACAAATCTCCTTAGGGACAAAGGGGTCTTTCATGCTCCATTTATTTATCTGAGTTCCTGATGTTCTTCAAATTTTGATCTAATAATTCTCTCTTTTTTGACTATTCAACTTTTAAAAGATTTTTTTTAAAAGTTTTATCTACCATTTTTATTTGTTTTCTGTGGGATTGTGATCCAAATAACCTAGCCTGCTATTATTGGAAACCAGAAGTCTCACTCCCGTAGCCACTAGAGAAAATTTTACCCAAGTTTTCAAAACTCTGCCATTGCTTCCACAGTGTTCTTCTTGATTGCCTCATACACATGTGATTTCTTCCTCCTTCAAAATCCCATATCATATCTCTGATCCTCTGTTACTCTTCTATCTATTAGTCATGAGTGCATTCAGCAGTTCCCTTTTTATATCATGCAGATTCTTAATGGCAGGTGGCATGTCTTATCCCCTGAGGCAACTAGTTCATGCTTTGCACAAAGCAAACACTTTATTTAACTGAAAAAGATTTCAAAGTATTGCTTGAGAAACCAACCATAATACAATCACTTCAGTTATTTCCCACATTTCTCAATTGCAACAAGGAATAGTCTTGAGCAATAAAAAAAGTTCCCAATTCTTTTCCCTCATATTCCACTGAAGTAGAGTTTATATAAAGTAATGTGACAGCCCAGTCTATTCTTCTTCTAACAAGACCCAGCTGCTAGAACATTCAATCACCATTAGTTCAATTTTTGATAACAAAGATGTTTCATCAGCCTACTTCACAGACCCACTAAGTAGCCTCAGTTCACAGGGAAAGAAGGAATTGGCCCCCAAGGAGCATAATTCTACACAGACGGGGTCAAGCAAGACTGAGTGTCAAACCGCATGACAACACATAAAATGATGTGGGGAAAGACTGTGAACCATGTGTTGCCTTAATTGCTTGTGTATTTCTAAGAAAAATGATTGTTGCCAGAAAATCATCTAAAATTTGAAATCACACAACCCAGGGGACAAATTCTAGGCTTGCCCTTTTCTACCTACTTGTTGAATCTGACATACCATGGATTATAAAATATCATTATTGGATGATAAAATATCATAATTTCCTTTCCATTTAGAAAGGAAAAAATCAGTCAGCTAATCTATGTTTCCCATTTGTGGTAAGCATATTGTGATTTCAGGAATGGTAAAAAGTGGTATAATATGCTTCTTAGAATAATTGGAGTATAGTATAGATCTTAACATCTTTAAAGCTCCATGTTTTCATTCAGTAGACAAATGGTTATAAAAATACTTTCTTCAAATTAACTATACTCCAATAAAAAAAAAACCCTGCTGCTTTATCAACTAAGTTTATGTAATATTCTAAATAAAAAAGTACGTTCTTCATAAATGTTAGTTTCCTTGTTATCCTTTCTTTATCAGTCTCAATACTGACCCAGCGGAGTCACAATCTACAGGAACAGAATGAATCATAGTGTGAAGGTAAGGAATATGGCACCAAACCTACCCACAAAAAAACAGATCACAGGAGGTTGTGCTGGTTGAGCTATAAGTTGTACAGCTCAGAAAAAGAAAAAGTTTATCTGTAAACTTGCTTATACCCACCCTCTCATGATGTATCTACCTATGGAGAAGAAGGGGTATTAGAAAATTAACTAGTCTGATCTCTCCGCTTCCAAGAGGAAAACTGACTTATTTAAATGGGTGAGTTTGCAATAAATTAACAGGGTTTGTATGACATAACATCTCCCTCTCACCTTTCTCAGGAAAGCCACCTGCCCACCTACAGGAAGTGATCTGCTATGCCATGTATGAAAGTTACCCCACAGGGAAAGTCTGAGATTTTCTAACCCAGTTTGTGACTGGGTAGGTACATCTGCCTAATTCCTTGGATCAGTGTTACAAAGTTCACCTACCCAAAGAAATAAACCACAATTTCTAACATCAGCTTTATTATTAGTAAGGGTGATATTTTGTTCTCTTTTCTACTGTACATTTTCTTAATTGGATCAAGACTCATAATTCAGGAAGTTTTAACAAGGTGCTATTTGTAAGTTCCCTAAAAGAACAACTATTCTACCTGCCCTTGGCTCTAATGAAAAGGCAGGCCTCTGTATTAGAATACAGAAATGATGATAAAGGCTGCCTGTTCAAGATGTCATTGGGAAATTCAGTTCATCCCATAACCGTCCCTTCCTCACCCTGTCTGACACAGTCAGACAACCAGCCCATATCAAATATTTCTTATCTGCTGAGGAGGGGGACCACTCCTTTATTTTCCCTCTTTTCTGGCTTGTCTTAGCTTCCTCCCATCAACAGTGCTATCCAAAGCTTTATCTCTGGCCTGTGATGAACTTGGCTGTCCTCTCATTGCCACTAGCCAGCAGAGAAGCAACCCAGGCACTGATCCAAACCAAATAAAGGGCAGGCAGCTGCAGTCTATGAGATGACAGAGTATTACCTAAAGGCCCAGCAAAGGCCACATGTTGAATTACTGTGAGCCATCAAATTAGGAGGATAAGGAACTTTACCAATAAAATTACAACCCACTTTGCTTGGCCACATTCTCAGAGACCAACAAACTGGGACCAAAGGTAGCTATGCAGGGATATCAAGAAGTTGAGATGTGAGAACAGCCAGGACATTGGACAGGAGGAATCTTGCCCAGCTCCATGCTCATCTTATTTCCTTGTATACATTCTGTATCAAAACAAATAAATTATATTTTTTGCCATAAAAATTCAGCCACAATGCTTACTTTTGTGTTTTTGCACCGAGGGAAACTATCCCCATGCATTCCACATACTTGCATATTACTTATATAATTTGTAATTATTTTATTAGGTTGTGTCTTGTCTTACATCCCCTGGCCCACCCACTACCCAGCCATTTATGCAGCAAACAGCTCTATGCAGGTATAACCTGACAGCACTTGGCCTTGGCTATACATCATGTCTCTCGATTTATATCCTGGAACTTCTCTGGCACAGGGGCACCCTGAAGTGAAAGGCAGTTGACCCCTTTGGTGCCACCAGTGGATACTGGGGAATACTGGTGGGTAAATTCTCCCCCTTCTGTCCCTAAGGCAGACAATTCTGAGGCACATCTACACTGGGTACTATCACTGTCTCTGCACCTGCAACATGTTGTAGAGGTTCCATCCCTAAAGATCAGAAGTATGATAAAACACGAACTTCCTCAAAAGGATAGAATAACATTTTGAGCTAGTGAATTTAGAATAATGCAGACAGAGATGGTCAAACCAGTTTGTACCACACTTTGATCTTACATCCTTTCAAGAGAAAGGCACTGGCCCTAAAGGAAGGATGTTGATATAGCTCTCTAACTGAAAGAGAGGTTATGATCACCAACTAGAAAGAGAGCAAGAATGAAGAAGCAAAAGTGAGACTCAGTGCTCAATGAATACATAATTTAGCCTAAGGTCAACTCTGCTTACAATGATTTAAAAAATACTACTTTAGACTTCTTTGGAAGACTTTCAGTACTTCTAGATAGATCTAATCCATTACAACATGCTACATAGACATTACAAATTGCAATGATACAATTATTAAATATAGGTAACTTATTTTACAAAGCCTCTTCTTTTCAAATCAAGATGATCCAATTACCACATGATGCCAAGCCCAGTGTGTTTCCAACACAATTACAGATTATGTATTTGTGAGATTTTTATCAGTGAGACATTTCCAAAGCAAAGCTGGAGAAGCAACTCACTGAGGCCAGATCAATAATGAAATAATTGTACCCATTCCTGTTTTTTTCTAAGGCCAGGCTTACTGTGGAGAAGGAGTCAGTCTGTTATGAGTCTGCAGAGGTGACTTCTTTCTCTTTGGGTTATATATGACAAAGGTCCTCCTCATATCACTGCCTTCAGCTGTAGACCTGGTTCAAATACTGAAAGAAATTGGAATGAATGAAGATCAATCCAGCAGCCCAGCTAAACAGGATCACTCAGGAGTCTTGCTTTGGCGGCCTCAAGGGTCACACTGGCTCAAGATATACACTTGGTTCACCTAGAAAAAAATATTTTTATGGGTTTGAAGGATGAACTGATATGATCTAGAAAGAAGAAGAGGAAATAGGACTTTGTCATTCACAGAGTAAAGAGACCATTTGTGAGTTACGTCTCTTGCCAATGACTAGCAAAGAATATTCAGAAGAGAAGAGGCAACAATTTCCTTTGATGAAGTGTTTACCAAGTTGGGTCTACCTTTAACCACTGCAGTGGGAATTCTTCCATTCCAATCTCATTCACTATATATCTCAAACATCATGCACCTACCTAAAAAGATACCCTAGCAAGGGGTAAATTGGATCACAGAGAGTAATAAAATCTATGGAATCTTCCTTGAGTTTTGGTCATTAAAATCATTCAAATTCAGATAATTACCAGAATGGACATTTACAAATTCCCAGAAAAGAGCCATATTTTTACTAAAGGCGTTTTTGAATATTCTATTATGGTTAACCTGTTACAATGTGCTTTATCAACAAATCAATTCTACTTTTAGAAATAGTACATTGACAGAGAAAGAATCGACTCTTAAGTTCAAGATGTGGTATAGCATTTTGGAACGTTTTCACACTTTTAGGACGAGGTGGAAAGGACCTGTGACTCCTTGGTCTAAAATCAAATGTTCTGAAATAATTTTATTGGTGTTTAGGTCAGAGTCAGGACTTCGATGCTTTTTGAACTTACCATTTGTACTGCATAGCGGTCTTTTAAATTGAGTAGTTTACATATAATATTATATTAGTTTCAGGTGTTCAACATAATAGTCACATAATTGTATACATTTGCAAAATCATAACTATCTTTTAAGAGACCCTTTCTAACATGGTGACACGATGGTGAACACAAAAGATATTGGGAGAATTCGAAGTATAAATATCAAGTTGCTGCCTGAGGCTGTGCAGCTTGAGCCATTGTGATTTTCATACATGTTTGGGAAAATCTATTGGAGCCAAAGCAGAGAAATCACTTCAAACCCCGGCTAATGCATTCACTGGAGTAGGCTGTTAGCCTACTCAATTTAGCCAGAAATAGTCTCTGGGTGAGAGGGTCTTCATTTCCTTCCCCTCAAAGAAGCCTGGCTTTGACAAAGGATTCAGACTATTTTTATTTTCCTTTGCCAAACACAACATTTGGCAGAACACTGATCTTTGATTGGGCAAAATAAGAACTAGGTAGTGACAGAGTAGGGTCACTAGAGTGAGGTCTAGACCAGTGGTTTTCAAAGTGTGATCTGGGGGCCCTTAGGAGATCTTGAGACACTTCCAGGTCTCAAGGTGAGGTCAAAACATTTCACAACATTAAGATGTTGCCTGCCTTCCCCCGCCCTGCCCCGACTCTCTCTGAGTGTACAGGGGAGGTTTCGGTGACCGAGTGATGTGTGATGATGTCATTGCTCTGATGGCTAATGGAATATGAGTTGGTATTTTGAATTTTCTCTCTTAATTTCTAATACAGTAAATATCAATTGTTATAACTCATATTTTAAAGAAAACTCTTTGGGGTCCTCAATAATTTTTAACAGTTTAAAAGTATCTTGAGAAGAAAAAATTACATTTCTAGAACAATGCTTTCCAATAAAATTTATTGTCATGATGGAAATATTCTATAAAATATTCTATTCTATAAATCTGCACTGCACTGCATGTGACTGATGGCACCTAAAATGTGGCTAGTGGCTAGTGCGACTGAGGAACTGAGTTTTAAATTTTTGTAGTTTAAATTTAAATGTAAATAGCCACTGTGGGTGATGGCTACCATATTGGGCAATGCAGACCTAGACCCTCAGTGCCCTGACTCCTGATTTAATATTTTTCCCAGTCTTTTACACAAGTTTTTTTACAGTTGGAAACACATTTTTCTTCTGCTAACTATTAAACTCTTGGCTTGGTTTATGTGGTAGGTAAGGGGATATTTAACAACAAACATACAATAAGAGAATTATCATGTGTGGCTCTGAAATATAAATTCCAACTCAAATCTTTGACTCTAAAAAAGAAAAAAAAAACACAAAAAAATCTTGTAGTTGCCCGTTTAAGAGTTATACAGAGTTTGAAAGAATGTTTATTCATGCCTCATCTTGAATTAACTACACAGGTTTTAGATGATAGTTTTAAAATTATAAACAGTGTTTTGGGCTTTAATTCTGTTGCAGTTACAAAGAGACAAGAATGTAAATGTTGCAATTACATAAGGTCAGCTGGGTGTTCAGACATATTATTGTTAAACTGGCCTGCTTTGGTGTAGTCATTATTCATTAGCATCTGGATCTCAATTAGCAGAAATCCTGGATTTCTCAATTAGTAGAATTGTCTGGATATTGTGCACCTGACTCTTGCTAATCCTACTCCCAAGAGGAGAGTCTCAAGTTGAAAATATAAGCTTTGAATTGTGTGACACTTGTATGAGTTACTAAATCTCTCTAAACCTATTTTTTTCCCAAGTAACATGGGATAATGATGCTATTAGTGGCTTCTCTATATGTTGTTGAGAGGATTAAATGAAATAATGTATGTAAAACACTTAGTACAACTCCTGAAAATTGAAAATACTCAATAAGAGGCAGTTAGTGCCCAAATTATTACTATTAGCTGTGTTTACATAGCAAATATTTATTGGGAGCCAATCATGTGCTGGACAGTGCGTTAGTACTGGTGAATAAGCAGATGTGGTCCCTGCATTCGTGGAGCTTACAACTAGTGAGGAAGAGAGACGAACAATTACATAAATAAATAAGAGTTCTAGCTGGTGCTGAGCTTTCTCCGAGAAGAGCTGAGTCATAAATAGGATGTATAAGGAAAACCATTTAGATTGAGAGGCCCAGAAAGAACTCTTGGAGGAAAGAACATTTAAGCTGAGATCTGAAGTATCAGTAGGTTTCACCACTGGTAGAAAGGTGTTTCAGGACAGGTCAGTTTGGAGTAATGGTTAATAAATAGACAAAATTCAATGACTAAACAAGACAGAAGCTCATTTCTCTTTCCCTTTCCCGTCCAGGGTCAGTAGTCAGGCTCTGCTCTGTAAAGTCATCTGGGGATCCAGGCTGAAAGGGCAGGTCTGTTTTCTCCACTGTGACTTCTAGAGTTGCTCCCCACCATCATTTCCAGCCAGCAGGAAGGAAAGGGAGATGGACATCCAGGAAGAACTTTAAACAGACAACCCAAAATTTGCACTTATACAGGAAGGTTGTCTGGATGTTCCGACAGGCTGTCATTGAACTGGCCTGCCTTGGTGTAGCCATCATAATTCACTAGGACCTGGATCTCAATTATAGAGATCCTAGAACAGACTGGATATTGTGTACCTGATTCTTGCAAACCAAACTCACAAGAGATATATGAGCATCAAAGAGTATCCTTAAAAGGATAAACTTTTACTTGACTGAGTTACTCAACCTTTCTAAGCCTATTCCTAGTGAAGTGGTATAATGCTAATATCAGTGCCTTCTCTATAGGTTGTTGAGAGGGTTAAATGAGATAATCCCTTACACTCATATGCTACTGATGTCAGAGGGCTTTGTAATATGGCTACACCTCGATGAAAGAGCAAGTAGGAAATGTAGTCTCTCACTAGACAATCATATTCTGAGTAAAATGGAAAACTAATTGTGATTTCCCCTAGATGTCTACCACACAGGAAGAGGAAACCAAAAATAAAAAGCCATAATATTGGAAAGAGCTTGGCACACTAAAGGAACGGGATGGAGACTAGAATGGCTTGGGGAAAGTAGTATGACATGAGGCTAAATGTCAGGATCCCCTCCTGCAATCAATTTATAATCCACTAGGAGAGACAGAAGTAAGCAAACATGATTAATGGTATTATAAATGCAAACAAACATGATGTATTGGTAGCAGAGAATAAGAGTCATTTTTTTTTTTACTCAGGAGATCGTGGAGAATGGGACATTTTAGTCACCTCTGTGACTAAGAATTTGGGTGCAAGGTGACAGGTGGGGAGACATAGGAAGGAAGATGAAGAGCATTTGTACAGAGCAAAAGCAAAGGCAAGGAGCCAGGATATTTCAGGGTGAATTCCAAGAGTGGCAAGGGCTATAGCTTAAAACATCATGAGAAAGAGAGTTTGCCTATGCTACCCTTAAATAGTCCCCAAAGAGAAATTTTGCACTATTAGTAATACAGCTAGGAAGTATTATAACAAATAGATCATGCAGTCAAGATGTAATATCAATTTCTTGAGTTATGTTCAAAAAGTGTTTGAAAAACAATGCTCTCCATCTTCATCTAATATCATAGCACCAACTTTATTTATCTCTCCAACTAAGGAACAATTCCTTTGTATCAAAGTCTTGTTGAACAAATTAATGTTTCTGATGTGCTAGTTTTATCAAAAACAGAAAATATTGCTGCACTCTTATCTGAAACATGCATGCAATACAGAAATAATTTTTATTTACTCTGAAAGTTAATTTATTTCACTAACACTTCGAACTTCTGTTTTTCCCACAAAGCTGAAAATATATTCAGTACTTTCATTCACTTACTCATACACTCATTCATTCAGGAATGTTCGTGAATGTCAACAATCTATACTAAATGTTAGGCACTGGGATGTTAATAAGACAGAGTCCTTGACCTCAAGAGTTGCAGGGTTTCATCTGAAT
Organism: Balaenoptera borealis; assembly: GCF_965194805.1. Lineage (NCBI taxonomy): Eukaryota > Metazoa > Chordata > Mammalia > Artiodactyla > Balaenopteridae > Balaenoptera > Balaenoptera borealis. The sequence goes on along the minus strand of NC_138861.1, from coordinate 60,337,192 downwards.
GGAAGAGGAACAAACACCACAGTATAATGCAGAGCAGAGTAAAAGACATGATATTATGTCAGTATAAATAAGGACAGAAGAAGGTGGTGGTTACTCTGTGAAGAGAAAACAAGGTAGGTTTTGTGGGAAGAGAACCACTTGAGATAGCCTGAACATTGATCTGGATTTTGAAAGCTAAAGAAGAGTCTTCCAATCTGCGAAAAAAATCATGAATTTCTGAGTATGATTGGCTAGTTTAGGGGTGGCAATTAGTCCAGAGTAGATAGAGCAGCTAGTCAAAAGAAGGAGAAATAAGATAGAATGTTATGAGACCCAAATTGTGGAGAGCCTTGAATGCTGAGCAAAATATTTTTGAATTTGATTCATAAATAATGGGAAATTATTGCAGGTCATTAAGAGGGGGATGGATATGACTGGATCAAAGTTTTAGGAAGAGAGCTCTGGGGACAACATGAATGGTAAAAGGCAGCTGAGCTCAGTGAGCATAGAAGTATGGTGTCCAAAGTGAATCCTGCCACTTGATAGCTGTGTGACATTGAGCAGATGATTTACCTGATCAGTGGCTTATTTTCCTCATCTGTAAAACAAGGATGATAATGATAGCTACTTCATAGGGTTGTTATGAGGACTGAATGAAGTAATTCATGTCAAGGGTTTAGAACAATGCCTGATATATAATAAGCATAACTACCTATTTCATAGAGTTGTGAGGGATTAAATTAGGTACAAAGTTAGTTACAAACACATGCAAAGTTCTCAGCAAAGAGTCTGGTTCCTAGCAATCACTCACAAAAGGATAGTTTGGGGATTTTTTGGACATCTTTATTGGAGTATGATGCTTTACAATGGTGTGTTAGTTTCTGCTGTATAACAAACTGAATCAGCTATATGTATACATATATCCCCTTATCCCCTCCCTTTTGCATCTCCCTCCCAAACTCCCTATCCTACCCCTCTAGGTGGTCACAAAGCACCCAGCTGTTCTCCCTGTACTATGCAGCTGCTTCCCACTAGCTATCTTATACATTTAGTAGCATATATATGTCACTGCTACTCTCTCACTTCGTACCAGCTTACCCTTCCCCCTCCCCGTGTCCTCAAGTCCATTCTCTACATCTGCATTGTTATTCCTGTCTTGCCCTTAGGATCCTCAGAACCTTTTTTTTTTTTTTTTTTTTTTAGATTCCATATATATGTGTTAGCATACGGTATTTGTTTTTCTCTTTCTGACTTACTTCACTCCGTATGTCAGACACAAGGTCCATCCACTTCACTACAAATAACTCAGTTTCGTTTCTTTTTATGGCTGAGTAATATTCCATTGTATATATGTGCCACATCTTCTTTATCCATTCATCTGTCGATGGACACTTAAGTTGCTTCCTTGTCCCGGCTATAGTAAATAGAGCTGTAATGAACATCATGGTACATGATTCTTTTAGAATTATGGCTTCTCAGGGTATATGCCCAGTAGTGGGATTGCTGGGTCATATGGTAGTTTTATTTTTAGTTTTTTAAGGAACCTCCATACTGTTCTCCAGAGTGACTGTATCAATTTACATTCCCACCAACAGTGCAAGAGGGTTCCCTTTTCTCCACACCCTCACCAGCATTTGTTCTTTATAAATTTTCTGATGATGCCCATTCTAACAAGTGTGAGGTGATACCTCACTGTAGTTTTGATTTGCATTTCTCTAATGATTAGTGATGTTGAGCATCCTTTCATGTGTTTGTTGGCAATCTGTATATCTTCTTTGGAGAAATGTCTATTTAGGTCTTCCACCCATTTTTCGATGGGGTTGTTTGCTTTTTGATATTGAGCTACATGAGCGGCTGCTATACTTTAAAGATTAATCGTTTGTCAGTTCTTTTGTTTGTTGTCTTTTCATCTTGTTTATGGTTTCCTTTGCTGTGCAAAAGCTTTTAAGTTTCATTAGGTCACATTTGCTTATTTTTGTTTTTATTTCCATTTCTCTAGGTGGTGGGTCAAAAAGGATCTTGCTGTGATTTATGTCATAGAGTGTTCTGCCTATGTTTTCCTCTAAGAGTTAGTAGTGTCTGGTTTTACATTTAGGTCTTTAATCCATTTTGAGTCTATTTTTGTGTATGGTGTTAGGAAGTGTTCTAGTTTCATACTTTTACATGTCCAGTTTTCCCAGCACCACTTATTGAAGAGACTCTCTTTTCTCCATTGTATATTCTTGCCTCCTTTGTCAAAGATAAGGTGGCCATATGTGCGTGGGCTTATCTCTGGGCTTTCTATCCTGTTCCATTGATCTATATTTCTGTTTTTGTGCCAGTACCATACTGTCTTGATTACTGTAGCTTTGTAGTATAGTCTGAAGTCAGGGAGCCTGATTCCTCCAGCTCTGTTTTTCTTTCTCAAGAGTGCTTTGGCTATTTTGGGTCTTTTGTGTTTCCATACAAATTGTGAAAATTTTTGTTCTAGTTCTGTGAAAAATGTCATTGGTAGTTTCATAGGGATTGCATTGAATCTGTAGATTGCTTTGGGTAGTATAGTCATTTTCACAATGTTGATTCTTCCAATCCAGGAACATGGTATATCTCTCCATCTCTTTGTATCATCTTAAGTTTCTTTCATCAGTGTCTTATCGTCTTCTGCATACAGGTCTTTTGTCTCCTTAGGTAGGTTTATTCCTAGGTATCTTATTCTTTTTGTTGCAGTGAAAAATGAGAGTGTTTCCTTAATTTCTCTTTCAGATTTTTCATCATTAGTGTATAGGAATGCAAGAGATTTCTGTGCATTACTTTTGTATCCTGCTACTTTACCAAATTCATTGATTAGCTCTCGTAGTTTTCTGGTAGCATCTTTAGGATTCTCTATGTCATCTGCAAACAGTGACAGCTTTACTTCTTATTTTCTGATTTGGATTCCTTTTTATTCTCTGATTGCCATGGCTAAAATTTCCAAAACTATGTTGAATAATAGTGGTGAGAGTGGGCACTCTTCTCTTGTTCCTGATGTTAGAGAAAATGGTTTCAGTTTTTCACCATTGAAAATGATGTTGGTTGTGGGTTTGTCATATATGGCCTTTATTATGTTGAGGTAGGTTCCCTCTATGCCCACTTTCTTGAGAGATTTTATCATAAATGGGTGTTGAATTTTGTCAAAAGCTTTTTCTGCATCTATTGAGATGATCATATGGATTTTCTCCTTCAATTTGTTAATATGGTGTATCACATTGATTGATTTGTGTATATTGAAAAATCCTTGCATTCCTGGAATAAACCCCACTTGACCATATTGTATGATCCTTTTAATGTGCTGTTGGATTTTGTTTGCTAGTATTTTGTTGAGGATTTTTGCATCTATGTTCATCAGTGATATTGGCCTGTAGTTTTCTTTCTTTGTGACATCTTTGTCTGGTTGTGGTATCAGGGTGATGGTGGCCTCGTAGAATGAGTTTGGGAGTGTTCCTCCCTCTGCTATATTTTGGAAGAGTTTGAGAAGGATAGGTGTTAGCTCTTCTCTAAATGTTTGATAGAATTCTCCTGTGAAGCCATCTGGTCCTTGGCTTTTGTTTGTTGGAAGATTTTTAATCACAGTTTCAATTTCAGTGCTTGTGATTGGTCTGTTCATATTTCCTATTTCTTCCTGGTTCAGTCTCGGAAGGTTGTGCATTTCTAAGATTTGTCCATTTCTTCCAGGTTATCCATTTTATTGGCATGCACTTGCTTGTAGTAGTCTCTCACGATCCTTTGTATTTCTGCAGTTGTTACGTCTCCTTTTTCACTTCTAATTCTGTTGATTTGAGTCTTCTCCTTTTTTTTCCCGATGAGTTTGGCTAATGGTTTATCAATTTTGTTTATCTTCTCAAGGAACCAGCTTTTAGTTTTATTGATCTTTGCTATTGTTTCCTTCATTTCTTTTTCATTTATTTCTGATGTGATCCTTATGATTTCTTTCTTTCTGGTACCTTTGGGTTTTTTGTTCTTCTTTAATTGCTTTAGGTGTAAGGTTAGGTTGTTTATTTGAGATGTTTCTTGTTTCTTGAGGTAGGATTGTATTGCTATAAACTTCCCTCTTAGAACCACTTTTGCTGCATCCCATAGGTTTTGGGTCATTGTGTTTTCATTGTCATTTATTTCTAGGTATATTTTGATTTCCTCAGTGATATCTTGGTTATTTAGTAGTGTATTGTTTAGCCTCCATTTGTTTGTATTTTTTACGTTTTTGTTCCTGTAATTGATATGTAGTCTCATAGTGTTGTGGTTGGAAAAGATACTTGATGCAGTTTCAATTTTCTTAAATTTACCAAGGCTTGATTTGTGACCCAAGGTGTGATCTATCCTGGAGAATGTTCCATGTGCACTTGAGAAGAAAGTGTATTCTGTTGTTTTTGGATGGAATGTCCTATAAATATCAGTTAAATCCATCTGCTCTAAAGTGTCATTTAAAGCTTTTGTTTCCTTATTTATTTTCACTTTGCATGATCTGTCCATTGGTGTAAGGGGGGAGTTAAAGTCCCGTACTATTATTGTGTTACTGTCAATTTCCCCTTTTAAAGCTGTTAGCATTTGCCTTATGTATTGAGGTGCTCCTATGTTGGGTGCATAAATATTTACAATTGTTATATCTTCTTCTTGGATTGATCCCTTGATCATTATGTAGTGTCCTTCTTTGTCTCTGTTATAGTCTTTATTTTAAAGTCTATTTTGTCTGATACGAGTATTGCTACTCCAGCTTTCTTTTGATTTCCATTTGCATGAAACATCTTTTTCCATCCACTGACTTTCAGTCTGTATGTGTCCATAAGTCTGAAGTGGGTTTCTTGGGGACAGCATATATATGGGTCTTGTTTTTGTACCCATTCAGCCAGTCTGTGCCTTTTGGTTGGAGCAGTTAATCCATTTACATTTAAGGTAATTATCGGTATGTATGTTCCTGTTACTATTTTCTTAATTGTTTTGGGTTTGCTTTTGTAGGTCTTTTCCTTCTCTTGTGTTTCCTGCCTAGAGAAGTTCCCTTAGCATTTGTTGTAAACCTGGTTTGGTGGTGATGAATTCTCTTAACTTTGCTTGTCTGTAAAGTTTTCAATTTCTCCGTCAAATCTGAATGAGATCCTTGCTGGGTAGAGTACCCTTGGTTGTATGTCTTTCCCCTTCATTACTTTAAATATGTCCTGCCATTCCCTCTGACTTGCAGAGTTTCTGCTAAAAGATCAGCTGTTAACCTTATGGGGATTCCCTTGTATGTTATTCGTTGCTTTTCCCTTGCTGCTTTTAATAGTTTTTCTTTGTATTCAATTTTTGATAGTTTGATTAATATGTGTCTTGTTGTGTTTCTCCTTGGGTTTATCCTGTATGGGACTCTGCACTTCCTGGACTTGATTGATTATTTCCTTTCCCATGTTAGGGAAGTTTTCAACTATAATCTCTTCAAATATTTTCTGAGACTTTTCTTTTTCTCTTCTTCTTCTGGGACCCCTATAATTCAAATGTTGTTGCATTTAATGTTGTCTCAGACGTCTCTGAAACTGTCCTCAGTTCTTTTTATTCTTTTTTCTTTATTCTGCTCTGTGGTAGTTATTTCCACTATTCTATCCTCCACGTCACTTATCCATTCTTCTGCCTCAGTTATTCTGCTACTGATTCCTTCTAGAGTATTTATAATTTCATTTATTGTGTTGTTCATCACTGTTTGTTCTTTAGTTCTTCTAGGTCCTTGTTAAACGTTTTTTGTATTTTCTACATTCTATCTCTGAGTTTTTGGATCTTCTTTACTATCATTACTGTGAATTCTTTTTCAGATAGACTGCCTATTTCCTTTTCATTTGTTTGGTCTAGTCGGTTTTTACCTTGCTCCTTCACCTGTTGCATAGTTCTCTGTCTTCTCATTTTGTTGAACTTACTGTGTTTGGGGTCTCCTTTTCACAGGCTGCAGGTTCGTAGTTCCTCTTATGTCTGGTGTCTGCCCCCAGTGAGTGAGGTTGGTTCAGTGGCTTGTGTAGGCTTCCTGTTGGGAACACTAGTGCCTGTGTTCTAGTTGGTGGGGCTGGATGTTGTCCCTCAGGTGGGCAGAGCCATGTCTGGTGGTGTGTTTTAAGGTGTCTGTGAACTTAGTATGACTTTAGGCAGCCTGTCTGCTAATGGGTGGTGTTGTGTTCCTGTCTTGTTTGGCATTAGGTGTCCAGCACTGGAGCTTGCTTGCCGTTGGGTAAGCTGGGTCTTAGTGTTGAGATGGAGATCTCTGGGAGAGCTCTCACGGATTAATATTACTTGGGACTGGGAGGTCTCTGGTCATCCAATGTCCTGGACTCAGCTTTCCCACCTCAGAGGCTCAGGCCCAACACCTGGCCAGAGCACCAAGACCCTGGCAGCCGCATGTCACAGAAGAAAAGCAAGAAAACAAACAACAAAAAAATGAACAGGCAGAACCCCAAAACAAATGGTAAAAACAAAACTAAACACACAAAATCATACAAAGAAACATACACACACACAGTCACAAAAAGAGGGAAAAATAATTTTTTTAAATGAAGGAAGAGAGCAACCAAACCAATAAACAAAACCACAAATGAAAACAAACACTAAAAACTAAACTAAGAGAAACATAAAACCAAAAACAAATCAAACACAGAAAGCAAACCCTGTGTCCACAGTTGCCCCCAAAGTCCACCACCTCAATTTTGGGAACAGTCGTTGTCTATTCAGGTATTCCAAAGATGCAGGGTTTACCAAGCCGGTTTTGGGAATTTAATCCACTGCTCCTGAGGCTGCTCAGAGAGATTTCCCTTTCTCTTCTTTGTTCACACAGCTCCTGGGGTTCAGCTTTGGTTTTGGTCCCACCTCTGCATGTAGGTTGCCCTCAGGCATCTGTTCCCCCCCCAGACAGGAGTTGGTCAAAGCAGTGGCTGATTAGGGGTCTCTTGCTCACTCAGGCTGGGGATAAGGAGGGGTATGGTAGTCATAACTGCATGCAGGGAGTGCCTGAAGCGGAAGAGGCCGGCGTGTAGTTGCAACAGCCTGAGACGCGTCGTGTGTTCTCCCAGGGAAGTTGGCCCTGGATCATGGGATCCTGGCAATGGCATGCTGCACAGGTTCCCGGGAGGGTGTGGGTAGTGACCTGTGTTTGCACACAGGACCCTTGGTGGCAGTGGCAGCAGTGGTAGCGGTCCGTGTCCACCTCTGGGGTCCAAGATGATAGCTGCAGCTCACCCCCGTTTCTGGAGCTTGCTTAGGCGGTGCTCTGCTGTCTGTGGGTACACGGAGCAGGAAGCCTCTCTCTTCACTCACCCTGAAACAATGGTCTCTTGCCTCTCTGGCAGGTCCAGACTTTTTCCTGGACTCCCTCCCAGCTAGCTGTGTCACACTAGCCCCCTTCAGGCTGTGTTCACGCAGCCAACCCCAGTCCTCTCCCTGGGGTTTGACCTCTGAAGCCCAAGCCTCATCTCCCAGCCCCCACCTGCCTGACAGGTGAGCAGACAAGCTTCTCGGGCTGGTGAGTTCTGGTTGCACCAATCCTCTGTGTGGGAATCTCTCCACTTTGGCCTCTGCACCCCTGTTGCTGTGCTCTCCTCCGTGGCTCTGAAGCTCCCCACCCCCTGTCCCCAACAGTGAGGGGACTTCCTACTGTGTGGAAACTTTTCCTCCTTCACATCTCCCTCCCAGAGGCACAGGACCCATTCCTATCCCTTTGACTCTTTTTTTTCTTTTTTCTCTTGCCCTACCCAGGTACATGGGGATTTTCTTGCCTTTTTGGAAGTCTGAGGTCTTCTGCCAGTGTTTAGTAGGTGTTCTGTAGGAGTCATTCCACATGTAGATGTATTTTTGATGTATTTGTGGGGAGGAAGGTGATCTCCTCGTCTTACTCCTCCTCCATCTTGAAGGTCTCCCAAAAGGATAGTTTTTATTATCAAGAAGTATTCACACAGGGAGCTTGTAATCCCATAATTCTTTACCCTTGGATAACTCCCAGCCCCTGGGATGCAAAGAGCACAGGCTTTGGAATCAGGTAAACCTGATGCTTGTTCTGTCATTTAAAGTGGTGTGAATGTGGGCATTTTTCTAAAACTAGGGCCACCCTGTTTCCTCCTGAAATAATTAGAGTACTTCCCCCCTCCAAAGGTTGTTGTGAAGATCATAGGAAACAATTTACATAGAGTAGCTAGACTGATGCAGAGTAAGCACATAGTAGAAGTTTCATTCCCCATCTTTTTTGAGCTTCTTCTTACATCTGCTGCAAGAGATGAAAAATCACACACCCTGACCTCAACCTAGGTATGTCTAGCCTCAAAGCCAGTCTTGGTGAGAAGCCAGGCAGAAGATAGGCACTGTTTTGGATCATTAGTTATGGGTTTCAGAGAAGGACAAGAGAAGAATGAAACCAAACCAACCCCTTCACTTGCCAGCCCTCTTGCTGTCTGTCTCCCACTAACACATAACCAAAATTAGCCACAGACTGCCAATGGGTGGGTGAGCCATTGTGCAATGTTTTCAACTGGGTAAAGTGTGGAAAATAAGGAAAGAAGGAAGGGCCAACAGACAGGGCATTTGGGGATCGAAACTATAAGTGATGATTATAATGGATCTAGAGCAGAGGACAGCATATACATTAATTTAGAGGGAGATGGGGTTTTTTTTCACATCAAAACACAGATTTAGACCACCTAAGTGAATAAGCTTTCTTCATATTTGGAAGGTGTTATGGCATAGTGGCTGAGAAATGTGCTTTAGAAATAGTGATTGTTGAGTTCCAACCCTGACTCCATCACTTGTGAGGAGTATAGCCTTGGCAAGGTAATTAAAACTTCTGAGCAGCAGTTTCCTCAGTGGTTCCTAAATCATCACATTAATGCAATGATTAAATATTATAATCCATACAAAGCAGGTGAAATAGTCTTTGCACATAGTGAGTGTTCAAAATGTTAAATATTGTAATTGTGATTTCAGCTTTTAGCTAAGTCAACACAGCTCAAAATAAGGAAAGTAGAGGTAATTATCTATCTATTGTAGGTGGTGCAGATGACAAGGAAGATGAGTTAGACATCTACCTTGCAGCCTGAATGATATAATTTCTTAGATTTACTCAGTATAGCATTAACCTAAATTTACTCTCCTGAAAATGACTTTCCTAATAGATGCCATCTTCTTTTCCCATTAAAAAATTGTTTTTCTAAACTTCTGGTATATAGAACTTCTCTGTTTCTTGAGAAACTACTTTTATTAAACATTCTTATCAAGTGATTTGCTTCTCAAATATCTTCAGGCTTGGCCATGGCTCATAAATCTTTTATGTAGTCATTACCACTCCTCCGTGTGGTTTGGATCTTACTGCCTTTCCTTCAATCCATATAATACTTCTTGGAGGCAACAGGGCTATTTTTCACCTTCTAGCTTTGTAATAGCATTAACTTTACCTGGAAAGTGCCCTCCTGTTCTCTACTTAGCATTTGTCAAGTGCCGATTTTGTGCCTATAGTTGTACTACGTACCCTGAGTCTACAGGTGCAAAATATGGGTCTGGCTTCTCAACAGTTTAGAATCTAATAAAAGAAACAAATCTCATATGCATGGAACAACTAGAGAATAGAGGCAAGGAAATTATGAAAAAAGGGAGGATAATACGGTAAACACAGGATATGGGCCCACCAGAGGAATGAGAATAGCTGTACGTTGCTTTCTGGGAAATAGCAGTCACTACAGCTGGGAAAGGGAGGGGAAGCAGTGAAGAAATATTTCTGTTGGCCAGATGGCTGGCTGGCAGCACCACAGCTGGGGACTCCATATTTCTTGATCTGCTGCAGCCTCTTCTTGACCCACAATGCACTTTCCTCTATAGAAACATTATAAATAGTACTTAGTTATCGACCTTGTTTACAAAGGGTGATTTAATCCAAAGAGAAGCTAAACCATATAGTACTAGAGTACATTAATAATTAATATTTTGTAGGATATTGCAATGTAAATAGAATTTTTGCTTACCTTGCCTTACTTAAGGCTGACAACAAACTACCCTATGAGGAAGTTATTATTTCCATCTTCAAATGAGTAAAATGAAATTGATAGAAATGTGTGTGTGTGTGTGTGTTGAGGGTGTGTCAGGACAAAGGTAATTCTGTGAAGTAATCCATCATCCAGAACATTATTTCTAGAGGAAAAACGTTTCAAATACTAACCAACTAACTTGGATTAAAAATTTTAGAATATAACCCACTTATAAATTTTAAACTGATGACAGAAAATGCAAATCTGGGCCTGCCGCCTAATATTTTACTACCTTGTTTTTCTGCCAAGCAAAAAGATGTAGATTTCCTTTTCCATATAGTTTTTCAAGTACTGATTTACTAAATCCCCGGAAATCTATTAATATGGGGCTATTTTTCTCTCTCACATTAGAATAAATAATTAATTACCATGCTAGAAGTGAACAGATCCCCTCTATCAATAATAACATGCTTCTTTGGCAAGTTGTGTAATGCAGTAGTTTCCAAGGAACTTCCTATCAAATCATTACAAAATGGGGTTTAGATTTTACTTATCCTGTTTGGCTTTAAAATACATTCCACACTTTATTCCATTTTATTTTCTAGTTTTTCTTATCTAAGTTCAAGTTTTTAGTCATAGACAATCAAGCCATATTTGTTTCAGTGAATTTGTAAATCTTCTAAGCTCTTGGCTGTCTGTCCCTAGAATATCCCATTACCTCTCTATTGTGTTCCCTGACCTCTTGTGCCTCAGCCAGGATACTTTCTTTGTTAAGAAATGTCACTCAGGATTCGAGATAAATGTTTAAAAGTGTTTTGAGTAAGACTGACTATTCTCTTTCCTATGGTTCCAAAAATCTGTCAACATGTGATTAACAAAATGAGTCTGTATTTTTCTTCTTTTGGGAAATGAATAATCTAAGAGATGCAGTCTGGCCAATGAATATCTTTATGAGGCTTTGATCTTTGTTAATTCCTCCACCAGCTGACCAACATTTTAGAATGATTTCAACTGTTATATGCTGGAATATAACAACTATTTTTCCATTATTTCATAAAAATTTGTAAATATTAATACTAAAACACACACACACTTAAAAGATGATATGGATTGCAAGGTGAACAGTGACTTCTATTCCCACATCTTCTTCAGATAAAGAATCTTACCTGAATGGATTGCTTTGTAATTTTTCTTGTAGTTAGTATTTGTTATTGCAATGTAAGTTCCCTCATAGTTAGCACTTGCTATTAAGAAACAAAAGTTAAAGTAATTTGTCCAAATATATAAAGTCATTGTCAAGGCTAGGATTAGACCCCAGGTTTTCTGGTTCTTATCTCCTAGTCCTCAGCTTGATTCACAGGATTCTTCTCATTCTGGTCTCTATTTCTATAAGGCTGGTACTAATATCTCATCTAAACAGAAAGCTGTCATGGACAATACAATTGGTCTCTAATGATCTTCTGCAGGTTCCCATGGCCATCATCTTTGCAACTCATTGCAAAGCTCTTCCCAGTCCTTTCATTAAAAGTTGAAATTTATTTGCCAGCTAACTAATTTGTGTTATTCTACCTTTTGTTTGCAATGTGGATTTATCACTAAGTGTGCAATTGAAAAGTTTCTCTCTTCATGGTGAATTTTTTAAGTGTTGAGTTATGGTGTTGAGAATAATTACAGTCCCACTTATCTCCAGGATTTTGAATTATTCTCAGGTCATGTTTATGAGACATTTTGTCGGTTGAAAGATGTTTTCCTTTCCCTCCCTCCTAGACATGTTATGTTCCACAACAACTCCAAGTAAAAACCTGGCCATAGAGTCCAGCCTCCAAGGGAAGTCGGGGGACTTGGGAGGACAAGCAGGTGTCCTCAGATGCAAGGTCTGTTTGCCCAGACCCCCCGCCCCCCAAAACAAGCAGGCCTTCAGCCACCAAAGAAGCTAGGAAAGCAGTAGATCTACCTTGAACCTGGAGGTTGAAGCCACATTTCAATAATATTGTGAGACAGGCAGAATGTGAAAGCCTGGAAGAGAGAAACTGGAAAGAATTCAAGAAGAGCCAGACTTTCTGGGGTAAGTGGCAGCACAGACAGAACTCGATCCAGAAGCACTCAAGAATCTAAAGAACACTAACTTGCTATACTAATATTAGCTAAAGTAAATAGTGACCTCCATTTAAAAATTAACTTGTCCTCTAACTCTAAATGATTGGAAATTCGGAATTCTTTGGGAGTTAAAAGCCATTACAAAGGGGCAAATAAGGGGTCAACAGAAAGAATAGACAGAAAGTCTCATGGGAAGTTCTAAATAAATTTTTATTCAAAAAAAATCTGAAGCATTAAAACAAAATTGTGTCTTTGGAATAGGAAATAGACTTCTAGGAATGTATCCTAAAAGATAATCTTAAATAATTACATAAAAAACTTTAAACACAAAGATATCAATGTAATACTTTTATGATTAAAAATGAGCCACATAAATTCTTAAAACCATGGAAATTGTTAAATAAATGATGATATACCATGGAAAATAAAAAAGTCATAATGTTCAAAAAATTTAAAATATCTTAAATTGTGCATTATGATGTATCAAGTGAAAATATGAAAACTTTGGCATAATATTTTTATGTGCACAAAACTGTAAAAATATAGGTAATGGCTATCTTTTGGCAATGCAATTATAGGTGACATTTATTTCTCAATTATTTTCCAAATTTTCTAAGGAACATGGAAAGCAGTCTAACATAACACATAAAAACTCAAGGTCTGCATTTGGCTGTCTGGCTTCTCATTTTTACCAGCTTTATGATCTCATATAGTCTACCAGCCTTATCATCTTGGGCCTCAGTTTCCTCATCTGTGAAAATGGGTTAATAATAATACCTAACTCATAGACCTGTTTTAAAGCTTAAATGAAATAATGTAAAGTGCATAGAACAGTCCAGGCACATAGTTAACCATCTAATAAATTTTAACTATTTATTACCTTGAAAAAAAAGAGTATGTCCATATGCACACACACATATCTAAGTTTTAAAACAAAGAAAATAATCAAGATGCCCATTCAATAAGACAGTTGAGTATTGTTAAAAACCCAATTTAAGCACACTTAGTTACCCTGCTTACTTAGTTTACTTTGAGAAGGACATAGGGAGGAACCAAGCAAAGAGTAGGCTGGTCAGGGCCATAGGTGTAGGTCCTGCCGAAGCAAAGCATGCCTCTTCCCTACTTCATTCATCCCTGTTCCTCAAGGATCATATTCATCCAGTTCTCTCCTGATTGCTCACTGCTTTGGGATGATTTGAGATTATTAATAATGTCCTATGAATATGACATGATAGACTTGGACATATAGATTTTTCTACAAACCATTGAATGTGGGAAGTATAATGCTCACATACTTCTTCTCCATTCATCAAGGACCACAAACTCCATCTTCTCTACAGGCCAGCTGTGAAAAGGGAGGAAATGTTAGAACAATGCATTGGATTGACTTTGTATATTTTTCCAGTTCCCTATAAGTTATAATAGTTCTCTCAGTGTCTGTCTTTGCTCCAAAAGGGAACAAAGGGTGGATTGAAAGAGCCAATCCCTCAGAGAACTAAGCAGTTTAATCCCAATTCTTCATTAATGATCTCTATCCATGGGGCTGTGTGGTTTAGTAGAAAATTATAGACTGAATTTTAGCTCTGGACTTACTAGAGTTGAAATTGGGAAAATTATTTAATTTCTGAATGTTGAATTTTCCATTTATAAATGAGAATCTATAGCAGTTATTTCAGAGAGTTATTGAAAGGATTAACAAAATATTCCTTGGGGTAAGATATGTGGTATATAGTAGGCATGCATTAAATGGTAGCTACTACTGTACAGGAACATAAGAACAAAAGGAAATGTGGAGTTTCCATAATGACAACAAGTGCAAATAATTGCCAATATTTAACATGTGCCGAGCACTATTTTGAGCACTTCACCTATAATAACACAGTTAATCCTCACAACAGCCTTTAGAGTTGGATAATATTATTTTACCCAAAATTAATTTACACAATATTAACTTTTCTCTGTTTTAGATAGTGAGGTTACTAAGTATAAAATGTAGTTTGAAGTATGAAATATGCTTTGGAGCTCCATGCCAACTCTATTAGTATTTGTCTTAAAAAGTGTGTCTCTCGCTCTAGACTGTGAACTCTTCAAGGACAAAAACCAGATCTTTGTATTCCCAGTTTTTGCCTGGTTTATAGAAAACATAAAATATATATATTCTAAAGTGAATCTATCTGCCTCCGTGGATGAAAATCAGTACCGTGTTCAGTGCAGAAATTAATTTTATTTAAGATTTCAGCGGCTACAAAAGAATGAATTAAGTGTATCTTCGTCATCCACAATACATATTTTCATACTTGAAGATCACAGTTTTAGAGTAATTACCAAGATCATTCATCAGTTTGTATTGAGTAACATCTCAATAGAGATAGTTACATGGGGTGCTGTAGATTGCTGTTTTTGGATCTCTGCTGCCATTTCAGTGTTTTCATCCCCTTCTGCTGAGTCCACCGAATCAACCACAACATAGTCCATTCCTTTTTTTTTTTTTTAGTCCATTCTTTTCATCTGGTGTTGCTCTTCACTCAAGTCCTCTGTCCACGTAATTAACAGAATCAAATGTCTAAAAATTTGGACCAGATATTAGACCATAGAAATAACCGGGGACCAGGCCACGATCTTCAGAGTCTTGTTAAGTGGCCATTAACATGGCTGAAGTGAGATACACTAGGATTTGCTCATCAGAGAACTGCAAGCAATGCAATAGAATGCATACTAGCAAACAGTCCTTATATATAATTCTTTTCTGCATTAAGACATCAAAGAAAATGAACCCCAAAGAATGTTTAAAGTCTTTATAATAAATCTGTCTGAAATCTAAAAATCTCCTTTAGAACAGTATTTCATGAAATCAGTGAATTGCCTTCAGACATTTCAGGCAAGAGTCAGGGGTTAAATGACTTCTGCACAATACATTTATTTTCTTGATTATACGAATGCTTTTAAAATAGGACTTTTACATAGTTTTAAAATATTCATATGTAAGTGGTTTGTGGTCTAGAATATTTCACCTTCTGAGTCATCATTTTATTGGCTTATGGAAATGCTATGGTTGTTCAGGAATGTGTTTTTATATTCCAACAGGGACATGGAGTAATTTGAAAAGCCCATAATTTCCTTTAAATTTTACTCTCCAGTAATACAAGATGACACTTATTTAAAGATGCAACTACCTATGCTAATGGTTACCAATAAACATCTCCTTGGAAATAATCATGCAACCTTTTTTAGAGAGCAATTTTGATTGCTATTTGCAGGAACTGTTAATGTTTTTATCTCTTTTTAACTGTTTTAAGGGCTTTACATAACTTTTAAATAAATGTTAGTCAAATATTGATTTCAACACTATAATAGAAAGATTGAGGATGCTGGGAGTGATATTATATAACATATCTGTTACACAGTTTATGTTAGAATGCTCCAAAATTAATGTATCACCCTCCTGAGAACTTCAAAAGAAGAAGCTAAGTAGGTAGGAAGGAATATTACACATTATAGAGCATCAGTTTCACTTTCTAAAGTGAATGCTCAGAGATCATGGAATTAGACAGTCCTACACATTTGAGCAAAGGATTATGATTTATAGGACATGACTGGAGGCAAGTCAAGTTGACTGTTAAGTTTATAAGTATATTAATAAAGACAATATCATATTGAATATAAACACCAGTTTCCTGGCAATCTAAAAATACAGATACAACTACTAGTAAATAAGGAGAAGAAAAAAGTAAAATACCGAGGGTAAGCCAAAGGTAGGTTAATGACCTACTCTGGAAGGGAAATGTGTACATCTATTCTGTGAAGAATAATATGGTGTAGCATCTTAGCCAGGCGGAAGCTTAAAGAGAGGTCATATATTCTGCAAAGGCTACTTTTGGAAGAATATTCATCACCTGTTCTTGATCATGTAGTTATTCTTTCCTGTTAAGTAAATGAACAAAAGAACTTGCATGAAATCCCTGCAAGAACTATTGTATCATTTTACTGATTACCATTTATAGGTGGATGTAGAGCTAATAAGACATTCTCAGTATTGACAGGTAAATAACCATGAAGAAGTATATAATCCTTTTTTTTAACTGAGTAGCTTAAAAATTGTTATTGTAAAATATTTTGGAAATTAAGAACAGTGTAAAAATAATCTAGTAAATAGTTGTTCCCCTTTGGGAACTAAAACATTACTACTGTAGTTGAAGCCCCTGTGGACTCTCCCTGATTGCACCTCCAGAGGTAGCCCCTATTTTGAATTTGATGATGAAAGGTGTACAATCACATGGAAGTTCTTTCTGTTGGACAAACATGGTGACCTATAGAGCTACTCCAATATTCAATGCTTTGAACCTGGCTATTGGCAGTAGAAATTTGCAAAATAGAAAAAATGTTCAGAGAGAATTAGGATAATGAGCTTTGGCTTGTTCAAAGTGAAAATCTAGTAATGTTCTGATAAAACAGAGAATAACAAACGGAAATAGCTGCTCAAATAGCCAGACGTTTCATTGAGATCAAGTCAATCTCAGTCCCATTCTCCTGATCTTGTTTACAACCTCTTTCCCCCATTATTCCAGCTGCCCCTCAAAAGGAACAAAACATCTTAGGTGGAGAGCCGAGGGGCACATACCTTCAATTCTGTCTCTACTTTCTCCCTTCCCATTGCTTTCCCACAATATCAATCACTTTGTTCTTTGTAATAAAATACAAAAACTTCTTCATATTGTGGCTTTAAACTAAGCTTAAATGTGCTGTCTCAGGAATAGTCACTCTTTATAAATAGTCAGTCCCATACATGTTTTTGTAAGATAAGAAATACTGTCAAATAATAATTACATGTTTTTATCTGCTGTCAGTAAAGTGATAACAGTTTCTGAGGAATATAAATGCATAGAATCTGCACTAGTGTAGCCCAAGATTTTGGGACATGAAAGAGATCAAATAGTAACAACCCTAACTAATGCTTTGAGGGGGTGTTTAATGGTAACCCACAGAAAGAATGTGACACTGTGAAATGAAGATGTGCTTCCAGCTTGTACTCCAAATAGGAACTGACACTTACTGCTGGCATTCCTTACATTGCCACACAATGCTGAGAATTCTCCCTGTGGCAGAGGCCTCCTTCCCCAAAGAGAACATAGAGAGCCTGTGTTACAGAAAGAGATGCAAAATCACAACTGTTTTCCAAGATAATAGGCATTGTGCAATATTTTGCAGATCATACTGAAGGACAGCAAAACCTTCAAAGGATATGGAATAAAGACAACTCAATAATTGAAGTTTGATTTTCAAAAAATAAATGTGTAACTCTAGTATAAGAATTACCATGGTTTAATAATATGGGGTCCAAAAAAGGAAATAGACATTTCTGCAAAGACATTGTGGGACAGAAGCAACTCAGAACGTTCAGAAAAGGATCAAAGAATGGCCATTATAAATGGTGCTAGAATATATATGCAGATCTGGGAAACAAAGGGTAGCAGTAGTACCGATCTCGCTAACCACCATGCCAGCTACCCACTTGCAGGTTTTGTGCTTCCAGAACTCATGATGCTAAACTCTGACAACTCAAAGATTCTGGTTCCAAGGAGAAAAACGTTGGTACCAAGGCACAAAAATTGTGTTCCACTGAATCTAAAACTACAACTGCTGCCTGGTCACTTTGGGTTTGTGGACCAGCAGATAAATAAAGGGGTTACCTTCCTGATTGAAATAATTGACCCTGATTATCATGAGGAGTTAGGACACTTATGGGGACTTGTGGTGTCTCTATGCCATGGGAAAATGGGAAATGGGCAATTTCAAAAACTGGCCAGATAAGGCAAAGACAACCAAAAGCTCAGACCCCTCAGGGATGAAGGTCTAGTTTCCTCCACCAGGTAAGCAAATGAAATCAGCTCAATTTCAGACCAAGGATAATGAAAATCTAGAATGAATGTGAAGGAAGGAGATGACTAATATCAATAATTACCTAGGACCAGGGGCAGTCATGGGGAGTGTAGCTTATTCCAATAAGACTCAGTTGACCAAGTGAACTCAGTTTGGAGCTCCAGTACATCTGAGTAGTACAAGAGGCAGCCTCCAACATGCATTTATTGTTTTCCACATCACATACCCCTAAAAGTTTTTCTGATTTCAGTCACAACAGTGGGGAAGAGTTCTATACAATAATCTCAGCTGCATCTTGCACTGCATCTTCCCACCTCAAGAGCAGGCATCTTTCTTTACGCTGGCTTTCCACTGTTCCCTGTTCCACTTCTCTACTTCCTTATTCTGCTGTCCTGGATCCCTTCACAGATGAACTACCAGCACCCAAGGCCTCGTCTCAGATTCTGATTTTAGGAAAGCAAAAATTATGGCAATTCTTTTTTTTTATAAAAAAAGAGAGAGAGAGACGCAAAAAAATTCTTTTGTCTACAGAAATACATCTCTTTCTGGGAGTTCTATGGATTGTAAAAATATTTAGCTTTCCATTATCCAGTTATCCACATTAAAGTGCTTTGTTTTGCCTTTCTTTGATCCTATGTTGTCTTCTCTTTTTGGAAATAGCCAGTTACCCCCAGACACTGACCCTAGTTTGGTCACAGGATGGTTATAGTGCAGCCCCCGATGCTCTGTCCCTCACCTCCCCTAATTTTATGTTACAGTGAACAAAGTTGAGACACCACCATACTTCTGGGGTATGTTTTACACTCGCTCAAGAGGCTACAGTCCTTATGTATTTTTCCCAGGTGGCCTGATCTCACAGTGCCTGTGGTTAGTTGTGTTTGTAGGTATTTGGCAATGAATCTAAACATCTAAGTGTGGTCTGCCTTTAGAAAACACTGGACTGTTGAGTCAGAGGCCCTTGATTCCTTTTTACGATTCTACTTACTATGTTGAGAAACCTCCTACCCTCTCTGGGCAGTTTTTCCATCTGTAATGGAGCTACCCAGCTCTTACCTGTATCTCAGACTAAAAGAAACAGAATTAATAGTTCTAGGAGCCTCTTAGAAGCTTAAATTAGAAATGGCCCTAATTCCACTGCACTTTCCTGTGTTGAAAATCTAAAGTGTTTCTATTAGTTGTTTTATCCTGATGTGGTTGGAAATATACTTTGACTACAAAAGAAGTAGGAGTCATCTTTCATCCTTCTATTTAACAGTTGAATTCTGATGCAGGGAGATTAAATTATTTATAACTGAGAGAAACAAAATCACTTAAAATACTGAATAACATGTTAGTTCTTTGCATCGCTTTCTGAACCTCATCCTGACCAAATCAATACCAGATTGCTTGCTAACAGCAAGGATGCATTCCTTTGGATAAAACAATGCGTCAATCTACAGGACACTTCTAGGAAGTGAAGCATGGCATTTAAGAGTGCACTGTTAGAACATACATATAAACCTCTCCAGCACTAAAGCTCTGCGTATGAAAATATAGAGTGGGCAAGAGAGGAGACGTGTGGAAGCAAAGGATTGTACGTGTTGGAAAAGTTCCTTTCTTGTCATTTTACTTTCAGCATGGGAGTGTGTGTGTGGGGTGGGAGGCGGCTTCTGTTTGTGCATTGTTAAGTTGTTCTTAAGAGGTACTCTGCAGGGACTTCCCTGGTGGCACAGTGGTTAAGAATCCACCTGCCAATGCAGGGGACATGGGTTCGAGCCCTGGTCCGGGAAGATCCCACATGCCGTGGAGCAGCTAAGCCTGTGCGCCACAACTACTGAGCCCACGTACTACAACTACTGAAGCTCATGCTAGAGCCCGTGCTCCGCAGCGAGAGAAGCCACCACAATGAGAAGCCCGCGCACCACAATGAAGAGTAGCCCTCGCTCACCGCAACTAGAGAAAGCCCGCGCGCAGCAATGAAGACCCACCGCAGCCAAAAATAAATAAATAAATAAAAAAGAGGTAGTCCACAGTGAAAATTAACCCCCATATATTTTTCTATTAGAGATGGCTTTTAGTTCTGCAAATTCTCTTTAAAGTTCGTTGATAAAAGCTATGGCCCGTTCAGTTATCTTAGCATCAAGCATTATAAGCAGATCAGTGACTTATTTTATCTGCAACACTGAGGCGGGGGTGGAAATGGGGAGGCGTAGTGGCAGGGGTCATCTCTATTTAGAAGGAGAGACAGAAGCTCTGGAGAGCAGGCTCTGGTTTGCCGGAGAGCTCTGACAAAGTTCTAGGTGCCAAGATGCAAGGACAAGGGGGAAGTAAAAAGGCTTGGGAATGAAGGTAGGAAGGTGACAAAAAGAAAAATTGTTTAACCATCATGCCTTGCTAATTTTACCTAGTGAACTCACAATATGTCCAGGTTAGTACGAAGGCGACAAAACTCCCTATCAACTCATCCCAGTTTTCCCCGTCGAGTTTGGTCCCCACCTGGAAAAAGAGAGAAAGAGGTTAATTAAAAAGAGCTGTAAAAGTAAAACTCTATATATTACGACGCACACACATCACACACATGAGTGTTTAAGCACATCTCTCTCCCCATCCTTAATTACCAGTATATTAAAAACATTAGGATACATATCCCCAAATACTAATCTTTTGTAATTATCATGCGATACATTAAGAAATGCACAGAAGGGCTTCCCTGGTGGCGCAGTGGTTGAGAGTCTGCCTGCCAATGCAGGGGACACGGGTTTGCGCCCTGGTCTGGGAAGATCCCACATGCCACGCAGCAACTGGGTCCGTGAGCCACAACTACTGAGCCTGCGCATCTGGAGCCTGTGCTCTGCAACAAGAGAGGCCGCGATACTGAGAAGGCCTGCGCACCACGATGAAGAGTGGCCCCCGCTGGCCGCAACTAGAGAAAGCCCTCGCACAAAAACGAAGACCCAACACAGCCAAAAATAAATAAATAAATAAATAAATTTTTTTAAAAAAAGGGTTTTGAGAAATACTAGTGACTCTGGAAATTAATAGGTGTTTAAACACAAAAGACAAAAAAACCTGTGATTAAAATTTGAAAAAAAAAAAAAAGAAATGCACAGAAGAAATTGATGGTTCAGAACAAATGGGGATAATACTTATAAAATTGTTGTTAAAATTGAATGAAATATGCAACAGAGTGCCTGATGTGTGTGTGTAATTTATATAGCTAGTTATGCTAATCTTTGTTCCAATTTTAAAATTGGTCTTTAAAAGTGTAATTTAATTTTTAGTAAGTTTCAAAAGATTATGTATGAATATTGCATTTGAATCCATCTTGAAATGTTTTAGGAGTACATTTCTTTTTTCTTGATTTGCTTTTAATTTTAATACAATGCACAATGAAGAATGAATTTTCATTTTTTTCTTTTTTTTTTTAATTGGGGTATAGTTGTTTTACAATGTTGTATTAGTTTCTACTGTACAGTGAAGTAGAGTTCCCTATGCTATACAGCAGGATCTTATTAGTTATCTATCACAAGTACACTCTTGATGAATGTGGCCATGTCTTAATAACACATTTATCTTGGGAAACACGCACTGAACAGCTTTCTCTAAAGTGTAGGGAGAATATCAAACATGTGTCCTCCATCAGGTGTTACAAATGCTGTCTAAGGTCTTGGTCTTGATGGCTACCTGCAAGCCCTTGCCATAAGGCAAGTAAAAATAGAATTTTAACAATTCACATAAAACATTTAGTTGGAAATCCTGGGCATACAGTGAGTCACATTTGAATATGAATTGTAATTTATCTACACTACATTTAGACTGTCTAAATTACCTTCTTACTTACAAAGACAGATGCAGGAAAGACTTCTGTAGATTACTAAGTTCAACAATTTTATCTTATTTCTGCTTCTTTTCCTGAGATAAAAATCAAATATGTAGTAGAGTGTGCACATCAAGTCAGGTCTCACTCAGTTACTTTGAAAAGTCTATGAGCTCACTCAAAAAATATAATTTTCTGTATTTTTGGCTAAAGTGTATACTCAGACCACCTTACTAAATTCCAGGCTGCACTCTCCCAAGCGATGCTGGGCTGTCCATACTGCTGACCCCCTCTTGCTCTGCAAAAACAAACCAACCAACATGGAAGATGGTGTCAGTTAGAGCTGGGTTTTGAAGCTCAATACAGAATCAGTTGAAAAATATCAGCAGGGATGTGTTTCGATCTTTCCATTGAAGATTAAATTAATTCTTTCCTTTATCCCATGGTATCATAAGTGAAAGCAGTGATGGTAATAAAAGGTACTATTATGTCCTTACTGTGTTCCAAGCAAAATATTCAGCAATTTACACACACATTCAATTCTCACAAAAACCTCCATGAAGAAAGTTTGATAATCTTGAAGTGACTTATCCAAGCTACTCCACTATAAAGTTAAACTGTAATACCAAGCTTCTGACTCTTACGCTAAGACTCGTAACCACTATACTACAATATGGTAGTTCTTAAATGCTCAGTTCCATGGTATTAATTCTTTTACCATTTATTCAAGTATTATCTATCAGTTGCAATCAATTGACAAGCATTTCTTCTAGAATTATATTACCTAGCCTGGAAAGCATTTTTCACTGTCTGGAAGGAAGGTTTTGAGACTTCAAAGATTTGGAAATAAGAGGAAGAAGTAATGAATTAGTCATGATCTTATAAAACGTTTAATCTGAGGCTTTCCTGACAGGATCTTACATGATTTATAATTGATAGTTTTTCTCTCTGTTTCAGGTAGAAGAAAATAAAGAGGAAATGGTTCTGAAACTGCTTTATAAGTGTTCAGATAAAAACCAAAAAATAAGTAATTGCTAACTAACCAATTTATAAAAGAGGAAAAAGGTAAAGATTAGAGTTTTTTCTCAACCAAGCATACTAGGCCATATACTACTTGAAGTGTTCAATGTCAAGGATGATATATTAACCACTTTTATTGAGACTAACCTTGAAAAAAATCATCTAGACACATTTAACAACCTTCTTGCCCATTTCAAACATATAAGGCTTGCTTTTCTATCTTCTTCCAGGCAATGGACAATTGATTATTAGATGGACCACCTACACTTTGGATTATTATTACCATGGATTTTTGCTGCAATATCTTCTTGCTGTTTGATTCATTTTCCATGAACACAGAGCCATGAAGAATATGGATATGGGGCCACCTTGTGACAGAGTTAGAAAAATCCTGGAGACCAAGCCCTGGGATCGGAATTTTGGTTTCAATTACTAAATTGTTACCTTTCAACAAATATATTTTGCAAAAGGGTTTCATATGGTAATGCCTGATTTTTACTAATGAAAGGATGATTACCAGTGTTACGCTATAGTCAGTTACACATATTAACTCGTCTCTATGTGCCAGCCACTGCCATAAGCCATCTACATATATTATATCATTTTATGCTCACAACAATCCTATGAAGTAAGTGCCATCATATGTCCATTTTACAGCAGATGCAACTGAGGTTTAGAGAGAATAAATAATTTGTGTAAGTTCTTGCAGAGAGCAAGAGAGATCTTAAGAAGCCTCAAAATACTCTAGCTGAAGATGTGGGGAAAAAAAGTTGTTCTATATGAAAGTGCAAAAATGACATAAAAATATTAAGAAGTAAATCAACATATTACCCTTTAGTAACATTTTAAAGCTTCAAATTGCATTTAATTAGCATATTTTGGATTACAGGCTCTGTATTTATAAATGCACAAAATAACAGAAAAATGCAAAAATCCTGGAAGAAAACCAAAGAACTGATAATATTATGAATAAACTCAACAGAATAGAAATTAAAAAGCATAAACAATTACATGCCCTATACTTATACACCTATGATCCTATTTTTGACCTTTCTGTCATGCTAAAAGATGATTTGTGTGTCTGTGTGTCTGTGTGTGTGCGTGAAACAAAGGAGCACATATTTTCTAGTTAAAATTAGTACTAAATACTCTTGAATTCTATTTTCAGTGTACTGGAATTGTCATTGAATCATGTGTCCTATATTTTTTCTTCAGGAATTGCAGACAACATCTTCAAAAGTAGAATTATTAATTTCCCCCTATATTGTCTGAATTTCCTATCTCCAGTGATGGCAGTAGACATGGAGTTCCACTGCCCAGATCCCCCTTCATAGAAGAACTTGCTGTTTCTGCTGCAGGGAGCTGCTTTGACCAAGGTCGTGGCCTTCCTGGAGCAGCCTGCATCCAGTAGCTCAGTGAGAGTACAAAAGTGGGTCATTTCAATTCTAGGTGGGATGACAATATTTGCTCTGGGGCTTGCCCTGCTGAGTTGTCTAAGTCTATGTAAGGTTTGCAAAGCAATTCGACTGTTCTCCTCTGCCCAATTCTGCTTCCTCACACTTCTTTTCTTAGGTTTTGATCCTTAATAAATGTCTTGAACTCCAAAATCATCTCAGAATTTGCCTCCTAGTTTTTTTTATTGTGATAAAAAGCACATGACATCAAATTTACTACCTTAACCATGTTTAAGTGTACCGTACAGTAGTGTTAACTGTATGCACTTTGCTGTTCAATAGATCTCCAAAACTTTTTCATCAGAATCTGCTTCCTGAAAAGTCAGTCTGTGATCATACTTTCTCTAATGATCTAAATCTTTTTCAGATGTTTTGAAGTGCAGCTCTTCTTTCTTGGTAATACCCTGAACAGGTTTGCAATATGAAATTGTGAGATTGAAAGATGGCAGAAACCACATAATGCAGAGTATTTGCAATGATCACACCCTCTTTTTTTTTAAATGGGGTCTGTGAATGTTTTTCATGCACCTTGAAGATTTAGGTTTTTCTTTTTTCTAGCCCACATGAGAAGTAGATAGGAATTGGAAGGCTTTCTCCTGAGAAGTGGTAAGCAGACAGCTAAAGGTATTTTTTATTGAGAGGCCAAAAGCAATGTGGCAGGTATCTAACAAAGTTTTTACGTAAAGTTTTCAGTCCTGAGAATCACATTTGGAGTTTAGAGTTAATTGTGTTCACTCAAAATTAGAGTTGTAGAGTTAATTGTGTTTACTCAAAATTGATGTCACATCAAAACTCCATGCTTCGGTATCTCTATCTGTAAAATGGGAAGATTAGGCTATTAACAGTGGTTTTCAATCCTATTGTGATAATTTAAAGATGGCTGAGAATTTTTTGCTACTCTTTCCATTGAAAGGTAGAATCTAATTACCCTCCTCTGAAACTGAGTTGATGTTAGTGACTTGCTTAACAAATAGGATGTGGCACAAGTGATATGACACGACTTTTGAGCTAGAACAGATAAGGGCTTGCAGCTTCACCTTAATCCCTAGGACCACTCTTCTTGGGAGTCTCTGAGCAGACCAGTGTTTTCCCAGGGACTTGAGAGGTAGGGTTGGAGGGAGAGATTACAAGTGGCAGGAGGGTGATGAAACTTTTGAGGGTAATGGATATATTAATTACCAAGATGAATGGTTTCTGGTAATGCAACAATCTGGTGATGATTTCGTAGACATACATGTATATCAAAGATCATCAAATTATACGTTTTAAATATGTGCAGTTTTTGTAGGAAAAGTATGCCTCATCAAAGCTGGAGAAAGAGATAGAGAGAGATTGATTAGCTCAGAGAATTTCCTCAGGTGCCAGAAAGTCTGGCCCAGAGGACCCATAGCTGGAAAAACACTCACCTGAATTTCACAACAGAATGAGGCTGACAAAGACAATACGACTCTTCCTTATTGGACAGGGACACCACAGATTGCATCATTGACCCCTGGACTCCTAAAAAGTGATTGCTTTCATGGAAGTGTTTGTTTCTGGTGCTTCATCTGAAAAGGAAGGCATCAGCTGCCTCTGCTACCACCCAATGCCAGAGTTAAGCTAGCTCTTCCAGGTGAGTTTCAACACAGACCATCTTCTATTTAGGTTCTGAATCCTACTGGGACTTCTCAGATAAGCCCAGAAGCATCTATTAAAATTCATGAAAATCTTTTTGAAAAGGAAAAAGTGGTTTCTTTCTTATTTTTAACAGCTTTTGGTACCTGGTATTATTATCTCACAATCTAACCATGAAACCCTGGCTTCACAACAAGCTGAACAGTTCATAACAGGGTATGGAAACTAAGTACTTGTCAGTCAGCCTTAGTTGACCAATAGAAGTATGGAAACCCACAGTCAGCCACATTTTTCCCAGGATTCTTTTGCACCATGACAACGTGAAAGGTATTCTCATGATGAGATACCATAATAATTATATTGGTCAACTGTTCATTAATAGATGTTCTTAGACCATTGGTCTCTACCAAAAATAATTCTCCAAGATTGTTTAATAGCCTTCAGTTACTCAATGTTACCGTTTCTTGCTTCCCTTATATATATATCCAGTATTCTTTCCATCTAGAGAATATACCTCAACCCTAGCACAAATCTTCCCCTCTAGTTTATCCTTCTATCTCCCAATTACTTGAGCTTCTCTTAAATAAAAGCTATTTAGATCCAACTCATGGGGTTTTCTATAATGATGCCCAGGAGAGAAAAGGAGTATGCTTTATTTTTTTCCCCCATCTCTGTATTCTATGAGGTAATTAATTTTCATTGGCATGCTGTGGCACTAATATACCTGGACTTTAAAGACAATAAAAATAGTCTTGTCAATGCCCCTTCTTCCTACTATAAATTTTAGATCTATATGACCAGAGTAACCAGGTCTATCTTTTTCTTTAATCCTACAACTTATTCAAGGAATTTTATCTTCTCCAAAATATATCTTGTTTTGGAGACCTCAAAACTTCTACCATGGGCATTATCACACTCCCAATTGCAAGTTCTAGCTTCTAGCTTCAGAATAATACAATCTTTTTAAAAGTGCTTTGAAAGTAGGTATTCATAGGCGCTGACTTACAGGTTAGTTCCGATGATCCTCCTTCTTACCGCCTTGGATAGTTCCCCTGAAACCCAGTACACCTCACTCTCCATCAGCTATATCCTGTCTATATATCCAGATGCTCTGTTGCAGATAGAAAGTAATTTAGAAAGCTACTTCATCATCTCCAAAGTGGTTACAAAGTGGTTACATAAAGTTACATTCCCCTTTGGGCAATGTATGTGTTCCCATTTCTCCATATACTTATGCTCAGAGTTATTCGATATATTATTTTTTAGTACTTCATTGTGGTTTAATTTGCATTTCTCTGATGGGCAATGAGCATTAACATCTTCTCACATGCATATTGGCTTACATTAAGTTTTACTTCCCTGTGAATTGCCAATATTTGTTCTCCCACATTTTGTAGTAGATTGTCTTTTTCTTCTTGCTTTGTCATCATTAATTAACTGAATAAGCTGAAAACTCATTGTGGAAAAATGAAATTTTCATCGTGTTTTAAATTAACCTGTTGGAGACACATTTCAGATGTACCCAAAGTATCTCTGACTGTACTGAGTCTTAACAGGAATACTTTTCAATCTGCTTTACCTTTATTCACCGTTTCCAGTCTTTCTCCTAACTATTGCACCAAACTACTCCCATCAACTCTAATATGCCTTGATATATATGTAGTTCTATATATCTGTACGTCTGTAGATATATAGGAATACTTAAGTTTTCATCCAGCTTTGAACCCTCTAGCTATATAACCATTAGCATATCGCTTAACTTCTCTGTGCCTCAGTCCCTTCACCTGTTAAATTTAGAAATGATACTACCTACTTTGGGTTGTTATAAGGATTACAAATATGCAGATAAGATATAGAATAATGATAATTAGACAAAAGTATATAACACACAAAAAGCATTCCAACTTCTACTCATTCCCTTGCTTAAGTTTTCCTTATGTTTTTAACAGTTTATTGATGGAGTCAAAGATAGTTTAAGATAATATTTAATATAGCTTTGAAAGTTATCTTCAGGAGTCAATCTAGCTACTTGTTCCATTTGATAGAAACAGAAGTCTATAGAGTTATGTTTCAAGCCCATAATTCTATTCCTTATTTCCTTATAAGAGTGACTATATCCACTCTTATAACCCTTGAAAAAAGTTCATTTCTCATTAGTATATGTAAAGTATCTAGGAAGAAAAGCATTTTGGTTTCTGAAAATGGTTACTAATATAGGTATTCGTCCTATTGTCTACTGTCAACTCACTTCTCAGGCCAGTCTCTTATCTGGGAGAAAGTGGATAATAATCAGACCCTCTCCTAAGGCTAATAATCTGCCCCGACTGGGCAACATGTATAGATTTGGATAGACTGTAGATTCAAAATGAAGAGAAATTGGATCTAAGGAAGAAGAAGCCATCTGTTTGAAGCCCAATTGTTAGTGGAAGTAACCACATGGTAATATTTTTAAACCTCAGTTAACTATAGATGTAATCTCACAAAGCCGTCTTGAAACAAACAACAGCAGGAAGCAGCAAAAGGGAAAACAAATTCTTCAAGTGCTATGGATCCAAGGTAATCAGAACTTCTAACACAATCAATATCCTGGCTAGTCCAAACCTTATAATATCTACATTATGCCTTATGATCTGTACAACATAATTTATTCTGGGTGTCCTGAAGGTAGCGTGATAACAGAGCTAGAACTAAACATCCTGACTAGATCTAACCAGGTTATCTTTCATTTGAGCATCTGCCTGGCTTTACTATCCTGTTACTACTCAGATTAACTCTACAAGTTTTTAAACCTCTTTGAGCCTCAATTTTCTCATTGATAAAATGGGGATTCCATCTACTTCATGGCATTGTTGTGAACAGTTAATAAGATGTGAACTGTATGGCACAATTTAGATACACAATAAAAGCTAGTAAATTTACCCTCAGGATCATATAATCCGAGGATTTTGCTTCATATGTGTAAATTTCATTTCCTTAACTGACTGATAATCTCAGCATCAATTGTGTTTCCTCTCCCCTTCCACTGGGAGCCTAGGAGGGCTAGCCTTGCTAGGCATAACCACTGGTTGATGGATAGTCTGAAGTCAGCCTTAGGAACAAGTATCTAAACCGTGAGGACTTTTTCTAATAACTCATTATGAGGACTTGAGAGAAAATTCCGAAACTAAGAGGCTCAAGTATATAAACCCTCTCTGGAATTAGTTCTGTATTTTGAAAATAAAGGTATAACAGTTTCTGTAGAAGATTTTAAACTTTCTAAGTCAAAATGTGATTCATAAAATAAAAAGCTTTCAAGAAAAGTTTACATTTACAAGGAGGGAAGGGAGGGATGAAGGAAAGGAGGAAAAGAAGGAAAGAAGGGAGAGAGGAAGAAAGGGAAGAAGGAAGTAGAGAGAATGGAGCAAACATATATATTTCCAAACTACCAAAATGGTGGGAGAAAAAGAATCTGTCTTTGGGAACATATGAATAAATATGTTTTTAAAAGTTTAAAAAATAAAACTTGACATTGACAAATGACATTTATCTGAATAAAATAATGACAACCTATGGTAGAGAATAAATAATTTTGACCAATAAACAATGACACTGAACACAATGTCAAGTGAATCCTTGCTATTTTGTGTTTCAATATAATGAAACTATTATAGGGGTACTGCTCTAAAACAAGAGTCTCATGGTTCAAGCTATAACTGAGTAAAAATGAAAGCAGGATAAGCAGGGTACCAGCAGAGAAAAGATGAGACCAGCAGCATCAAAAGCTCTCTAATGGAACATCATTAAGAATCTAAAAGAAATATAAATGTTCTGATAGGCCATTATATTATCCTATTAATATTTTTTTTCTTTATAATTGTCTCTATTACCTTTGGTTGACCCTACAATCTAAGTACATATGTTATACTATATTTGAACTAAGTTACATTTGAAAATAATATTTTATATGACTATTTAAAAACTTAAAAGAATTTTTACATGTCCTCACAATTCTCTTGTGTGATACCAAGTGGCATATTCTTATCCCACTTTAGAAATTCAGGAGAAACTAAACACAGTGGTTGGTTCCCAGCCCTGCAGAGCATTCAAAGCTACTGTCTCAGTCTGGTTATCCCTAAAAGCTGTCACTCAGGTATGGATTCAAGTGTCAATAGTTTATTTTGGAAGTGATCCCAGTAAACAAGAGCAGTGGGTGAGGGGGATAATAGCAAAGGAAAGAGAAGGCAACCAATAAAGTGTCAGTTACTGCTATAGGTTAATTGGAACTTCACTGGAAACCACGTACAGCATGTTTCAGAGTTATCCCACCTGAGAGGTGAGGGATCTGGGCTATTTACACACTACTCTAGTGAGTCATTAGTTGAAGGCTGCTTCAAGGGGCATTAATTTCCCAGTATTTCCAGCCTTTGGTTCTGCTGTTATAGTGGACTCCAGTGGCCAGAGAAAGCCCTGAAAGACTAAATACAGTGAGTACTGAAGTAGTGAGGATAGAGTGATATGGGTGGGGATCGAACAGAATTGGCTAGAGCTCTGATTTTATTTACTTGAATTTCATGAGCATATTCACTGAGAAATTTTTGGAAACCATGGAAGAATTATCCTTTAATTTTTTTAATCATTTTTTTCTCATTCCTCAAAGTTATCAATAGCAAATGATGAATTAAGAGTAAAGGAACTTGGACTTCCCTGGTGGCGCAGTGGTTTAGAATCCTCCTGCCAATGGAGGGGACACGAGTTCGAGCACTGGTCTGGGAAGATCCCACATGCCTCGGAGCAACTAAGCCTGTGCGCCACAACTACTGAGTCTGCGTGCCACAACTACTGAAGCCTGCGTGCCTACAGCCTGTGCTCTGCAACAAGAGAAGCCACCGCAATGAGAAGCCTGTGCACTGCAACTAAGAGTAGCCCCCGCTCACTGTAACTAGAGAAAGTCCACGCGCAGCAACAAAGACCCAACACAGCCAAAAATATATAAATACATTAATTAATTTAAAAAAAGAGTAAAGGAATTTTTTGTTGTGCTTTTTTCTTTATTTTGAGAAATTAATAGTTTTAGGTTTACTGATTTGCTCTACATTTTCAGTTATTAAAAAAGCAAAATTGCTATTGCTGCTATTTTTTTTCTATTATTGAAGAGGCAAATACATGAGAGAAAACTTTTAAGCAGCAGCAAAAAAGGAGGGGGAGTGGAGTTAGTAAGATTCCATCAGGTAATTGAAGAGCTGAGTTTTCTGAATTTTCCTATTAGTTGCATGATAAATAAAGAATTTTAATTGAGAAAAATCAGCTCACTTCCTCAAAACTATCTGTACAACTGTCTGCACCCACTTTTGCTGAAGGTCTAGGCAGAGATACAGGTCTTTGTGAATGAGCTTAAAAAAAAAAGATTTGGAGGATGAATTATTTACCTGTTTTAAATATTCCTTTGCTATTGAAATCATGGTCCTTTGAGTTCAGCGGTGAACTGAAATGGTGCCAACAGGATTTCTTCACAATTTTCTGGAAGCCACGGCAGCACTTCACTTACATTGCCAAAGGCCATTGGACCCAGCAGTCACAGGGAAAGGAATTCCCAGATTACCTGGAATCAGATTGCTAGGGTTAGCCAGCATGAACCTAGAGTTGCTTTGATCACACTAATTCCCAATTCAAACTTAATAATTATTTCAGAAATTTTGTCCTGCTTCTCCAATTACTTTAACTCTACAGGATGGAGGTTAACCCGCTCCCCAGGCTGTGTTTTGGAATCTGCTTATATCAAATAAATGAAACTACTGCTCTAGGATTCAGAAGTAAGGCAACACTGGAGCCAAAACTAAACAGACATCAGTACCACATTAAGTTTCATCAAGACAGAGATATTTCTCGTTTTTGTTTACCACTGAACACCCAGCACCTAGATATTCTACATTTGCAGATGCAAAATAACTCAGCACTTTTAAAAGCATTTACATGATTTCTCAACTTTTATAGTGTGATCTATTCTGAATCATTCTTCATTCTTTGATACATTTTGGATAGAAGGGAGTGGAATGGGTCATCACCCACTGGCACTGAAACACTGCACTCATACTTGACACAACGGAAGCAGTGAAAACAATAAGGGAACAGGTACCGGTTTCATTAAAAGTCATAACTCTGTTACATACTCTTTAAACTCTAATATAATGATTTGGAGGTCCACAAAAAAAGTCTTAATTTTAAGAAACAGATTGCTACAAGTAAAAGATTACTTTTTGGCCAGGCCTTGACATCCATTTTCTTTTTTAAAAAATGATTTTCACTGACTACTTTGAATAACTTTCTATATGAAGATTAATATTTGTAGTTTTCAAAATTAATGTTGAACCTCCATATGACAATTTTTCTTCTACTTGATTTTGCAGAATCCTCTGTGACACCATATTGGTATTTACAGGAGGTCAACTATGATCTCATCAACAAAGAAATCACCTTTAGAAAGAATTAATAGAAACATATACTATTTCACAGACATGTGTTATGTTTAAGAAAAATTCTTTAATGCTAATAAAAGAAAAAATTCAAGTGCAGAAACCACATGTTAAAAACAAGATATTATTTGTTATAGAACAGGATCTCAGAAGGGTCTAGGATCCATCATGGGGTCTTCAAAACAGATAGGAAATGATAGTTGTCTGAACCTTTGTTAACAGAATGCTAAGTAAAAATATATGGGTTACCTGGTTTGATGTTAATGGACAATATTTATCAACTGTGGCTCCCAGTGGAATATAATATAACTTATAAATGGATTTAGGTATATATAGTGATACATAGGTCTATAAAATTCAACTAATATTCAGACATATAAATATATTTTTAGCAACCAAATGCTTATATCAACTCAAATATTACACCTTCCTTAGAAGAATAGAGATAGAGCTTAAATATTTCAAAATCTAATTCAATCAGAGCTGACTTATACATTAAGCATAGCAGACACAGTGCCTAGGGCCCACAATAATTTTAGGGGCCTTTGAAAATATTTTGATTTCTTCTAAAATCAAAAAAGAAACAAAGATTTAGAGTCAAAAAAAGTGTTATTTTTTTCCTCACAACAGAAAAAGGTGAAATTTTTTGGACCCACAAAAATCTACTAAATTTTCCCTGAAGCAGAAACAAAGGTGAAGTATTTAAAGTTATATCAAAAACAATTTTTAATATTGATATCATTATGATGGGAGAACCCCCACAAAGGTAAAATTGTCTAGGGTCCATGGAAGTCATTTTGCAGCCCTGTCAACGTTAAATGAATTTTTTTTGTTTGTTTGAATAAAAATAAATGTTTGTCCTTAAAGCAATTTTGATCAGATTGAAAGCCCCTTGCTTTCTGAGGAGCATAGTTATACAAAAGAAAGCTCTAGTGGTCAGAAGGATGTGCCTACCTTCGCACTGTGTACAGAAAGCATGGAACCGCCAAGGAAGCAATAGAGCTATGGTCAGCTTGGAAGTCATGTTTACCCTGGATCCTTTCCTTCCAGTGTCCTGCA
The DNA here is from genome assembly GCF_965194805.1 of Balaenoptera borealis. Classification (NCBI taxonomy): domain Eukaryota; kingdom Metazoa; phylum Chordata; class Mammalia; order Artiodactyla; family Balaenopteridae; genus Balaenoptera; species Balaenoptera borealis. The sequence continues at coordinate 60,303,879 of NC_138861.1, read as the reverse complement.
GCCCCAGACGCTGGTGTGCTTGGCTGTCTCTGAGCAATTGTGTTGGCTGGTGTGCTCCTGAGGCTTTTTATATTATTGCAACACTAAAGGTATGTGGGACCTCATCTTTGCACTACGTCACTGGAAATTACACAAAATCCAGTATGTCCCCCTGCACTTTGAAACTAACCCAAACAAACACTCCTAGGCCTCAAAAAATTTTCATCAGTTTAACTGATTTGGTATAAAACTATTTTGTTTAATGTACGTGTCTTAATCTGTTAGGGCTGCTGTAACAAAAATACCATAGGCTGGGTGGCTTCAACAAGAAACATTTATTTCTCAGAGTTCTGGAGGCTGGGAAGTCTGAGACCAAGGTGCCAGCAGATTGGGCGTCTGGTGAGAACCGACTTCCTGGTTATAGACAGCCTTCTCACTGTGTCCTCATATGGCAGAACGGGTGAGAGAAGTCTCTAGGGTCTCTTTTATAAGGGCTCTACAGGCATACCTCATTTTATTGTGTTTTGCTTTATTGCGTTTTGCAGACATTGCGTTTTTTTACAAATCAAAGGTCTGGGGCAACCCTGTATCAAGCAAGTCTTCTGATGCCATCTTTCCAACAGCATTTGCTCACTTTGTGTCTCTGTACCATATTTTGGTAATTCTGGTAATATTTCCAACTTTTTCATTATTATTCGATTTGTTATGGTGATCTGTGATCAGTGATCTTTGATGTAATTATTGTAGTTGTTTTGGGGCACCACGAACCATGTACATATAAAATGGTGAGCTTAGTCAATAAATGGGTGTGTTCTGACTACTCCACCGACCAGCTATTCCCCCATCTCTCTCCCTCTCCTGGGCCTCCCTAGTCCCTGAGACACAACTTTGAAATTAGGTCAATTAATAATCCTGCAATGACCTCTAAGCCTTCAAGTGAAGAGACTCACATCTCTTACTTTAAATCATAAACTAGGCATGGTTAAGCTTAGTGAAGAAGGCATGTTGAAAGCCAAGGTAGCTTGAAAGCTGGGCCCCTTGTGCCAAACACTTAGCCCAATTGTGAACGCAAAGAAAAAGTTCTTGAAGGAAATTAAAAGTGCTCCTCCAGTGAACACACAAATGATAAGAAAGCAAAACAGCTTTATTGGTTTTTGTTGTTGTTTTTTATAAATTTATTTATTTTTATTTTATTTTTGGTTGCGTTGGGTCTTCCTTGATGCATGCAGGCTTTCTCTGGTTGCAGTGAGTGGGGGCTACTCTTCGCTGTGGTGCGCGGGCTTCTTATTGCGGTGGCTTCTCTTGTTCCGTAGCACAGGCTCTAGGTGCGCGGGCTTCTGTAGTTGTGGCTCTCGGGCTCTAGAGCACAGACTCAGTAGTTGTGGCGCACGGGCTTAGTTGCTCCACGGCATGTGAGATCTTCCCGGACCAGGGCTCGAACCCCTGTTCCCTGCATTGGCTGGCGGATTCTTAACCACTGCGCCACCACAGAAGCCCAGCTTTATTGTTGATATGCAGAAAGTTTTAGTGGTCTGGATAGATGATCAAACCAACTACAACATTCCCTTAAGCCAAAGCCTATCCAGAGCAAGGCTCTAACTCTCCTCACTTCTGTGAAAGCTGAGAGAGGTGAAGAAGCTGCAGAGGAAAGGTCTGAAGCTAGCAGAGGTTTGTTCATGAAGTTTAACGAAAGAAGCCATCTCCATAAGATAAAATTGCAAAGTAAAGCAGCAAGTGCTGATGTAGAAGCTGCAGCAACTTATCCAGAAGATCCATCTAAGATAATTAATGAAGGTGGTTACACTAAACAACAGATTTTTCAAAGTAGATGAGACAGCCTTCTATTGGAAGAAGATGCCATCTAAGACCTTTACAGCTAGAGAGAAGTCGATGCCTGGCTTCAAAGTTTCAAAGGACAGGCTGACTCTTTTGACTCTCATGGTTAATCAGCTGGTGACTCTAAGTTGAAGCCAATGCTCATGTACCATTCTGAAAATCCTAGGGCCCTTAAGAATTATGGCAAATCTACTCTGCCTGTGCTCTATAAATGGAACAAGAAAGTCTGGATGACAGCACATCCGTTTCCCAACATGGTTTACTGAATATTTTAAGCCCACTGTTGAGACCCACTGCTCAGGAAAAAAGATTCTTTTCAAAATATTAATGCTCATCGACAATGTACCCAGTCACCTGAGAGCTCTGATGGACATGTATGATTATGATTAATGTTGTTTTTCATGCCTGCTAACACAATATACATTCTGCAGCCCATGGATCAAGGAGTTATTTCAACTTTCAAGTCTTATTCTATAAGAAATATATTCATAAGGCTACAGCTATCATAGACAGTGATTCCTCTGGTGGATTTGGGCAAAGTCAATTGAAAACCTTCTGGAAAAAATTCACCATTCTAGATGCCATTAAGAATTTTCACGGTTCATGGGAAGAGATCAAACTATCAACATTAACAGGAGTTTAGAAGAAATTGATTCCAACCCTCATGGATGACTTCGAGGAGCTCAAGACTTCAGTGGAGATGTGGTGGAAATAGCAAGAGAACTAGATTAAGAAGCAAAGCCTGAAGATGTGACTAAATCGCTGCAATTGCATGATAAAATTTTAATGAATGAGGAGTTGCTTCTTATGAATGAACAAAGAAAATGGCTTCTTGAGATGGAATCTACTCCTGGTGAAGATGCACTGGAAATTGTTGAAATGACAACTAAGGATTTAGAATATTATGTAAACTCAGTTGATAAAGCAGCGGCAGGGTTTGAAAAGACTGACTTCTATTTTGAAAAGAAGTTCTACTGTGGGTAAAATGCTGTCAACTAGCATTGTATGCTACAGAGAAATTGTTTGTTAAAGGAAGAGTCAATTCATGATGCAGACTTCATTGTTATTTTATGAAGTTGTCACCGTCACCCCAACCTTCAGCAACCACCACCCTCATCAGTCAGCAGCCGTCAGCATCGAGGCAAGACCCTCCACCAGCAAAAAGATTAGGACTCACTGAGGGCTCAGATTAGCATTTTAAGCATTTTTTAGCAATAAAGTGTTTTTAATATAAAGTATGTACATTGTTTTTTTAGACATAATGCTGTTGCACACTTAATAGACTACAGTACAGTGTGAACATACTTTTTATATGCACTAGGAAACCAAAAATAGTGTGTGACTTGCTTTGTTGAGATATTCACTTTATTGGGGGTTTCTAGAACAGAACTCACATATCTCCAAGATATGCCTGTAATCCCATTCATGAAGGCTCCACCCTCATGACCCAATCACCTCCCAAAGGCCCCACCTCCAAATACCATTACATTGGGGATTAGGTTTCAGCATATGAATTTCGGGGAGGGGAACACAAGGATTCAGTCCATCACAGTATGTATCTCTCAATCTGATTATTTGTATTTATAACCCTAATTTTTATAACATTTTTATTTTGAAATAACTTTTTTTAATGGAACAGAGTATGAAAAATTTATTTATATGGTTTATTTAGGCACAAATTTTAAGAAACTACCACTTGTTTTGTTGTTTTTTAAATTTCTTTTTCCATTCTTGAAAACTTTTTTCACAGTCTGGAAAATTTCATTCAAGTTTCTTTTTAGAAATATGTTCACACATTAATCAAATGCTGCAGCTCGTGGAACCCATGCAGGATTTTTTTTTTAATTCATTCATTTATTTTTTAATTGAAGTATAGTTGATTTACAATGTTGTGTTAGTTTCAGGTGTACAGCAAAGTGATTCGGTTTTACATATATATATGAGTGTGTGTGTGTGTGTGTGTATTCTTTTTCAGATTCTTTTTCCATATAGGTTATTACAAAATACTGAATATAGTTCCCTGTGCTACACAGTAGGTCCTTGTTGGTTATCTATTTTATATATGAAATAACTTTAAACTTACAGAAAAGTTGTAAGAAGAGTATAAAGAATTCTAGAATACACTTCACTCAGATTTCCCAGTATATCCTAAGAACAAGAAAATTCTCCTCTAACCCATTACAATGATCAAAACTAGGAAATTAAGAGTGATACAATACTATTATTTAATCTGCAAACTTTATCCAATTTATGACAATTGTCCCAATGATATTCTTTACATAGATGAATAGTTGGATAGATAGATGGATACATGGATGGATAGATAGATGAATGATGAACGGATTGGTGGATAGAGACAGAGAAAGATACAACTATTCTAGGATCCAAATCTAGGATTACATACTGCATTTAGTTTTCATATGTCTTTAGTTTTCTTTATTCTGAAACAAAATTTCCTCAACTTGGATTTGGCTCATATTTCTTCATGATTAGATTCATTTGGGGCAGCAATATCCAAGGTGATGTTTTGTACTTCTCGCTGCCTCATATAAGAATATATATCCTTATTTCCATATGCACAAATAATAGTTAAAATAATTTTGCACCCCCTCAAAATAGACATTAAAGTATCAGTTTGTGCCTTAGAAAAAAGACTTGCTTAGTGAAACTCCCTTGCTCTGTTCCCACTGTTCTTCCTCTTGTTTTGTAAGAATAGTTTCAGTTTCTGGGTATAATGAGCACTGTCCAAGAGCCTTGCAGTAGTTACAATTAGTGAATATCTTGATCTAGCACCTTTCCTCTTTTCAGGAGCTTAATGCAACAGTAAGGCATATGTGTGTGTCTTGGGGGAGGGAGGGGTGAAATCTACATTAAAGTGCTCGCTAGTGAAGGGGAGCAAATGTTAGAAGTATTTGGGTCTTCTTGTTTTTAACTTTTGTATTTTTTCTCAACTTCATCCTTTATTAATTTAACAATGTCACTTAACAAAATCTGTGTTATTAATTATTTAGCAAAACCTCTTCAGCATGTATGTGCCAGGCTTTGTGGTGGGTGCTGTGAATACAACAGTGAATAAGATATAATTTCTTTACAGATGTTAAAAACTAGTGCGAGTACAGACAGGCAAGTAAAATGCAATGGGTGGAGTGTCATAATATAGATAAGTGCAGACGCCATGGGAGCACATGGATAGGACCTTTTAGTCATGTTGGGGGAATGTATTTATGAACTGAACTCTGCGTTTGAGCATAGAGTTCTTAAGGCAAAGGTGGTACACAGAGAGAGACGTGGCACTCCTAGGGAGAAAAGAGCACCTACATCCACACGGTCTCTCCTTCAGAGACACTGAGCTTGCTCATAGAGACAGCTCTAATAAAGGAAGATATTGCACAGAATTTCAGGCCACTTGCTGACTCTTCTTGGAAAAAAATGACCCCCCCAAATCTGAATCTTAGAACACTCAGTGAAGCTGCTGATATTATTCCTAAGTCTTTTGGCAAATATATTGTATTGTCCCTATTTTTTAGTCATCATTGTGACTATCGTTTTTAATATAGTTATGAGTATTATGGCTCATTTTCCAAGGGCTCAGAAAAGAAAAAGCAGCTGCCAGGGCAGATAACGACTGGGTATTTACCACAATATTCTGTTCCAACACATTCAAATTCTCAATATATACGAACAACCAAGGCATCGAATGCTCTGAGTCAGGAAAGTAGAGCCTAGGGCTGGACAGGGACGGGGCAGAGTTGCATAGCCAGTCAGGGACCCGACTTCAGCAGGGCAGCCTCTATCCAAGAAACCAGAATCAAAGTCTGCTGCTTTCCTACAAAACACTTTACACATTCCCCTCCAGTTACCTCAGCAGCCATAGCTAAACTAATGGACAGTCAGAAGAACACAACTTAAGTACTTTCCCGCCCTGGCTCCAATCTCATGTTTACTCCCCAACCTATTATATATCCAACCTGGGTCCTATAGCCTATAACGCTTGCTTTGTAGAAACTTCTAGAATAGGTTAAGTTAAAGAGGCCTCTGTAGGAATCATAAGTCTCTCTCTGTTTATGAAACCATTTCCACTTCCCATACACCACTGAGCGTATCTCCTTAACATCTCTGAAATGTCTCCTTTCTGCCTTCCTCCTTTTTTTCACTTCTTTTCATCCTTCTTTTCTCCTTAACTTTTGTCATAGTTCTGCATTACAAATATGATTCATTCTGAGTATATAAAAGTATAAAAAAGAAAATAAAAGTTATCTGTCATCTCACTATCCAGAGATTGTGGCTATTAAGGTTTTGATATATTTCATTTCAATCTTGTGTGTTGTGTGCATGCCACAACTTTAGGTCTTGGTTATTTCACCTGCTATTGTGCTGTTAGCATTTCTTAATATCAATCAGTATTTCTATTTCACAACTGTCTGGCCAGTATTTCTACTTCTACTTGCATCTGTGAAGTATTCCAACATGTAACACTACCTAGTCTTTTAAACTTTTTAAATAATTTCTTAGTGAATTTCTTCTCCCTTCCTAGCTCCACTACACTGGACTGAGCCCCCCTTTCTCTCCCCCAGACCACCACAGAATATCTCCTAAATGGTCTAACCCCAAGCTTTCGCCCTCCACCGTTCACTCACTTCTGCCAAGTGAACTCTCTAAAATAGGAATCTGGCCATGTCTTTTCCCAGGCTTAGTCATCAGTGTCTCCCCCCTTGCTATGGTCTTCAGGATAGTTTACATTCTTGCCCTGATAAAAGTTTTTCTCTGCTTGGCCCCTTCTGTTCTCTCTAGATGTCTCTCTCCTCCCACCCTCAGCTTTAGTCTTTTACATTCTTGCACCTCTGAATTTTTGCTCATAATATTTTCTCTGTCTGGAGTATCTTTCCCCTTTTTTACATGACAAAACCAATGCAACTTTTAAAATTCAACCCAGGTCGCAACACGGTGTGGGCCCTTCCTGAAAGCTCATTCTTTCAGCCTCCACCTCACCATACGAGTGAGGATCTCAAGGTTTGCCCTCTCCTGTCTGTGAGCCTTCCTATAGCCCACTGTACCCTTTCCTAAGTGACTTCTTGGTTTCTTTTCCCTTAACAACAGGAGTTGAATTTGAATCCCTAGCACATCACACACAGCGAACATTCCAGAAAAATCTGCTAAAAAAAAGACATCTTTCAAAGTTATTCTGGCTCAGCAGCTGTGAGTCCCTGTGTCTGAGGCCAGCTTCCTTCTGTTGACTCTATTCCAACATCGGCCTGCCTGACGCATGAATCATGGATCCTGGATGAGATCATTTGTTGACATGGCTATGAAGAACAGTTATGGAATTTCCCAACGATTTCAGAATCTCCCTCTAAAGTCCCTTTCCCCCAACATTTCTATCATAGGTACCTCCAGAGAAAAAGAGTAACAGGGCATTGTTACCTTGAGGATAAATCAACCACTGAAAAAATCTCCCACATTAACTTTGCTTTTAGGAGTTACAAAAGGGGAAACCACGTGAGAGTTAGTTTATAAATTTGATAAATTTAACGTGCAGATTTTAATATAGCAGATGTGAGAGTGGTTTGGGTGGACATCAGAAAAGCAGAAAGAAATCTTTGTGGCTAATTCAAAATACTAAACCAAGGAAAGAAAAATCTCTTTGAGCCTATCCTAATGTAAGTTTTTCATAAAAGTATTTCAGTGACCCAGATCTGATTCACCGTTTTGACCATACAACAGAATCCTCTCATATTTGTCACTGTTACCAGTTACTAGGGTCAGATTTACTAACCTAAACATAAGGATGAACATTTTTCCATGTTTTAAGCAATGATGCCACTCAGATAGATGAGAACTTCATCACAGCCATAGGTGGATGTATCACGAAGCTAATTAGTTTAAGCTCCAGGACCCTCACTAGTTTACTAACAAGAGTCATATATTTTTATAAAATTTGCTGAAGCCACATATTTTAACCAAATTTGTTATGACTGCTTATTTTTCTCACTCTCACTTTCCTTCTTTACACTTCTGCTTATACTGGATGATGTCGATCTAGCTGTGCTTTTGAGATCCGGCTAAGGAGAAGTTGAGTTGAAGATGTTTAAACGTAGATTTAATGATATATATTTTAGTGGTTCACAGTCATGTTAGGAATGGTTCTGTTTTTAGTAGCCATCCTGGTGTGAGACTAGCTGCTAGGAATATCCCTCTACTTACTGTGCCAACTCACCCACCTTCCTGATAGGAGGATTAGAATGGGTCTTAAGGTGCACAACAATAAAATGATGTAGGTACGGGAGAAACAAGATTGAAATACACAGAGCCAGAAGCTAGTCTGGGGAAAACTCTTCCAGTTATCAAAATGTAAAGTCAAGAGCAGAGGATTCAGTTCACATCAACCCTCAACAAAACAAACCCTCTCATTTCAGGAATATAGTTAGTAATTCAGGGAATACAATTACAATTGTTTCATACTGTTTTTTCCTATTTGACTGGAATCCTATGTTTGTGGAGCGTGCACCTGCAATAGCACAACAAATAAGTACATCTGTATATGAAATTTCATGCTTTATGCATCCAGCTATCTATAATAAAAACAAATTTTGATCAACCATCCTAACAGAAAGAATAAACTATCTTTCTATGCATAGAAGATCATCTTAAAAAATCATTGTTATATGAAGAGATCAACAGTATGTAACCAAAACCAAAGAGTAAGAGTATTTTAGAGATATTGCAAACAGTTATTTAATAAGCACATACTATTTTTTTCTGTTTATGGCGTTTTTCAGCTTTATGAATTTGTAATTTGCTATAAATTTTTTCTTATTTAAAATTAATGTTCATTTTTTCATTGTAATTTGTATTCTTTCGTTTAGAGTGGCTCCAGAATTGTATGATCCTACAAAACCAGGGTATGCATAACTTAAGATTTTTTTAAAGTTTCATGTGTATACTGCTCTGTTGGTGTCTTCAGCAGAGGGGCCCTTGTCCCCTCACTTGGATTCACATGGCATTCAAGAGCAGTAGCTGTAAAAGGCAGTCCACCCTGGGTTTGAATCCACCACTACAATTTACTTACTAGCTGTGTGACTTTGCTGCTCTCTCTCTCTCAGTCTCCATTTCCTTACCTCTAATACAAGGGTGATCCAAGGAACTCAGAAGGGGGTGAGGGCCAATTAAGGTACATTTTTGTCAACCAGTGTCTAACACAGAATATATACTCAATAAGTGATAGGTATCATTATCAAGGTGTCACAGAAATTCAGTTATATTTCTTACATGAGTTATTTATTATTTTTGAAAGACTTAGATCTATTTAAAGTAATACTCTAAACTCAATCTCAAATCCACTAATGAAATTGCTACTGTAGTCTTTCTTAATGTTAGAAAATAAGTCAACTAACTGAACCAGATAAATATCAGACATTTCATACCAGATACATATTTAAAGAAAAAAATGGTCCAGAGAATCTAATGTATAACGTGGTGACTGTAGTTGATAATACTGTTTTGTGTAACTGAAATTTGCTAGGAGAGTAGAACTTAAATGTTCTCACAAAAAAAAAAAAAAAAAGGGGAAAAGTGTGTAAGGTTATGGATGTGTTAATTAACTAGATGGGAGGAATCCTTTCACAATGTATACATATATCAAATCATCACCATGTATACTTTAAACATCTTACAATTTGTCAATTATACCTCAATAAAGCTGAAAAAACAAGCAAAAAAGTCATTATACTCATAATCCAATAAATTGTTTTAAAATTTTTTTAAAGAAAAGAAATGGTCCTCATATATTTAAATATGCTCAAAATGTCTTCCCTGGCCAAAAAAAAATTTTAAAGCCATTATTTCTTTGTTTCAGGGAAATGGTATTTTAATCAAACACGGTGATAGTACCACTTACTGCGAAAAGGCAGCTGCCTGGTCCAGTCATATTGCTCTAACCTAGAATCCCAGCTCTCCCACTTGCTGCCTGTGTGACTGAGGACAACCTCTCTGAGTTCCAGTCAACTCGTGGGTGAAGGGCTGATAATCCTTCCTGGTGAGGCTAATGCCAAGCAGGAGGGGCTCCTGGGCACAAAAACCTTTCTGTGCCCCCCATTTCTTGATTACAGGAATAGGCTTCATTCAGCCTCCAGGACCTTCCTTGAGTTCCAAGGGAAGGGATCAAACAGTTGCTAATTAGGGAAGGGAGGGGATGCTGAGACAAGGGAGGGCCAGTCAAGAGAAACAACAGTGCAGCCTTGGGGCAGGGTCCTGGTTCCCCCTCAAGGCATATACACAGCAATGTCTTTGAGCTGTTTTGCAGATCCTGAAACCCCCAGCAGGTGGGAGAAGTTAACGGTATGCTACCCACAAACACATAGACCCCAGACCTGCTGGAACCAGAAGGTTGTTGATGCTGCCTCCCACTTACCTCTCCACCAACCAATTGAAGAATTTTCACGAGCTGATCACAGCCCCTTTGAACCATTATTATAAAACTCCTCACTACCCCCTCCAGGTTGGGTCACACAGTCTTGAGGGCATTATCCTGCTGTGGCCCCCTTTGACTGGCAAAGCAATAAGGCTATTCTTTTCTACTTCACCCAAAACTCTGTCTCCAAGATTTAATTCGGTGTTGGGGTAGAGAGGCCGATTCGGCTTCAAGGCTGGTGTGAGAATCAAACTAATCCACCGACTAAACCAGCACCCTGGGGCACACTGTTTTGAGCAGATACTTAACATATATTTTAATCCTCGCTCTCTTGGCAGCGTTGCCCAGCTGATGTTCTTTATTGTGACCTCTACGATAGCCTCAAGCCCCATAAACCTAGACATTAACATGTCTACTAATGAGCTCGTGCATTTGTGAAATACTTTGGAGTTTTCAGAATGATCTGTCATGGGTAACAGAGACGATAACCCACTTCCTGTGGTTACACAGCTAGTTAGTTACAGAGCGGAGACTGTGGAACCAGTTTTCCAGACTCCAGGTCCAGCAGAACCCCTCATTCTCCACTCTCCCCACAGAGGGTCTTACACAGCTTTCAGGCTGGTACGTCCAATAGGCAGGACTTTATAGAAAGGGAAAGTGTGCTGGGTCCATGAATTATTACTTTGGACTGGAAATTTTCAAGGACATGCTTAAGGCAAGGTTTAAAATTACAAGAGGAAGTCATTTCTGCTTCCTTGTTCTGTTCCTTACTTTCTCAGAATGGGTTCTGGTGACTCATCTTGTTAACTTCAACCATCCTGCTTATTTTGAGTGCTGCAAAGCATCATGGGACATGGTCATGCATGCGAAAACAAACCCAGTACCGAAGCAGATACACCAAGCTCCTACCAGAATGAAAGCTCCACGAGGGCGGGGATTTTTGTCCATTTTATTCACTCATGGGTCCAAACTTCCTATAATACTACCTGGAACATAGTAGGTGCTCAATATATATTTGTCGAATGAGTGAATTCTACTCAACAAGAATGAGATTCTGACTTCTGACCTCACAAGGGAATTTTGGGCAGCTGTAAGGTGGCCCTTAGTCTGAATTCTTAAAGCACTTAGGACAGTTTACCTGGAACTGCTGTCAGGTGTCAGGTGAGGTGTCAGGTGGTCTCCCAACTACGCTGTAAACTCTTCTGGAACAAAAGCTGGACCTTGTGTCTGAGGACAAGAGTACATAGCACAGTGATAAATCTCAGCAGGTGCATAATATATAAATAAGCAAACAAATAAATAATTCCTCTTTGAGAAATTGATATTTCTACAAATTGTAATCCTAGTCTTAACCTAACCTGTATGTTGCTATCCTCTAACCAGAAGGTTTTCTGCTAAATGCCTGAATAATCAAAGATTGGATGGGATTAAAGGCAAAGGAGGTAGATTTGAGGCCTGTGCCGTCCAGGCCACGATGAGGCCTCCCAGAGATCACCTCCTTGTGACCAGTTCAGGGTCCCCCCAGTCCCGCCCTTGTCATTTAGGTGCTTGTGGTTACTGTATTTCATGCTATACAGCATTTCCAATGGGGGGAGGGGTGGAGAATTTTACACAAAAGGCTAATTGGAGAAAACAGTGACTTAAACCCTAAGCAAAATAAATAAAAACAATAATGTTTAAAATTACATTAAATCAAAAACTTTCCCATCTAGTTTGGGATAATGTTCTGTGGCTTCCTGCAGTTGCTCCTCTCATGACTGCCTTTCTTTTACTTGTATTCAGTCACCCACTCCTGCATTCTCCTATGAATTTTGGCACCCAACTTCCAGAATCAGAGAGCAGAATTTCCAATCCTAAGTAGGCACTGAAGGGGAGAACTTTTTTAATTGGAATTTCACAGAAAACCTCTGTGTACTTACCAAGTTTGTAAAGCAACATGCAGCCAGACATTTCCAGGGCAAATTACCTCACTACAGAATGTGGCAAGTGAAGGTCCTACTATACCCAGACAGGTCATGATAAATATCTATTCCTCATTCTAACATCCAGTTCTCAAGTAGAATGTATCCACTGTTACCTCTTCAGAAATACCAACAACATAAACCTTTTGATCAGAAGGTAGGTGTTAGATTTATTTAACATGGCGAAGAGTATTTTTGACAGAATCATAGTTTCTCAGAAGAGAGGGTATTAGGGGGGTTGGGATCAAAAATTTAAAACAGGACATTCATGGCAGGAAATTGCCTGGAATTGGGCAAAGTTAGCTGACATGATAATTTCGGGTTGGTCGACAAGTGAGGTGATGAATGACAAGTGTCTGGACGGGAACCTTGATAAGCAGCCTACTGTCTAATACAAGGGCTGTTAGCCAAGATGATCAGATTGCTGATCCAGATAAACTGACTTATAAACATTTCCTGAAGCAAACAATAAAGTTCTCAGTTGGATGACAGTTTTATTTTATAGGTAAGAATTTCCTGGAACACAGAGTAATTAAGTCATGCTAACACAAATAATCTTTGTTCTCAAACGAAAGCTCTAGGAAAGTGGGGAACTTATCTATAGCCTCAACTCCTAGTACAGTGCCTAGCATAAATAAGTGCACGTAGATATAAATCTGATAGTCAAAAAAAGTATTTGTTGATTTGAATGAACATTATCTTGGTCCCAGTTACAATATTTTTTTAAAAAATAGACATTGTTGCAAATTTGAAAGTTCCCAGAAGTAGGAGTCAGGGTTCTGAATCCCAGTCTGAGTCAGGGTTCTGAATCCCAGTCCCACCACTATCTCTACCACTATCTCTCTGTGCCTCTGTTTACTCACCAGATTAAAAAGCAAGCTGGACAAGATTATTTCTAAGGTTCCTTCAGTTCTAAAACACTATCTCTTTCCACATTCTTTTAGGAATATTTAAACCACCCACAAATACACACTTTATTCCTAGGGCATACAGACTTCAGATGTTGCTTAGAAAAAAACAGTATGTTCTGGGATTGAGGCTGATTAGGGGAGCTAGTCATTGAGAATTGCCACTTGGTGTCTATTAACAGTAATTTGGGGATTACAGAATGCCTCACCAGCCCCAGGACATGTAGGCAGGGGTGCCCGGGTTTATGATCTCAGTGGAATAAATCCTTCATCTTCTAGAATTTCATTTCTAGAGTTTTGCTTGTGCCCACCGACCCACACCCCCCCCCAAAAAAGTTGTTTTCTCTGATCAGTCCAAGGAGAACAAAGTCCCAAGCATCTTCCATGCATGAAAGCTGCCTGAATGATAAACCCAAGGAAAAAAAAAAAAAAATGAAAGAGAAAAGGACAGCTAAGCGAAATAAAAAATGTCCAAAGGATCTGAGCAGAGGACAGTGGGGCAGAGGACAGAGGCTATAGAAGGGAGAGGGAATAGGGGATCATGTTCATGCAGATCTGAGAGGGATTATATGTGTGTAGTAGCATGTTGGTAAAGCAACTCTCAAGAAAAAAAAAAAAAAAAAAAGGAAAAGCCCAGATTTATAGCATTTGCTGATTTCCATGGTATAAGCATTCTCCCCATGGCCAAATTTATGCTGCCGAGAATTAATAACTGGCTACCAGAATTATTAACCTACCACTCAGCTCTTGCAGTGGGATGAGCTGGCCTGAGCCCAGCAATGACTGTAAGCAATGCCAGGAAAAACTCACTGACTGAAGGATAAGCTCCTACGGTCTCCTTGGGATGATAACTTCCCAGTTACAAAAAACTTACTTCTTCTGAGTTTTTCTTTTAATGAAACTATGACCATATTTTACTCTAGGGTGTCAGTGTGCATATTCTGTTCTTCAAGAGGAGATTTTTGAGCAGGGGCTTGTATAAAGTAAAGTGGTTTTACGCCTCAAATGACAGGCATCTCTGCTCCCCAGCTTAGATGACAATCACTATTCCTTGAGTGAACTCTAGCCACTCTGAGATGGTAGGAGGAGTGGGAGAAAGGAATGGAGCATTAGGGACACGGCCCTGTGTTCTCACCCTGCCCTCTGGCCTCTCTCACTCCGAGCCCTGCATGTAAGGCCCTGATTTTTCTGTGAGATAAACACCCTTGGCCTTAGCTTGGAGGAAAACTGGAAGGGCTAAACTCTAAAATAAGCTAATTATCATCCATAGTCTAGGCCAAAGAAAACCAGGGAAACATTTGGCACAAAGACGTCATCTTCGAGAAATTATCTTCCATGTTACATTTGCATACATTTGTCATGGGCCTGTTATTGATGCCGAAACTCAGCCTCTGTGCACCAGTGTCAAACTGAATCTTGGAGACAGAGTAGAAAAAATAGCTTTATTGCTTTGCCAGGCAAAGAGGGACACAGTGGGCTAATGCCCTCAAAACTGTGTGTCCAACCCAGGGGGGATTTGGTGAGGAGTTTTGTAGCAATGGTTCAAGGGCGGGGCTTCTGATAAGATTAGGGTGTGTGCAGGGCCTGCATTCCTTTAATCTGGCCTCAAGTGGTCTCCTGATGAACTTCTGTGGTTCTGGAGGTTATCAAATTGTGACCTTCTCTCTGGAATGAAGAATGCTTCATCGAGTAGTTAACATCTTCCATTTGTTGGGGGTTTTAGTTTTGCAGAAGAGCTCAGAGATATTGTTATGTGTATCTCTTGCGGCAGAACCAGGATCCTGTCCCAAGGCTGCACTAATTTTTTTTTTTTTTCCATAACCATTTTTAATTGAAGTACACACATTAAGAAGGATGAACTACATGAAGAAGCATGCTCTAAAAGAAAATGTGTACAATCCAAAATGCAGAATTACAGTTATGATCAAATAACATAGCAGTAATAGTCACAAAATTAAAAGTACAGGTGTACCTCATTTTATTGCACTTTATTTTATTGTACTTTGCTACATTTTATTATGCTACATTTTTTACAAATTGAAGGTTTTTGGTAACTGCGTAGACCAAGTTTATCAGTGCTAATTTTCCAACAGCATTTGCTCACTTCCTGTCTCTGTGTCACATTTTGATAACTCTCACAAGATTTCAAACTTTTTCATTATTATTATTAATATATTTGTAATCTGTGATCAGTGATCTTTGATGTTACTATTGCAATTGTTTTGGTGTGCCATGAACTGCCCTCATATAAGACAGTAAATTTAATCGATAAATGTTATGTGTGTTCTGACTGCCCCACTGACCAGCTGTTCTCCGTCTCTTTCCCTCTCCTCAGACCTCCCTATTCCCTGAGATGCAACAATATTGAAATTAGGGCAGTTAATAACCATACAGTGGTCTTTAAAAGTTTAAGTGAAAGAAAGAGGCTCTCACTTTGTCAAAAACTATAACTGATTAAGCTTAGTGAGGAAGGCATGTCTAAAGCTGAGAAAAGTTGAAAGCTAGGCCTTTTGGACCAAACAGTTAGCCAAGTAGTGAATGTAAAGAAAAAGTTATTGAAGGAAATTAAAAGCGCTACTCCAGTGAACATGCACATGATAAGAAAGCATAACAGGCTTATTGCTGATATGGAGAAAGTTTTAGTGGTCTGGATAGAAGATCAAATCAGCCACAACATTCCCTTAAGCCAAGGCCTAATCCAGAGCAAGGCCCTAATAACTCTCTTCCATTCTGTGAAGGCTGAGAGAGGTGAGGAAGCAGCATAAGAAAAGTTTGAAGCTAACAGAGGTTGGTTCATGAGGTTTAAGGAAGAAGCTGTCTTCACAATATAAAAGTGCAAGGTGAAGCATTAAGTGCTAATGCAGAAATGTCAGCAAGCTATCTAGAAGCTCTAGCTAAGATAATTAATGAAGGTGGCTACACAAAGCAATAGATTTTCAATGTAGATAAAACAACCATATATTGGAAGAAGATACCACCTAGGACTTTGTTAGCTAGAGAGGAGAAGTCAATGCCTGGCTTCAGAGCTTCAAAGGACAGGCTGACTTGTTAGGGGCTAATGCAGCTGGTGACTTTAAGTTGAAGCCAATGCTCATGTACTATTCCAAAAATCCTACAGTCCTTCAGAATTATGCTAAATCATATTGTTATTGTTATGTGTATCTCTTGAAGCAGAACCAGGATCCTGTCCCAAGGCTGCACTAATGTTTTTTTTTTTGTTTGTTTTTTCTGGCCACACCTCACAGCTTGTGGGATCTTAGTTCCCTGACCAGGGATTGAACCCAGGCCCTCGGCAGTGAAAGCACAGAGTTCTAACTGCTGGACCTCTAGGGAATTCTATTCTATTGTTTCTTGACTGCTTCTCCCTTATCTCTGCATCTCCTGCCTTCCCTGATTAGCAACTGTTTGAACCTGCCTTTTGGAATTCAGGGAAGGTCATGGAGGCTGAAGTCTATTTCAGCCTCCACCGGGGACACAGAAAGGCTTCCAGGCTCAGGGGCCCCACAGGGTCATGCTTGGTTTCACCATTACAATAGAAGAGGGAAAACAACAAGACCTTGAGTCTGATGGCATCCTGTTGCCTTTCCCACCAAGATCAGACTGTTCCTCCTCTTCTTTCATTTCTTCTCCTTTTAGTGGACTCAAGTTTGGCAGATCTGAGGCTGCAGACTGAGTCCTGCTGATTTTTTTCCCCCAATATTGTGTGCTGTAAGTAATGCATATTGCACAATACTATTTCATTTTGCTGATATTTTTAGTTTGTTGAGCCATGAGTCCAACAAGTTCTTTGAACCACAAAGCAGCATTTCCTGTGGAAATGCCAGTCAGTGAGAAGCTGTAGTCAAAGGTTAAGCTCCAAAGATGAATTTGGCAAGGCCGTCTGACTTTACCATTCTTGCTCTAAGATCTGGATTCCCCTCTATTTAATACAGTCACATTGTTTGTATAAACTGAACATGAGGCTTAGCCGTCTGAGAACATATCCCAAGACACATGATGACCGGGTCAGACTTCTGCCTTAACTGTGATAGTCTCACACCAGGAAATGACAATTGCTGTCCTGCTGTTAATTCATGAGCAATTTGTTGCCTCTTGTGTAATAAGTGCAAGTTGAGAAATAAACTTCCTTCCTGCGGTTGAAATTTCTACATCTTGGAGTACTTCAATAAATGGAACAAATTAGCATGTTAAATTTAATTATGAAAGAATTTGCTTAAAACCAGACCAGATTAACTTAGAATAAGTGTGTAGAGTAGGTTAGATTCTAAACCACTAAAAAATAGGCCTGTCTCCCGTTGCACAAATTTTCAAGGACACTTTGAGGAATCGTTGAAAGTTAGACAATAATTCTGTTTTTCCTAATAATGCCATATATTGCATTATGTTATCAAGAATTGATTATAGTTAAAATAGCATTTGCTAATTGGCCAAGAAACTATACTTGAAAGAAAAACACTTATTATATCCCTTAGTATAGCTTTCCTATCGGAGGTCTTAACCATTAAAACTTATTATCTACGCTCCATTCCTCTTTCTTCCCAAGAACATCGTATTTCAAGTCATTAAGCACTGTTGCATTCCAAGCACTGTAAAATGAATCCTGTGTGTAGATAAAAACATAAGTAGAAAATAAATAATTATTGTTTCCAAAAAGCAATATGTTCTCTGAGGGGGTATCAAAATGAGCAGAAATTGAAATACATTATTATATTACTCAACTTTTTTCCAAAATTCATCTCCTCAGTCATCTGTCCTAGGATGCTTTCCAGAAATCCTTCCTCAAATACACTTCTCCAATATCTATGCCCTCAGGCCCATCTCTAATAATGGTGGGGTCTTGGGGGAAGGTTCAAAGAGAGGTCCACATTCCCCTGCCTAAATATTTGAAACTTTCTAAACAAGCTAACAGAATGTTAAATGAAATAGTTCTATCCTCCTACCTTGACAAATATACTTTGACAAATATATATCAAAAATATTTTTAAAATAAATAAAGCTTATGGATTTTACATGATGAGAGTCAGTAAAATAGCAAAGATAACAGATTTAATTATTTCACACATCTGGGTGTTCTGTTGTTGTGCAGCCATGTTTGGATGCATGCAAAGTAAAGAGATACATAATTTATGAGTTATGCTATATTAATGGTTTAAAATTTATTTTTCTTGGCTACATTTCAGCAAAATTAATTCTTAAGTTTTTATAATTGAAATTTTCACATAGTTTGTGTTTCCAGTCATGCCAAATTAGATGTTACTTGAATTAATAATCCTTAGATAGCTTTGTTATCAATTTTAATTAGAGGTTTCACTCTGCTAATGTAGTGACTTGAATGGTCAACTAGATTTCTAAAGTATTACTTGGATTCAAAAATGAACCATGAATTTTATATCATGTTCACACATTGTAATGGGTTGCTTACAATAAATTACCTAGACACTGAGCTTCCAGAATAAATGATAAAACACACAATGAACAGATTGCTTCAGGTTGTGTTTATTGAGAGTATGGGGAAATTGTTGGTCATAAGGGTACGTGGCCCTTTTGAGTTCCCCCAAGATTTTTAGGTCAAGTCCTCTGTGAAAATTCTGTCTTTTCAAACGTTACCTCCAGCTCTTCATGGGCATTCCAGGGCAGAAGAAAATGGAAGGGAGTCCGACCCTCACCTTTATTATTCATTAGCTTCCCCACTGTGTTATCCTGGGATAACACAGCCTTGGGACTGAACTCTGTTAGTCAAAAGAGTGGACATTTAAGGTTAAGGATTTTTAGGATGTTAAAGGTGATTCAATGCCCACGCTGGGCTCTGGTTCCTTATGTGGCAGAGTTGCCCGTGTGTTCTGTGGTACGTTGCTTTTTCCTGTTTCTGAGAGGAAGGCCTTCTGAGCCTTTGGTTAAGAACAGGGGGCCATTCTTTTCTGAGCCTAAGGTCAGTACTGGACCCCATGTGAAATTGGCCATAACACGATACACTTTTTTCCCCCCTCTATTTGTCTATTCTATCTTTTAGAATTTAAGCCCTGCAAGAACAGGCACACTATTTTGCTATTTTTATTCCCAGTTCCTTACATAGATAAAGTCTGGCATAAATACTGTGTTAGGATTAGCTGTTGACAACCCTGTCTGCTCAACCAAATTGTGACTCTTGTGGAGGAAGGAATAGATATTTTGGTTTGTGGATCTCAGTGCCTCGCCCAATCTTGGAAGCATGGTCATTGTTTAATCAATGAGTTCATTGGTTAATGTATGTGTATCCTTAGAACTCTACTCCTACTGTGGAAAAGAAGAAACGGTGTAATCCATGTCCCACACGGTCCTAATGTTAGTTTGGTAAACATCCAAAAGAAGCAAGAAGAAAATAATAGAACAAGAATGGCATTAGAACACAGAAGTGGCTCCTGTGTCCATTATGTCCTTTCGGCTACCCTTAATTTTACTTTCTGTTTCAAAGATTCCTGAATCTTGGACCACCAGTTGGCCAAAGCCTCAAGGTTGACTAAAGAACTTCATATCCCTTGGACTTACTTCTCCTTTCCCTCTCTCAAGGATCTTTCATTCTTTCATTCCCATTTTCGCACGGCTCTCTTGGTCTCCCCTTTTTTTTTTTGAACTCATGATCAACCCTTTATCTTCACCTAGTTCCCTGCTGGATACCACAGAGATGGAAGAGTAGGAAGGGAAAGGGGGGCTGTCACAGAGTTATACATACTGCCAAGATGAACAATTTTGTTTTTTTCCTCAGCTCTCTCCTTCCAGGGAAGTAACATGACTATGGAAGAAAGCCTGCATTCTGTACTTAGAAGACTCGTAAGCATTGGTATTACCAACCATAGAAATGATTTCTGTGCTACAGAATGGGAAAATCTGCACAGTGCTGCACTTCAAATGACCATGCCAATGTTTATCCTTTTAAGGAAAACAAGCTTAAGCCAAAGTCCAGAGGGACATTCCTGTATGTTTCGCTCTGCATAAATCGCTTGGGACCTTTTCAGTACCAAGGGGTGTGATCAGGGAACCATAATAATGACTGAGATTGAATACTTTTCTTCTTGGTGAAATAGGATCAAACTTTAATATGTTTTAAAGAAAACAGAGAAATTTAAAATTTCCTGCACACTCAAGTTTATGGAGCAAATTCAGACTCACCACCCAATGTTTGAAGACTCAAAAAAGTGATTTGGAGGACAGTAGAGATGGAACTTTTATAAGGGCAGGTTGAAAGCTCAGAATTTAAAATATAGCCACTGACTTTGCTTTTGTTTTCACTGTAACTATGAGACGGCATACAACACAGCTGACTGCCTCTTTCATAAAGCTCTGCCTATTTTTATCTATTTTTATAATGGATATTTATGCAAGCTAGAGAAAAAAAGGTTATAAAGATGTGACAAAAAGATTATACCCTAGATAAACATATTACTATGCAAATTTCTTTGCAATTTAAAGATTTTTCAATTTGTTTAATGACCAGCTAATGTATAATTATATTGGATTTAACCAAATTCTATTACAAAAACAAAGAGTATCATCAATCTGTTAAGGGATTGAAAATTGTCCTGATTCAAAGCACACTTCAAGCTAAAAGGTAGAATTCTCAGAAGGGTATTGCCTCAGTAGTGGGGTCAAATTAATCCTTGCCTAAAGGGGATTTTGTTTTTTGTGTTTTTTGGTTTTTGTTTGTTTGTTTTTGGCTGAACTGCACGGCTTGCTGGGTCTTAGTTCCCCGACCAGGGACTGAACTCAGGACCACTGCAGTGAAAGCAGAGTCCTAACCACTGGACCGCCAGAGAATTCCCCTAAAGGGTATTTTGAACGCACACTAAGAAAGTTTAAAATCAAGCCTCGAAAGTCAAATTGATTCCAAATAACCTAACTGTATTCCAGAACAAAATGAAAAAATATTTAAAGTGATATAAAATATATAATTACATTTATAACCAACATAAAATTCACAATATTTGACATCCAATCAAAAATTACTAAATATAGGCACTCCACTTCAGTACTGTGTCTCATCAGTTTGATTTTCATTCTGAGCATCAGACTACTACTGCTGATTAGATAATGAGTGTTGCATTCATCAACTCTCATAGTTCTCCCTGTATAACTTTCAGATATATATTCTCTCTATCATTACCCCCAGGATAGGCCCACATCATTCATGTCAACAAATATCCTATGAAGGGCATCTTGCTCTGGGCCAGAAATTGTTTTATTTATTGGGATTCAAAAATGAGTCTCTGCCCTTGTTCACAAACTAAGATAATTCCAGTCTAATGTAGCAAATGTTTATACAGATTAAATGAAGTGCCATAAGAAGATGTAGAAAAGAATGTCTGGGGGACTGTGGAAAAAACATAATTATAAATGGTACCATCTCATAGGTCCCTATTAAATGTCAAGGATCATTTCTAATCCTCCCAATAACTCTTCAAGGCAGGTAATATTCCCATTTTACAACTGAAACAATCTCAAAAACCTTAAGGAACTTGTTCAAGGTTAAGAGGCAGAGAAAACCTGGCTGATTCCCAACCCCTTGATTTTTCTACCATATCATGCTATTTGCAAAGGGAAATAACATGTAAGTAATTGCTTCCTGGAGGTACCAATAGATGAGCTTGATCTTGAAAAATAAAAAAGAGTTAGAATTTACTAATGGTCAAGGGAAGAACTAAACTGCAAAAAGAAGGAAAAATGGGTACAAAAACATTAAAACCTGAATGATCATAGCACGTTTAGAGAAGAGTTTATTGTTCTAAACAAGTAGAATACAGAAGGGTGGGGCAGGGATACATTGGACAGAGAGTAGATAGTCATTTCTCAAAGAGTTTTGCTCCCTTTTTGAATTTCGCCCTCATATTTCACCTTCAATGCCAGAAGAATTATCCTGCTAAATAGAATGATGTCACTCATCTATGTATAAACATTCAAGGTTTCTCTTTTTTTCTGCAGCTTCAGGTCCGTATTTCTTAGCACTGATGGCACATGTGCCTTGTTTTTCTAATCTTTGAAATGGGTATATTTTGAATATCTATTTCCTCAGTTACTATAAGGAGATTTTATACACACACACACATACAGTCCCAGCCCTGTTTTTTATAACATATAAAATGGTATGTTTTTACTAAATGTTAGTGATTATTAATAATAATTATTATTATTATTGCTATTCCTTGTGCTATCATAGTATAGTGAGTCAAATCAGACATTTAGCAGAGATGTTTTGGTGAAAATAAAGAATGTTGAAACTGAAATACAAGTACTTCAATTGATTTTTTGAAAAATTAACACATTAGGAAGTGGAGTGTAGGTGATAAGATCTTATGGTTTTACTTTTTTATTTCCCTTTTTATGCCGGCCACAAACAATTTCCTTAGTTGGATATAATAATTAGCAAATATGACCCAACAGGCCAAAGAACCAAAACAAATTTTGCTCCATGTTAACCTTTATTTTAGATTAACTTCGCTGAGAACATTAACTAAGCTGTCACCCTTATCTGCAAGAACATTAGAAGCAGGCATTCCTGTCAGGAAAATCACAGGTTGTACGGTAATTTACTGTGGTTACCTGTTGTGCAAAGTTTCAGGGAGTGATGAAATTGAAATGGCATTACTTCAGGTTTTTTTTTTCTGACCAGAAATTCTCAGCAGGTAATGTCTACAAACCAGGAACTTATAGTCACAACTTTGATCAATGAAACAAAATCATTGAAAGAATATTTTTGCCTATGGAAATTCGTTTTCTACATTTTGTGCATCAAGGGCTTAATTTCACACAGTTACTCATGTATATAAGAAAATTTTTTTCACAAGATAACTAATTATATGTGATGTATTATAGTATTTTCTTTTTTTAAATTCTATCCTATTGTACTCGACTCTGTTATATAATAAAATAATAGTTACAAGCCACAAAATTGATTTTATGACCTACTCATGCATCACAACTTGTAGTCTAAAAGCATTGCTCTAGTCTCTCATGACAGAGCCAAGCTTTGACAGTCCATGGTAGAGTCTATGTCCTTATTAGTGCCTTCCAAGGTACTTGGAGAGTTGATAGAGGTAGAATGCTTAGACCAGCTAGGTCCTTCACACACCCTGCCTATCATCCACCTTCAATCTGATTATCAGATCCTGACCTATTGTTGGAAGTCTCTGAGAATTCCATGGGATGAAGTGTTTGGAGCTGAGCTGGCACAAGTAGGAGGATCTCTGGGCTATTGGTACTCTTGGGGGCTAGTACCTGTCATCATTTCTCATATATTTTCATTTGATTCCTAGGACAAACTAGATTGAAGATTTTAAATAATGCATTGTTTCCTAGGAGGGCTTAAAAAAATGAAATGCTCTCAGTAGGCTTAAGATATACATGGTGTCTTTCTTCCCCATCTTTCTTTCCTTGTCCAGAGAAAGACTGGCTTTGAGCCAATGGGCTTCTAAATTAGACATTCTTGGGTTTGAATTTTAACTTTACCTTTAGGGTTGTCTACCTCACTTTTCTCATCCATAAAGTGAGACTAATGATATCAACTTCATAGCATTCTTGAAATTATTAACACGATTATTATGAAAAACTCAGGCACTGCATCTGACCTAGAGTTGGGACCTAACAAGTATTACTCTCCTCCCCTTCCCTTGATTCTTTACCCCCAGAACACATATTGTTTCCAAACAGCAGTGGGCACAATCCCTGAGCTAACAAGCAACCCACTAAGGACACCACAGATAATCAAAAATTTTTCTTTGGCAGAACCAGAACCCAAAGCTGGGGTGTTACAGTCAATTAAGAAAAATTTAGCACAATGAATATAAACTACATTCCCCCCAAAATCAAATTAAAAAGCCTGTAAAGCCAGTCAACCACCATGTTTATAAGACTATGGTAATTGAGAGGCTATCTTAACTTTCTCTTTAGTGAAAAAAATAAGAAGAAATAAGCATACTATGTAACCAAGTCAATTATTTCTTCTCTGAGTCAGACACAACAAAGAGATTGTACCAGTGTCCAGTTTTGTATGGGGGACAGCAAAGTTTGAAAACAAAGGGGTCACCAAGCATAAACAGAGTAAGGACTCTCAAGTCTTAATTACCAACAGCATCAGCTTACTCTATCTTCTACGCTGTAATTTTAAAGCATGGTATCCCGACCTCCATCAGATGTCAATCTAAAATCTATTGTCATTATTTCTTTGTCCTTCTGATCTCTTCCTCTAGAGGAGCAAACTTTATCCTTCCTAGTATATCTACATTCCAAGGAAATGCCAACCACAGTAGATACTTAAAAATGTGGTTAATATTTTTGGTAAGTTGCTGGGATAAGTAACTCAACTAAGCAAGAATTAATTAAGAAGAGTAATGCCAATAATTACCTAATCTGGTTTTCAACTGTCATAAAATACTTTACAGATGTGATAATCCCCCACCAACTCATTACCATCAGCAGTGTTTCTAGTCTTTTTTCAGTACGAAGTACATCTGAGAACTTTCAGGGCCATGCCAACGTTTCCCCTCATCTGTCCATCCACACCCTCCAACCACAATCACACAATATCACAAAATGTTCTCAGTAAATAATATTTAATTGTATATATATATATATTTAAGGTGGACTGTATCATATGTGATACATAACCAAGTCATCTTCCCTCCCTTTTCCTCCATATTTTCCACCCACCTGTCTTAACTGGATCTCACGGTTCTTTAACCTCCTCTACTTCAGCACCTTCAAATGACACACTAGCTCAGTCACCCACAGGCAGAACCTCACCTTTGACATCATTATCTTCAGAATGCTGCTCAAGAGTAAAGACTCTGAAAGGCCTATCCAAAACTATAACTTTTTGTCCTAACTCTTCTACTCTCAAACTTACACTGAACATACCCAACAACCTATTGGGACCTGAAAGCCCCTCAAAGATACCCCCACCACCACTTTTTCAGTTTATCATACCTTATCCTGCTTTCTGCAACTTCCACCTCAGCCTGGACTCTGTGCTTAGTCATTTCTGCAAATTATGGTCTTTATGATTTACACCAGGCTAATCCCATGGTCTTGTTCACTCTCACTGTCTTTCTCTGTTTTTGCCCTTCAGCTACAAAACATTGCTGAAGAAATGAAATCATGTGAATTGGTATCAGTGTACTTTAATGCTTTCTAGTCCTAGGTGACCTTTTCCTGATATTTTACAATCCTTTTGTTCATTAAGATCAACTACCTTAGAGACTTTCAAGAGGGCGGAGGAGTAAGACGTGGAGATCACCTTCCTCCACACAAATACATCAGAAATACATCTACACGTGGAACTGCTCCTACAGAACACCTACTGAATGCTGGCAGAAGACCTCAGATTTCCCAAAAGGCAAGAAACTCCCTGCATACCTGGGTAGGGTAAAAGAAAAAACAGAGGCAAAAGAATAGGGACGGGACCTGTACCTCTAGGAGAGGGTTGTGAAGGAGCAAAGGTCTCCACACACTAGGAAGCCCCTTCGCGGGCAGAGACTGCGGGTGGCGGAGGGGAAAGCTTCGGAGCCACGGAGGAGAGCGCAGCCACAGGGGTGCAGAGGGCAAAGCGGAGAGACTCCCGCACAGAGGATCAGTGCCGACCAGCACTCACCAGCCCGAGAGTCTTGTCTGCTCACCCGTCGGGGCGGGCGGGGGCTGGGAGCTGAGGCTCCGGCTTCGGAGGTCGGATCCCAGGGAGAGGACTGGGGTTGGAGGTGTTAACACAGCCTGAAGGGGGCTAGTGCACCATGGCTAGCCGGGAGGGAGTCTGGGAAAGTCTGGAACTGCCTAAGAGGCAAGAGACCACTGTTTCTGGGTGCATGAGGAGAGGGGATTAAGAGCACTGCCTAAACGAGCTCCAGAAACGGGCGCGAGCCGAGGCTACCAGCACCGACCCCAGAGACGGGTGTGAGACGCTAAGGCAGCTGCTGCAAGAAGCCTGAGTGCGAGCACAGGTCACTCTCCACACCGCCCCTCCCGGGAGCCTGTGCAGCCCGCCACTGCCAGGCTCCTGTGAGCCAGGGACAACTTCCCCAGGAGAACGCACGGCGCGCCTCACGCTGGTGCAACATCACGCCGGCCTCTGCCGTGCAGGCTCGCCCCGCATCCGTACCCCCTCCCTCCCCCCCGCCTGAGTGAACCAGAGCCCCCGAAGCAGCTGCTCCTTTAACCCCGTCCTGTCTGAGGAAGAACAGACACCCTCAGGCGACCTACATGCAGAGGCGGGGCCAAATCCAAAGCTGAACCCCGGGAGCTGTGCGAACAAAGAAGAGAAAGGGAAATTTCTCCCAGCAGCCTCAGGAGCAGCAGATTAAATCTCCACAGTCAACTTGATGTACCCTGCATCTCTGGAATAACTGAATAGACAACGAATCATCCCAAAATTGAGGTGGTGGACTATGTGTGATTTTGTCTGTATAACTTTGCTTTTACCATTTGCCCTAGGGTTCTGTCTGTTGGTTTTTTGTTTTGTTTTGTTTTTGTTCTTGTTTTTAGTAGAGTTTTTTAGCACTTGTAATCATTGGTGGATTTGTTTTTTGGTTTGGTTGCTCTCTTCTTTCTTTCTATCTTTTTTTTTAATTACTTAAATTTTTTTTAATTTTTAATAATTTTTTATTTTAATAACTTCATTTTATTTTATTTATTTATTTACTTACTTATTTTTTTTCTCCCTTTTCTTCTGGGCCGTGTGGCTGACAGGGTCTTGGTGGTCCGGCCGGGTTTCAGGCCTGTACCTCTGAGGTGGGAGAGCCGAATTCAGGACATTGGTACACCAGAGACCTCCTGGCTCCATGTAACATCAAACGGCGAAAGCTCTCCCAGACATCTCCATCTCAACGTTAAGAATCAGCTCCACTCAACGACCAGCAAGCTACAGTGCTAGACACTCTACGACAAACAACTAGCAAGACAGGAGTACAATCCCACCCATTAGCAGAGAGGTTGCCTAAAATCATAATAAGGTCACAGACACCCCAAAACACACCACCGGATGCAGTCCTGCCCATCAGAAAGACAAGATCCAGCCTCATCCACCAGAACAGAGGCACAAGTCCCCTCCACCAGGAAGCTTACACAACCCACTGAACCAACCTTAGCCACTGGGGGCAGACACCAAAAACAACAGGAACTACGAACCTGCAGCCTGTGAAAAGGAGATCCCAAACAGTAAGTTCAACAAAATGAGAGACAGAGAAACACAGCAGATGAAGGAGCAAGGTAAAAACCCACCAGACCAAACAAATGAAGAGGAAATAGGCTGTCTTTCTGAAAAAGAATTCAGAGTAATGATAGTCAAGATGATCCAAAATCTTGGAAATAGAATGGAGAAAATTCAAGAAATGTTTACCAAGGACCTAGAAGAACTAAAGAGCAAACAAACAATGATGAACACAATAAATGAAATTAAATATTCTCTACAAGGAATCAATAGTAGAATAACTGAGGCAGAAGAACGGATAAGTGACCAGGAAGATAAAATAGTGGAAATAATTACTGCAGAGCAGAATAAAGAAAGAGAATGAAAAGAATTGAGGACAGTCTCAGAGACCTCTGGGACAACATTAAACATACCACCATTCAAATTATAGGGATCCCAGAAGAAGAAAAGAAAAAGAAAGGGACTGAGAAAATACTTGAAAAGATTATAGTTGAAAACTTCCCTAATAAGGGAAAGAAAATAGTCAATCAAGTCCAGGGAGCACAGAGAGTCCCATGCAGGATAAATCCAAGGAGAAACACGCCAAGACACATATTAATCAAACTATCAAAAATTAATTACAAAGAAAAAATATTAAAAGCAGCAAGGGAAAAAACAACAAATAACATACAAGGGAATCCCCATAAGGTTAACAGCTGATCTTTCAGCAGAAACTCTGCAAGCCAGAAGGAGTAGCAGGACATATTTAAAGTGATGAAAGGGAAAAACCTACAACCAAGATTACTCTACCCAGCAAGGATATCATTCAGATTTGACGGAGAAATCAAAATCTTTACAGACAAGCAAAAGCTAAGAGAATTCAGCACCATCAAACCAGCTTTACAACAAATGCTAAAGGAACTTCTCTAGGCAGGAAACACGAGGAAGGAAAAGACCTACAATAACAAACCTAAAACAATTAAGAAAATGGTAATAGGAACATACATATCAATAACTACCTTAAATGTAAATGGATAAAATGCTCCAACCAAAAGATATAGACTGGCTCAATGGATACAAAAACAAGACCCATATACATGCTGTCTACAAGAGACCCACTTCAGACCTAGGGACACATACAGACTGAAAGTAAGGGGATGGAAAAAGATACTCTATGCAAATGGAAATCAAAAGAAAGCTGGAGTAGCAATTCTCCTATCAGACAAAATAGACTTTAAAATAAAGACTATTACAAGAGACAAAGAAGGACACTACATAATGATCAAGGAATCAATCCAAGAAGAAGATATAACAATTGTAAGTATTTATGCACCCAACATAGGAGCACCTCAATACATAAGGCAAATGCTAACAGCCATAAAAGGGGAAATCGACAGTAACACAATCATAGTAGGGGACGTTAACACCCCACTTTCACCAATGTACACATCATCCAAAATGAAAATAAATAAGGAAACACAAGCTTTAAATGATACGTTAAACAAGATGGACTTAATTGATTTTTATAGGACATTCCATCCAAAAACAACAGAATACACTTTCTTTTCAAGTGCCCATGGAACGTTCTCCAGGATAGATCATATCTTGGATCATAAATCAAGCCTTGGTAAACTTAGGAAAATTGAAATCATATCAAGTATCTTTTCTGACCACAACGCTATGAGACTAGGTATCAATTACAGGAAAAAATCTGTAAAAAATACACACACATGGAGGCTAAACAATACAGTACTAAATAAGCAAGAGATCACTGAAGAAATCAAAGAGGAAATTTAAAAAAACCTAGAAACAAATGACAATGAAAACACGATGACCCAAAACCTATGGGATGCAGCAAAAGCAGTTCTAAGAGGGAAGTTTATAGAAATACAATCCTACCACAAGAAACAAGAAACATCTCAAATAAACAACCTAACCTTACACCTAAAGGAACTGGAGAAAGAACAAAAGACCCCAAAGTTAGCAGAAGGAAAGAAATCATAAAGATCAGATCAGAAATAAATGAAAAAGAAATGAAGGAAACGATAGCAAAGATCAATAAAACTAAAGGCTGGTTCTTTGAGAAGACAAAGAAAATTGATAAACCATTAGCCAGATTCTTCAAGAAAAAAAGGGAGAAGACTCATATCAATAGAATTAGAAATGAAAAAGGAGAAGTAACAACTGACACTGCAGAAATACAAAGGATCGTGAGAGATTACTACAAACAACTATAAGCCAATAAAATGGACAACCTGGAAGAGATGGACAAATTCTTAGAAAAGCACAACCTTCCAAGACTGAACCAGGAAGAAATAGAAAATACGAACAGACCAATCACAAGCACTGATACTGAGACTGTGATTAAAAATCTTCCAACAAACAAAAGCCCAGGACCAGGTGGCTTCACAGGCGAATTCTATCAAACATTAAAGAAGAGCTAACACTTATCCTTCTCAAACTCAGACACTATAAAACTCTTAGAGGAAAACATAGGCAGAACACTCTATGACATAAGTCACAGCAAGATCCTTTTTGACCCACCTCCTACAGAAATGGAAATGAAAACAAAAATGAACGAATGGGACCTAATGAAACTTAAAAGCTTTTGCACAGCAAAGGAAAACATAAACAAGATGAAAAGACAACCCTCAGAATGGGACAAAATATTTGCAAATGAAGCAACTGAGAAAGGATTAATCTCCAAAATTTACAAGCAGTTCATGAAGCTCAATATCAAAAAAACAAACAATCCAATCCAAAAATGGGCAGAAAACCTAAATAGACATTTCTCCAAAGAAGATATACAGATAGCCAACAAACACATGAAAGAATGCTCAACATCATTAATCATTAGAGAAATGAAAATCAAAACTACAATGAGGTATCACCTCACACCAGTCAGAATGGCCATCATCAAAAAATCTACAAACAATAAATGCTGGAGAGGGTGTGGAGAAAAGGGAACACTCTTGCACTGTTGGTGGGAATGTAAATTGATACAGCCACTATGGAGAACAGTATGGAGGGTCCTCAAAAATCTAAAAATAGAACTACCATAGGACCCAGCAATCCCACTACTGGGCATATACCCTGAGAAAACCATAATTCAAAAAGAGTCATGTACCACAATGTTCACTGCAGCTCTATTTACAATAGCCAGGACATGGAAGCAACCTGAGTGTCCATCGACAGATGAATGGATAAAGAAGATGTGGCACATATATACAATGGAATATTACTCAGCCATAAAATGAAATGAAATTGAGTTATTTGTAGTGAGGTGGATGGACCTAGAGTCTGTCATACAGAGTGAAGTAAGTCAGAGAGAGAAAAACAAATACCGTATGCTAACACATATATATGGAATCTAAAAAAAAAAAAAAAAAAATGGGTTCTGAAGAACCTAGGGGCAGGACAGGAATAAAGATGCAGACGTAGAAAATGGGCTTGAGGACATGGGGAGGGTGAGGGGTAAACTGGGACGAAGTGAGAGGGTGGCATGGACATATATACACTACCAAATGTAAAATAGATAATTAGTGGGAAGTAGTTGCATAGCACAGGGAGATCAGCTGGGTGCTTTGTGACCACCTAGAGGGGTGGGATAGGGAGGGTGGGAGGGAGATGCAAGAGGGAGGAGATATGGGGATATATGTATATGTACAGCTGATTCATTTGTTATAAAGCAGAAACTAACACACCATTGTAAAGCAATTATGCTTCAATAAAGATGTTAAAGAAAAAAAAAGAAACATAAAATGGTGGTCAAAAATGAAAAAAAAATTAGCAGAGCCTCCCATCAAGCCTCTTAGATAGCCTCAACCACCAGAGGGCAGACAGCAGAAGCAAGAAAAACTACGATCCTGCAGCCTGTGGACCAAAAACCACAGTTACAGAAAGATAGAGAAGATGAAAAGGCAGAGGGCTATGTACCAGATGAAGGAACAAGAAAAAACCCCAGAAAAACAACTAAATGAAGTGGAGATAGGCAACCTTCCAGAAAAAGAATTCAGAATAATGATAGTGAAGATGATCCAGGACCTCGGAATAAGAATGGAGGCAAAGATTGAGAAGATGCAAGAAATGATTAACAAAGACCTAGAAGAATTAAAGAACAAACAAACAGAGATGACCAATACAATAACTGAAATGAAAACTACACTAGAAGGAATCAATAGCAGAATAACTGAGGCAGAAGAACGGATAAGTGACCTGGAAGACAGAATGGTGGAATTCACTGCTGTGGAACAGACTAAAGAAAAAAGAATGAAAAGAAATGAAGACAGCCTAAGAGACCTCTGGGACAACATTAAACGCAACAACATTCACATTATAGGGGTCCCAGAAGGAGAAGAGAGAGAGAAAGGACCCAAGAAAATATTTGAAGAGATTATAGTCGAAAACTTCCCTAACATGGGAAAAGAAATAGCCACCCAAGTCCAGGAAGCTCAGAGAGTCCCATACAGAATAAACCCAAGGAGAAACACGCCGAGACACATAGTAATCAAAGTGGCAAAAATTAATGACAAAGAAAAATTATTGAAAGCAGCAAGGGAAAAACGACAAATAACATACAAGGGAACTCCCATAAGGTTAACAGCTGATTTCTCAGCAGAAACTCTGCAAGCCAGAAGGGAGTGGCATGATATACTTAAAGTGATGAAAGGGAAGAACCTACAACCAAGATTACTCTACCTGGCAAGGATCTCATTTAGATTTGATGGAGAAATCAAAAGCTTTACAGACAAGCAAAAGCTAAGAGAATTCAGCACCACCAAACCAGCTCTACAACAAATGCTAAAGGAACTTCTCTAAGTGGGAAACACAAGAGAAGAAAAGGACCTACAAAAACAAACCCAAGACAATTAAGAAAATGGTCATAGGAACATACATATCGATAATTACCTTAAACGTGAATGGATTAAATGCTCCAACCAAAAGACATAGACTGGCTGAATGGATACAAAAACAAGACCCATATATATGCTGTCTACAAGAGACCCACTTTAGACCTAGGGACACATACAGACTGAAAGTGAGGGGATGGAAAAAGATATTCCATGCAAATGGAAATCAAAAGAAAGCTGGAGTAGCTATACTCATATCAGATAAAATAGACTTTAAAATAAAGAATGTTAAAAGAGACAAGGAAGGACACTACATAATGATCCAGGGATCAATCCATGAAGAAGATATAACAATTATAAATATATATGCACCCAACATAGGAGCACCTCAATACATAAGGCAACTGCTAACAGCTATAAAAGAGGAAATCGACAGTAACACAATAATAGTGGGGGACTTTAACACTCCACTTACACCAATGGACAGATCATCCAAAATGAAAATAAATAAGGAAACAGAAGCTTTAAATGACACAATAGACCAGATAGATTTAATTGATATATATAGGACATTCCATCCAAAAACAGCAGATTACACGTTCTTCTCAAGTGCGCACGGAACATTCTCCAGGATAGATCACATCTTGGGTCACAAATCAAGCCTCAGTAAATTTAAGAAAATTGAAATCATATCAAGCATCTTTTCTGACCACAACGCTATGAGATTAGAAATGAATTACAGGGAAAAAAACGTAAAAAAGACAAACACATGGAGGCTAAACAATACGTTACTAAATAACCAAGAGATCACTGAAGAAATCAAAGAGGAAATAAAAAAATACCTAGAGACAAATGACAATGAAAACACAATGACCCAAAACCTATGGGATGCAGCAAAAGCGGTTCTAAGAGGGAAGTTTATAGCTATACAAGCCTACCTAAAGAAACAAGAAAAATCTCAAGTAAACAATCTAACGTTACACCTAAAGGAAGTAGAGAAAGAAGAACAAACAAAACCCAAAGTTAGCAGAAGGAAAGAAATCATAAAGATCAGAGCAGAAATAAATGAGATAGAAACAAAGAAAACAATAGCAAAGATCAATAAAACTAAAAGTTGGTTCTTTGAGAAGATAAACAAAATTGATAAGCCATTAGACAGACTCATCAAGAAAAAGAGGGAGAGGACTCAAATCAATAAAATCAGAAATGAAAAAGGAGAAGTTACAACAGACACCGCAGAAATACAAAGCATCCTAAGAGACTACTACAAGCAACTTTATGCCAATAAAATGGACAACCTGGAAGAAATGGACAAATTCTTAGAAAGGTATAACCTTCCAAGACTGAATCAGGAAGAAACAGAAAATATGAACAGACCAATCACAAGTAATGAAATTGAAACTGTGATTAAAAATCTTCCAACAAACAAAAGTCCAGGACCAGATGGCTTCACAGGTGAATTCTATCAAACATTTAGAGAAGAGCTAACACCCATCCTTCTCAAACTCTTCCAAAAAATTGCAGAGGAAGGAACACTCCCAAACTCATTCTATGAGGCCACCATCACCCTGATACCAAAACCAGACAAAGACACTACAAAAAAAGAAAATTACAGACCAATATCACTGATGAATATAGATGCAAAAATCCTCAACAAAATACTAGCAAACAGAATCCAACAACACATTAAAAGGATCATACACCACGATCAAGTGGGATTTATCCCAGGGATGCAAGGATTCTTCAATATACGCAAATCAATCAATGTGATACACCATATTAACAAATTGAAGAATAAAAACCATATGATCATCTCAATAGATGCAGAAAAAGCTTTTGACAAAATTCAACACCCATTTCTGATAAAAACTCTCCAGAAAGTGGGCATAGAGGGAACCTACCTCAACATAATAAAGGCCATATATGACAAACCCACAGCAAACATCATTCTCAATGGTGAAAAACTGAAAGCATTTCCTCTAAGATCAGGAACGAGACAAGGATGTCCACTCTCACCACTATTATTCAACATAGTTCTGGAAGTCCTAGCCACGGCAATCAGAGAAGAAAAAGAAATAAAAGGAATACAAATTGGAAAGGAAGAAGTAAAACTGTCACTGTTTGCGGATGACATGATACTATACATAGAGAATCCTAAAACTGCCACCAGAAAACTGCTAGAGCTAATTAATGAATATGGTAAAGTTGCAGGATACAAAATTAATACACAGAAATCTCTTGCATTCCTATACACTAATGATGAAAAAATCTGAAAGAGAAATTATGGAAACACTCCCATTTACCATTGCAACAAAAAGAATAAAATACCTAGGAATAAACCTACCTAGGGAGACAAAAGACCTGTATGCAGAAAACTATAAGACACTGATGAAAGAAATTAAAGATGATACCAACAGATGGAGAGATATACCATGTTCTTGGATTGGAAGAATCAACATTGTGAAAATGAGTATACTACCCAAAGCAATCTACAGATTCAATGCAATCCCTATCAAATTACCAATGGCATTTTTTATGGAGCTAGAACAAATCATCTTAAAATTTGTATGGAGACACAAAAGACCCCGAATAGCCAAAGCAGTCTTGAGACAAAAAAATGGAGCTGGAGGAATCAGACTCCCAGACTTCAGACTATACTACAAAGCTACAGTAATCAAGACAATATGGTACTGGCACAAAAACAGAAACATAGATCAATGGAACAAGATAGAAAGCCCAGAGATTAACCCACGCACCTATGGTCAACTAATCTATGACAAAGGAGGCAAAGATATACAATGGAGAAAAGACAGTCTCTTCAATAAATGGTGCTGGGAAAACTGGACAGCTACATGTAAAAGAATGAAATTAGAATACTCCTTAACACCATACACAAAAATAAACTCAAAATGGATTAGAAACCTAAATATAAGACTGGACACTATAAAACTCTTAGAGGAAAACATAGGAAGAACACTCTTTGACATAAATCATAGCAAGATCTTTTTGGATCCACCTCCTAGAGTAATGGAAATAAAAACAAAAATAAACAAGTGGGACCTAATGAAACTTCAAAGCTTTTGCACAGCAAAGGAAACCATAAACAAGACAAAAAGACAACCCTCAGAATGGGAGAAAATATTTGCAAATGAATCAACGGACAAAGGATTAATCTCCAAAATATATAAACAGCTCATTCAGCTCAATATCAAAGAAACAAACACCCCAATCCAAAAATGGGCAGAAGACCTAAATAGACATTTCTCCAAAGAAGACATACAGACGGCCACAAAGCACATGAAAAGATGCTCAACATCACTAATTATTAGAGAAATGCAAATCAAAACTACAATGAGGCATCACCTCACTCCTGTTAGAATGGGCATCATCAGAAAATCTACAAACAACAAATGCTGGAGAGGGTGTGGAGAAAAGGGAACCCTCTTGCACTGTTGGTGGGAATGTAAATTGATACAGCCACTATGGAGAACAATATGGATGTTCCTTAAAAAACTAAAAATAGAATTACCATATGACCCAGCAATCCCACTACTGGGCATATACCCAGAGAAAACCGTAATTCAAAAAGACACATGCGCCCGAATGTTCATTGCAGCACTATTTACAATAGCCAGGTCATGGAAGCAACCTAAATGCCCAACGACAGACGAATGGATAAAGAAGTTGTGGTACATATATACAATGGAATATTACTCAGCCATAAAAAGGAACGAAATTGAGTCATTTGTTGAGACGTGGATGGATCTAGAGACTGTCATACATAGTGAAGTAAGTCAGAAAGAGAAAAACAAATATCGTATATTAATGCATGTATGTGGAACCTAGAAAAATGGTACAGATGAGCCAGTTTGCAGGGCAGAAGTTGAGACACAGATGTAGAGAATGGACATATGGACACCAAGGGGGGAAAACTGCGGTGAGGTGGGGATGGTGGTGTGCTGAATTGGGCGATTGGGATTGACATGTATACACTGATGTGTATAAAATTGATGCCTAATAAGAACCTGCAGTATAAAAAAACAAACAAAACAACTAATACTAAACTTTCATTGGGTTATTTGTATGGAAATATGTTAATATAAATGTTTCAGACATTGCATGAAATTTCTAAAAATCTTATATGTTCTGGTATAATGTTATAAGTAATAATCCTAGTTATTACTTTAAAATGTATATCTCAGAAATAACTAATTTTCTTGTCAACTGCATTATCATGAACTTTCATCAAATCTTTAACCGTGGTCATTTTTAAGTCTTTTGTCATTTACAGACAGTTCTGGGTGTACTCTGATGATTTTGCAAATATGTTCCTATAAAAGGGTTTCATCTTCAAGAAATTCATGGAAAAGACTCTGACAAGTACAGGTTTCTGGTAACTGAATGTACTGCTGAACTGAATGAATAAGCATTTTCAGAACTCTAATGAAAAACTGATGAATTCATAAAAGTGCTAACAAAAGATCAAGATGAAAAAAAAAATTAATTACATGGGACTGAGTGAACTGATGAGGATGAGTATAATTTGTGTGACTTTCTGTCTGAATTAAAAAAAAAAAAATCCCACAAGGACTCAGAGGCAAAGAATATACAAATCAATTTTCACTGCAAAGTAAAGGAGCTGTTACAGTGAAGGATTACTGGACTGAATATCAATATTATGACATAGTATGAGTGTGTTTCATGTTTGGTAATTGCAATCATTGTTGCTTTTGTTGTGGTCATCCATGTACAATGCTTGGTGTCAGTCTATTTATCTCTTGTAAAAATAAAATACAGTGTGTGTGTGTAAAAAAAAAAAAAAAAAGTCAGTGAGATAGAAGAAAGAGAAAAAAAGGACATAGAATTCTGCCAAAAAAATTTTTTTCAGTCCAAGGTTGAGAACCTGTTGGACTCCAATCTCCCTAAATGTAACTCACAGTGGAAGAAACATCAGAACAGAATTGACATAGTCACATGACCCTTGACGAACACAGTCACTTGTAATAAATCTAACATGTAGATGGGGTTCTTGCAGTGCCTAGAATGTTTAAAACATTTTTGTACACATTAATTCAGTGCTTTGTTTTAATGAACCTTTAAAAAACCCCAATCATGTGCCAGGAGCTGAGGGCACAAAGGTAAACACAATAAATAAAATAAAATAGAATCTCAGACAATGCTTGAAGCCTGGTACAGGAAGTAACCCTACGCACTACAAATCTGTCTGACTTAACAACAGGGTGACCCCAGGCTCCATGTAGCCAGGAGAAGGAACTAACTACCCTCCGGGAGCTTGAGCATCTTCAGAAAGTTGGTGCCTTGGATGTGGGCCTTGAGGGATTGGAGGTACCAGATGAAGGAGGTTAAAAGAGGGAAGCAAACGCAAACTCAGTGAGTCAAAAAAAAAAAAAAAAAGGAGCAGCATCTTTTGAGACGTGAGAAGGTAGTGAGGCTGAGATCTAACTCAGCGGGACAGAGAAATGAAACACAGGCTATACTGTCGTGGTTTTAAATGTGATTGGCAGCCTGGGAAGTGCACACACACTGACCTCAGACACCACTTTCCGAATGTGTGTCAGGCACAAAAGCAAGGGCCTAAGCAAATATTTTTTTCTCCTATTATTTTGCAATAAAAGAGTTGGTTTCTGTCAAAAAAAAAAAAATGAAAAAAAATTAAAAGATCAACTACCTTTGCACTTTCAGAAACTGTTGTTCCAAATCCTCACAATTTCCTTCAAACACCAGCTCTGTTGTTAGCCCTGATCACTCAGCCTGCTCTGCCCTCCTACTTTACTGTGATGACACCTAAACTCATCTCCCTTCATCCTCAGAACCTCTGTATCTTCCCCTTTTTCTCCTTTTACTTTGTTGATATTGAGAAATAATTACCCCAGCCTGATCCCATTTGCTAAATTTAAGCAATCAATAAAACTGATTACTTAAGCTCAGCTATGGAAGTACAAATTCATGCATGACTTATTTTCCTTTTGCTTTTAAAAGCTATTCTTAATTTTTGTTATTTTATTATTTTCCTTTATTTAACAATATTTTATATAGAGTTTACTTTCAAGCACATTTTGCAAATGTGAACTTACTTGATTTTCATAATAATCATATGAGGACTGTTTTCAGGACTTTAAAAGAAGTAAAAATGTTTAGGTTGGCTATAAGCTGGTGGAATGCAGAATGGATAAAAATGAAGCAGATACAATGAGAAAAGCTGTAACAAGAGATCACATGGTACAGGAAAAACAGAGAATAAGCTCTATTCCTGATTTTCTATTTATCCATTCCAGCCCCAAGTAATAAGTGTTGCTATTTCCTGCCCTGGTCATGTATTGATTTCTTTCCTGGGCTTCTGCAAGTACCAAATAAATGCTAATACCATTGCCATCCCCTCACACAGAGCTTTTATTTTGCTTATGTTTGTTTGATAAGACTTCAGTTACTTGTGACATATGTTCTGTGTGTCTCTTTAAAAACAATGCATGTACAAATGGACAAAGTCAAGAAGAGTAAAAACAAAAATAAAAGTATTTCTGATGAAAAAAATACGTGGAACGTAGTAAAAAAAAATCATTGGAAAATATACTATTGACAACATTTAAAAATCAAGTTTTTGATTCTTTATTCATAATTCTTCTAGCTAAAACCCATATTGTGACACCATGTGTATACTTTTATTTGTGATTTATACACTCATGTATTGACTTCCTAAATTTTGCTTCCATAAAACCACAGTCATCATGATTTTATTCTCCAAAAACATCTTATAACATAAACTACGTATTTCCATGGAGAAGTTTCCCTTTTCCCTGTGCTGAGTTCCCTTTTTTAAAGTTGTCATAGCACCATTTCTTCATGTTACGTTATCTGAACATGGTAGCATTTATTTAATCAGGACTACTTCCATAAACATTTAGGAAACAATTTTAAGAAAATAAAGATGAAAACCTAATTTGAAGCAATTTTTAAAAATCTTTAAAAAATTGCCCAAAGCCAATATTTTTGAAGGGTACTTAGTGTAACTTGAAATGATTTTAAATTGTTGCAAATTGCTCAAATCATCCAAACCTTTACTATAGATATAACAACAGAAGTTACCTAACATTCAGAGGGGAGTATATTGGATAGATATTAATGAATGTCAAGTTAAGAGTTTGGAGTCTATCCAATTTTGCATCTCTTATAAATCCTGTCCTAGCACCTTATAGACAGTCGGTGGTTAATAAAGGTCTATTGAACTGAATATCCACTATCTCCTCATTTTCTGTCTTATCCTGAACCTTTTATTTACTCTGACCTTCCCACACACCACTTAGTACTTGGTGAATTTGTGCACATAGGTCATGGAAACACCTTGAGATGGATTTAAGAGCATTCTAATGGAGGTAACATCTGAACTGGTTTCTGAACAACAGATAGGGGCTACACATAGCCTTCAGTGACCAGGTCTTGCCTCCATCTCTCCCCCCTCTCCCTGCCTCACAGGTTTAGCCCCAGATACATGAATTGCTGGCTGCTCCCAGTAGACATGATACTCATTCTAGCCTTGATGGTTTTGTTCATCTGGTCATCTCCTTCTGGAATGTATCCTCTATCCTTTGATCTCCCAGTTCACCTGGGAAAAATTCATCCATCCTTTAAGACTCACTCAAGAGGCACCTTCCCTCCAGAGAAGCTTCTCTGAAGTTCTTCTCTGAGAGTTTGGCCCACCCCCTTCAGAAATAAGGTTAGGTATCCCACCACTATGCTCCTATCATATCCTGGGCATACTCTTCATGGGATTTACCAGGCTGCTTCATAATCTTCTGTATGTATGTCTGCTTCTCCTGTTAGACTGAAAGTTTTGCGATAATGGAATGAATCTTAAACTTTTTGTATTCCTTGAACACAGCATGTTTCCAAACTCATAAATGCTAACTTTAAAATGAACAGATGGAGAAAAGAAGGGACGGAAGGATTTAACTAGTGAAGAAATCAGTCTGTTAGAAAGATAACTTTAGAAGCAATATGAAAGACAGAGGTATTTTTCTGAACTCTTTCACTGCGAGTGATGGAATCACAACTCAAACTGGCTGATCAAGAGAAGAGAATCTATTGCTATATAACAGCGAAAGTCAAAGGATTAGACAGGACAATGCTACACTCAGGTGCTCATGCATCTTCAATAATCTTGTCTGTGCAGGCCAGGTCTGTGCTTTCCTCTGTGGCAGTCTTCTCTCAGGCAAGCTTTCCCCAAGTCATGGCAAGACCTTGGGTTTCCATTTTACCAGTTTAGCAATCCCAGCAAGAAGCAAGAGCACCTCAGTTCCCTTTGTTCCTGCACACCTGGCATTGTCTCATTGGTCAATCTTAACTCATTGGCTCCACTGTGAACCCATATTGGCTTGGGCAAGGGCATAGGTAGGAAGCAGGGAACAGCACTGCCGTAGGGTCACAAGCTCCCCGTCTTCAGCTCAGAATTGAAGTCACCGCACCTTAATCACATGGACTGACAAGGGCAGAGGTGAGGATTTCCAAAGGAAAACCAGGGCTCTGTTTTAAGAACAAGCAAGGCGAATTCCCTGGCGGTCCAGTGATTAGGACTACGCTTTCACTCCCTAGGGTGCCGGTTGGACCCTTGGTCAGTGAACTAAGATACACACTGTTCCGGCGCGACCAAAAAAAAGAAAAAAAAAAAAGGGAGGTCGGTGCCAGGCAGGAGACAGATAGAAACAGCAAATGTAGTAGAGCTTGGAAGGGGAGGTTAACAACGATGTTCAACTGAGTGCTCTTAGAGGGATGGGAAATCTTGGGATCTGTCAATAGTAGCATGTTCAGTCATCTTCATTTTCTCCCTTCAGTGTAGAACCAGAAACGTTATACACAAACTATAGCTGTTAGGAAATGGGAGGGGTGGCAGTGTCAATGGCAAAGCTCTCAAGGCAAGCTAGGATAAAGCAGAGCCACACCACTCATTCTTGCTGGCCAATTAGCAAGGTCAATTTTCAGCATGGAACAACGACCCCAGATTTTGCAGGCATAGTACATTGTATTAGTCAGATCTCAAAGATACAATAAAAATTACAGGGTAGAATGGAATTTAGGAAGCCGAGCTCCTATTTTAGAGATGACTTCATTGAGTTAGTGATTGCATTGGTTTATAGCTTGTACCTATAAAAGAGGCATTCAGGACATGTTAACACAAGAAGAAATTTGCTTATCATGATAGACTTCATAACACTGGTGCTCTTAACATTTTCTGAAACTTACTATGGGGCTGTCATGAATTAAACAATGGAAAGAGGTACATTATAAAAGAAAAAAAAGTCTTTCTCATTCCTTCCTGAAAGCAAATGATTTTAATTTAACAAGTTCTAGGAGTCACATTACAGATAATTCTACAGATAATGAGTTGATTCTTGAAGTATCTCATCATTTTGGCTGCTACTGTAAATAAGCTGAAATTCTACTCCTCCTGGGTGTTTACTCACGTCTTTGGGTTGGGTCTGGGAATCATTACAGCTAATACTTTTCATTGTTTGAGCAGCTAGCTATTAATGCCCAAGGCAGAGAGTCATTTCTTAAATATTTTCCCATAAGTGAATTAGGAAGAATTTTACTCTTATTCCTATTCTATGTGGGAAGTGATTGAAAACAAAATTTCAAACAATGGATTTTAAAAATCTATTCCAAGATTCCCAAAGAATACAGATGCATCCCTCTTACAAAATTTCTAATGCTGAAAATTTTTAAAGATAAATTAACAGATGTTTCTTTGAAAAAAAAAATATTTTTTCTGTTTACATAAGGATTCACTATAGACTGTTGCTGTTCATGTATGTATCTTAATCAGGTCGGGTGCTATAACAAAATATCATACACTAGGTGACTGAAATAACAAGCACTTATTTCTCACAGTTCTGGAGGCTGGGAAGTGGGATCAAAGTGTCTGCAGATTCAGTATCTGGTGAGAATCCTCTTCCTGGTTTGCAGATAGTGATAGTTGCCTTCTTGCTGTATCCTCACATTGCAGAGGGAGAGAGAGGATAAGCTCTCCGGGTGTCTTGTCTTATAAAGGCACTAATCCCATCATGAGAACCCCACCCTGATGGCCTCATATAAACTGAATTACCTCCCAAAGGCCCCATCTTCTTGTACCATCACAATGAAATATAGTGCTTCAGCATATGAATTTTGGAGGACCCAAACGTCTAGTCTATAACATTAAGGTTGTAAAACACTTCTATTTTGTTTATTTAATAAATATTTATACAGCATTTAGTATGTGCTACTCTTCTACAAATGTTAACACATTTAATACTCATAACAACTCTGTGAGGCAGGCACTATCATTAGCTCTCTTCAACAGAGGGAAAGCGAGAGCAGAGAGAGATTAAATAATTCCCTGTGGTCCCACGGCCATGTGGCAAGTAAGTGTGTAGCTGAGACTTCAGCCCTGACTGCCTGACAAACTCTCAGCTGTCCCTGAGGTAGACCCACTCCCTCAGCTCCCCAATCCTTCTCACAGCATCCACAGAATATCACACACATCCCTGAGGTCCTCATCGATCCAGGAGGATCAACTTAAACCATCTGCTGTTTAATCCAAAAGGGATATTGGAACTGATGGTGAAAGTGAGAAGGCCTCAGTTACATAGAATCTGAAATGTAAGTACATTGATAGCTGATACTCAAGAGAGAATCAATCCCAGGAAACAGGCAAATTCAGACAACCTGGAGTGAAATATACTAGTAAGCTAGTGTTTATGTATGTCGAAAACCATATCTGTTTGCTGCTTATATCAATAGTAAAGTCAGGAATCACTAGGTACTAGCTTTCTGATGTTTATGATCTTTTCTGTCCACGGACAAGCCTAGAAAAGGGGAATGGACCTCCTGAGGCCAGCACGGCCCCTTTCAACACCCGAGTAACTGTCATGAGTGAAAACACAGCCTCCTATACAACAAAAAGTGGTGCTCCTGTAATGACTAAATTCCAGAAATTCAAAGAGAGGGCAGATAAGAAATTACAACACTGTATCTTAAAATAAACAGTGAATTAACCTGTTCAATGGCCTACCCCCAGGCCCCTCCTCGGAAAAACAATGGCACTAAGTGTGATTTATTTGAGATCCTAAAACACCGAGAATTTGACAAACGTTCTTACACACAAACTGAGATGACAGATGTAATTTTAAAGAGTGC
Source organism: Balaenoptera borealis (assembly GCF_965194805.1). Lineage (NCBI taxonomy): Eukaryota > Metazoa > Chordata > Mammalia > Artiodactyla > Balaenopteridae > Balaenoptera > Balaenoptera borealis. The sequence continues at coordinate 60,260,605 of NC_138861.1, read as the reverse complement.
GTTTATTCCAGGGATAAATAAAATCTACAAAACCCAACTTAAAGAGAAAGAAGAGAGACAGACAAAAAAAGGCTGCCATTCCAGCCTCAACTCTTCCAATCTCCAAAACAGAAGTGTCTTTAGAAGAAGTTAACTCTCGGACTTCCCTGGTGGCACAGTGGTTAAGAATCTGCCTGCGAATGCAGAGACCAAAGGTTTGAGCCCTGGTCCGGGAAGATCTCACATGCCGTGGCGCAACTAAGCCTGTGTGCCACAACTATTGAGCCTGCGCTCTAGAGCCCATGAGCCACAACTACTGAGCCCACATGCCACAACTACTGAAGCCCACGTGCCTAGAGCCCGTGCTCCTCAACGAGAAGCCACCGCAATGAGAAACCCACGCACCGCAACAAAGAGTAGCCCCTGCTCGCCCCAACTAGAGAAAGCCCGCGCACAGCAACCAAGACCCAACATAGCCAAAAAATAAATAAATTTATAAAAAAAAAGAATAAGTTAACTCTCGCCCTAAAGTTGTGGTGCAGTCCCTATATTGGTCTAACCAGTCTGACACTCACCGCCCGCGACCAGGGGTGGCCAGGCGCCCACGGCCTCCCTCGCAGGCGGTAGCCCCGGCGTGGCGGCGACTCACTCCCCTTGCGGGGATTTCGGCGCAGAGACGACACCCCACCCCCTCCCCGAAGGCACGGATTACGCGGGAGGCCCGGGGGGCCGCGCCTTCCTTCCGGACCCGGGAACGACGCGTGCTTCGGGGAATTTCCAGGGCCCTGGGCTGCCAGCTTCCGCCCCGACCAGGGATAAAAGGGCTTCGCCCGGCTCGGGGAGCCACAGAACCCGCTCCGCCAGCCCTCCAGCCCGCCTTCCCGCCGCACGCAGCGACCCTCCGAGCTGAACCCCATGGCCCGCGCCGCGACCCCCGCCACTGCCCGGCTCCTCCGCGCCGCGCTGCTGTTCCTGCTCCTGGTGGCCGCCGGCCGGCGCGCAGCAGGTGCGACCCGGCGCCCGGCATCCCCAGGGCGGGACGGGGGGCGGGTGGGTGCCCATCCCGGGACAGCCCCCTAACCGAGTCTCTCCTCCCCGCAGGGGCGCCTGTGGTCACCGAACTGCGCTGCCGGTGCCTGCAGACCTTGCAGGGGATTCACTTCAAGAACATCCAGAGCGTGAAGGTGACGCCCCCGGGACCCCACTGCGGCCAAACGGAAGTCGTGTAAGTGCCGCCGCTGTTGCTGTCACCCCCGCCGTCCCGACGCTCCCACCCCGACCCCCCGCCCGACCTCACGTGGATTCTCCCTTCTCTCTGCAGAGCCACTCTCAAGACTGGTCAGGAAGTTTGTCTCAACCCTGAAGCTCCCATGGTTAAAAAAATCATCAATAAGATGCTAAACAAGTAAGTCATGGACTTTATTCCCACTTGCAACTAGAGCCATTGGTCACAAATACTGGCATCTACCTCCTGAAAATATTATTCGAGAAACCTATGGTTTAGTTGCAGGACTGAAAATCATTATTATTTCCCCATTAAATTCGATCTGCTCTGTGTCAGAAGGGTATTTCCAGGGCCCTCTGTCCTGATCCCCCTCTCCATCCCTATTCAAATGAGTGTGGCTATGTTCCTAAAAGATCAACTAGATTTAGCCAGGGATGGTAAAATGCTTGTGACCCATTAAGGAACAAACATTGTTTACCTCCATTCCTCAATGGTTTCTACCTGAAATGTGGAACCCCCGGTTTTGGGCAACATGGGCCTCTGAAGCTTAGTAGTGAAGAGCAGGGACTTTTCAGTGAGACCTCCCTGAGGTCAAGTCCAGGATACCTGTGAAAGGTTTTTAACCCCTTTGAGCAGGAACCTTTTCTGAGTGCAGATCTGGGCCAGGGTCTACATGCAGAAGTCCCTCCAGCCTCAAGGGCCTGAAAGAGAAAAGCAGCTTTCTTCAGCACCTGTAACACTAACCCTTTTCTCATCACAGGGGCAGCACCAACTGACCTAGAGAGAAGTAAGAAGCTCATACGGCATTTCCTGAAGAGTGGTCTCTGCTCTTGTAGGAACTGAAAATGAAGAAGAGAACAGCTGACTTCTGGGGACACCTAGAAAGGACTTGATGTGCTGGACTATTTATTATGAGTTCTATTTATTTATACATGTATTTATTTATTTTTCATAGCTCATATTTTAATATTTTACATGTTAGTATTTAAAGATGTCAATGTGTTTCATCAAACTTAACTCAGTCCTGATAGTTATTTAATATGAGGATGATGGGTTCTAAATGTCTCATTAAACTGATATTTATTGGGAGACCATAAAGTGCCAGGCACTGTGATAGAGGTGGAGGGCGTGGGTGGGAGAGGGGATCCGTGCAATTGGACAGTGAGATCACTGTTAGAATCAGGGAAAGTGTGTGCACATCTATGTTTGTACTTGTTTAAAACAATGTCAGTTATTATTTATTGAAATTATTTCACTTTATGTGGTCAACATTTTTATGTTGAAGCTTCTCTTGGACATTTTATGTCTTGCTTGTAGGGCATAATGCCTTGTTTAATGTTCATTAGGTAGTGTTTCTCTTTGTTTTGGAACAGAGAAGTTAAAACTATTGTTACATTTTTTTAAATGACATGAAAATAAAGGTTTTGCAAAAAAATTAACATGCTTAGATTTTGTTTTATTCATCTTGATCTTTGGTTCCTCCTGGGTGCCCCCCAAAGTATTATACAGTTAGACTTAGGTTGTACCTAACTTTATGCCTGCTTCTGGCTGTTACTTCCCTTACTTTTCTGTTACTCAAAAAAGAGTATTTGGCACTCTACCCTCCCCAACCACCTTGAGAATCTTAGTTTTATATAAAATATTGCTGTTTTTCACACTGACCAATCTGTTATTCAAAACTAGTTCTTCATAAACTGTTGAATTTTTATCAATATTTCAACAAGAGCTCCTATTAAATGGTTTTGGTAAGTGGTTTTTCAAACAATTATGCAATTCTTTTCCTTTTAATGAAGCTGGGAGCAAAGGATAGAAAAGTGGATTCTTCCTAAGAACTCAAACAATTTGTGCTATTTAACAATAATAATGACCAATGGAGATAAATACATACTGTACAGTAAAATACATGACAAAAATAACAAATGATAGGTAGGGAGATAAATGGATTTAGAATATGATACATCTCTTCAATTGTTAGAGAAAGTATTAAGGAAAATTATACTGTGGCAAGCATATAGTAATTTTTAGGGCAACCATTAAAAAGGAAATGCAAAATTTTGGATTAAAAATCTGAAAAGGGGATAAAATGGAATAAAAGAAAATACCTGCATAATACAAAAGTAGACAAAAATTAAGGAATAAAGGAACAAAACAACAGATGGCACAGGGACAGATGGCTTCCTTTCAGAAGAATGCCTAATAATATAAGTAAAGCCTCTTGAAGGTGGGGTTTAATTCCCCTCCCCACGTGAGTTTGGGCTGGACTTTGTGACTTACCTCCAAAAAAGAGATAAGGAAAAAGGAAAAACAATAACCTTTCAGTGGAGAATCTGGCAGATACACCTTAACCAAGAGCTCAAGGTTATTATGACCGCTTATGTCATGTGACTATCATGGTACCCCTCCCCTATATGATTTGATGAGAAGGGCACTTCATCTCCATGATATTCTCACCCCAAACCCACAACTCCAGTATAATCATGAAAAAAATCATCCTAAAAACCCAAATTGAGGAACATTCTACAAAATAATGAGTATTCTTCAAAACCTTCAAAGTCATGAAAGACAAGACTGAGAATCTGCCACAGGTCAGAGGAGAAAAAAGAGACATGATGACTAAATGCAATGTGGTGTGCTGGATTGGATCCAGGAATAGAAAAAAGACACTAATGGAAATTGATGAGATTTGAAGGAAGACTGGAGTTTAGTCAACAGTAATGTACCAACGTTAATTTCTTAGTTTTGACAAGTGTACTATAATCATGTAAGATATCAACATTAGGAAATACTGGGCAAAAGGTCCACAGGAACTCCTTGTACTATCTATACAAATATTTTGTAAATCTAAAATTATTCCAAATTGAAAGTTTATTTTTAAAAAGATAGGACAACTACAATAGCAAGATAGTAGACTTAAATCCAACTATTTTAAGAATTATAGTAAATTTAAATGGAATAAACACTCCAATTAAAAGTCAAAAATTACCAGGCTGTGTAATTAAGACAAAAAAATCTATGTTGCTTAAAAGAGGCACACTTTAGGGCTTCCCTGGTGGCGCAGTGGTTGAGAATCCGCCTGCCAATGCAGGGGACACAGGTTCGAGCCCTGGTCCGGGAAGATCCCACATGCCGCGGAGCGGCTAGGCCCGTGAGCCACAACTACTGAGCCTGCGCATCTGGAGCCTGTGCTCCGCAATGGGAGGGGCCGCGACAGTGAGAGGCCCGCGCACCGCGATGAAGAGTGGCCCCCGCTCGCCGCAACTGGAGAAAGCCCTCGCACAGAAACGAAGACCCAGCACAGCCAAAAATAAATAAATAAATTAATTAATTAATTAAAAAAAAAAACAAAAGAATCCTCCCCTCTGGCCAGTTTAAAAAAAAAAAAGAGGCACACTTTAAATATCAAGACCCAGATTGCTTGAAATGAAAAGAATTGAAAGTATTATATCATGTAAAAACCAACTGAAAGAAATTTGGCATGAATACATTGATATATTAATTACTTATTAATAATTATTAATTTATTATTAATATAAATTATTGATATATTTGTTAATGATTGATATATTACTTAAGACCAAATTAATACAGTAAGACTTAAGGAAAGAAGTAGTCAGAGACAAAGAAGGCTGATTTAAAATAAAAAGATGGTGGGAATTCTCTGGTGGTCCAGTGGTTAAGACTGTGGGCTTCCAAAGCAGGGGACGCAGGTTTGATCTCTGGTTGGGGAAGTAAGATCCCACATGCCTTGTGGCATGGCCAAAAATATAAAATAAAAAGGTGGCAATTTTACAAGGGACAAAAATAATTCTAAAATTTTATGAACTTAATAACATTATCAAAATATATAAAGCAAAATGGAGAAACACTAAAAGAAGCGATAGACGAAACCACAGTCATAGTTAAAAATTCTAACAAACCTCTGTCAATGCTTAATAGACAAAGCAGTAAAGAATCAGTAACAGTATAGAAGAGTTAAACAACATGACCAACCAATTTGGCCTGAAGAAAACACATAGGAATGCTTCACCTAACAATTGCATAAATGACATTTGTTTTTCCAACACACAGATAACATTTTCTAAAAGAGAGCATAGATGAGCCATAAAGAATGTATCAACAGATTTTTAAATTCTGAAAGGTTACAGAAGATATTCTCTGATCATCAGGATTTTTATGAAGATTGTAACTTTCCTAGCTGAAATATGTAACATATCACTGTACTTGATGTGTGTGCTGTGGTTTATAACTAATTTCTCAACCTCCTAAATTTTGCTTCCACAAACAGGAAGCATCAAAGCAGGGTCATCATGCTGTTTTCATGCCCATCACAGCCAAGTGTGATAAAAAACATTTCCACAGAGACATTTCCTCATTTCCTATATCTATTTCTTGACATATTCTTTGGTAATTTTGGCATTTCTGTTTTTCTTTGGCTTATACTATATGTAATGTGATTTAATTACTTCCGTAAAAGTTTAAAAAACAATCCTAAGAAAATGGAAATACAAAGCTTATATTGAAATTTATTCTTTAGAAGCCTTGGAATTATGCCCAAATCTAATATATTAGTTGGTATTCAGAGTTAGTTGAAATGAATTTAAATAATCATAGACTTTGAAACCACCAGGCTGTCTTTACTATAGGAACAGAAGGTAAGACTAGCTCTATTGCAGAAGAAAGTATGCGTGAAGAAGAACTTCATATTTCAGCTTTACCCACTACATGTCTTTTGCAAAACTGACCACAGTCTCTTGTATATTGTGTGTGCTTCATAAATGTCTTTTGATTTAATATTTTTGACGTCAAACAAATAGACTGTCAGATATTTCTTCAGCTAAGATGGGTTTACTTGAGATTAGCAGAGAACTGCAATTTGGGGATCTGTAACCACGGCAAGCTGCGTGCAAGTCCCCACGTGGCAAAAGAAGAACACTTTTGTAGATAGGAGAAGGAAGTTGGGGGCTATGGTAAACAAAGAATCCGTGGATTATCATTGATCATGTCCTTGCCAGGAAAGGAGTCTTTCTTCTTCCTCTTGGACTCTGCTCTTGTCCCAGGGTGTGAGAGCTCCCCCTTCTGGTCTCTCAACTCTATTTAACTGAGGTTTCTGCTTATTACTTTTTTACAGTATCTACCACCCCTCATTTTCCGCACACTCCGTGAAGCTTTAGGTTACCCTAGCCTTTCTCCCTCCCCGTGGTAGATAGCTGATAAAGGTCATGGTGTAGTCCGTGCAAGAGGGCTATGGAAACACCTTGAGGTGCATGTAGAGACTTCCCAATGGAGGCAACACCCACACTGGGTCTTGATGGACAAGCAGGATCCTATGGGCACATGGCCTCCAGTGTCTGAGCCCTCCCACCTGCTCCTGCCGCAGTCTCTCGCCTCTCCTTGCTCGCAGAGTGAGCTCCAGCTGCACGCGCCGCTTGCTCTCCCAGTATTCCCATGCTCTTTTTAATAGCCATGCCTTTGCCCATTTGGCCCTCTCCTGGAATGTTTTCCACCCCTCAGTGTTCCCCCTCTACCTGGAAAACTCCTTATCCTTAAGACTAACGTGAGTGAGCACTGCTTTCAGGAAAACTGTCTGACATCTCTCATAAAGCCACTCTATATAAGAGTTGCACTGGGGGTCCCTCCTCACTCCTAATACCTTGGGAATGGTTTGCCATGGTGTTTACCAAGCTTTCCTAAAAGTTTTCTATCTGTTGGGACTCACCTGGCAGTCCAGTGGTTAGGACTCTGCACTTCCACCGCAGGGGGCACGGATTCAATCCCTGGCCGGGGGAACTAAGCTGCGGGGCAAAAAAAAAAAAAAAAAAAAAAATTCTATTTGTACATTCATTTCCCTTATTGCATTGAGAATTAGAGGGCGGCAGAGTCTTCTATTCCTCTTTATATCCCCAGCACCAAACTTCATTCCCACCTTATAAATGCTGAAAAAATTCTCATTGAAAATGCTGAAACAAATGGAGAAAGAAAGACATTAAATGTGAGTTGAAACACCCTCCTAGGTGTGAGATAAGATAACCAGCATAAGTGGAGTCAGTAACAAAAACCTAACTCAAATTAGCTTAATGAAGAGAAGCATTTGACCTATGAAACTAAAAGATTGATGAATAGATGCGATAAAGCTTGGTGTTGCAGTTCAAAAATTCTCTTCAGTAACAATCTCACTCCAGATCAGGCTGCTTTTCTCTATCCTGGCTTCATTATAGGCAACCTGTTCTCAAGCACTGGCAAAACTTTAAGCTTCTGTTCTACCAGATATAACCCAACAGGAAGCAAGGGCTTTTTTTTTTTTTTTTTTTAAACCATTTCTTGACAAAAAGGACCCCAGGGATTTTTCTAATTTATTTATTTTTGGCTGCGTTGAGTTTTCGTTGCTGCACACGGGCTTCCTCTAGTTGCGGAGAGCAGGGGCTACTCTTCGTTGTGGTACGCGGGCTTCTCATTGCGTGGGCTTCTCTTTGTTGCGGAGCACGGGCTCTAGGCGCACGGGCTTCAGTAGTTGTAGCTCGCAGGCTCTAGAGTGCAGGCTCAGTAGTTGTGGTGCACGGGCTTAGTTGCTCTGTGGCATGTGGGATCTTTCCAGACCAGGGCTCGAACCCGTGTCCCCTGCACTGGCAGGCAGATTCTTAACCACTGCGTCACCAGGGAAGTCCCCCAGGGATTTTTCTGACTTGGCCAGGCTTAGGTCACTCATCCACCCCTGCACCTATAGAGTGGCTGGGGGTTGGACCCAGACTGGAAGGACTGACCAATACTACTTTCAGTCATCAGCTCACTTCTGGAGCTTTGAAGCAGGGTCACCCTACCTGAGCTACCCAGATTGGGAGGAAGAAAAGATGGTTCCCACAGGAAAACCAAGGTTTTGTAACCAGGAGCAGGAGGAAGGGGCTCAAGGCAGGCAGAAGTGACAAATGCACTAGAGACTGGACCAGGTGGATGACACTGACATTGGATGAAACGCTCTGGACTGAAGAAGTGGATGGATCCAGGGATTTAATGCTTCCAACATCTTCCTTCTTCTCCCCTCGGAGCCAGACTCATTCTACTCAAAGTAGTAATTGTGACAAAATAGGGTTAGCAGTTGTAGGCACAACTTCCCAAGGCCAGCGTGGGGAGAGCAAGACGGTACTGCCCATTCCTGCTGCTCCGTCATCTCGGGATACAGCAGCAACTCTGGATTTTAAAGGCAGATTATATACTGTCAATCAAATCTGCAAGATGCGGTAAATACGGTAGCTCAAAATAAAATTTAGCAACCTATGTTTTTATTTTAGGGTTGGCTCTATATTTTTAAAATTGGTGATTGTATTAGTTGAAAGTTTGGGCATATACATCTGCCATTCAGCTTATAAAACGAGTAGTTAGGGAAGATACTTGTTAAAACAAGAAAGAACTGGATTATTTTAGTAGGTTTCAGAACACTATTGCTTTTTATTTTTTAATTTTTAAATTTTGTTTTGTTTTGGCCACACCCTGCTGCTTGTGGGATCTTAATTCCCCAACCAGAGATCAAACCCGCGCCCTTGGCAGTGAAAGTGCGGAAAGTGTGTAACAGTCAATTAACACATATTTTGTATATGTATTATATACTGTATTCTTAAAATAAAGTAAGCTACAGTAAAGAAAATATTACTAGGAAAATCGTAATGAAGAGAAAATACATTTATGTTATTGTACTGTATTTATTGATACTGTAAGATTAAGTCATCTGTTTATAAGATGAATCATCTGTCAGTACCTCCATCAATATTGTCTTATTTAATACAAAACACTATAGATGTTATACGTATGACTAACATGATTCATCAAAAATGAAAGATAATGTAAAAAAGAAATTCATATTTATTTCAGATATAATAATTAATTCACTGATAATGAAGAAGCAATATGATTGCTTTGTGGTAGCCTAGTGTAACTGTTACAACTGCTTCACAGTAGCCTAGCCTATACACTAATGAATGAACCATTATAACAATCTTACGGCCTACAGTATTACAGTCATATTCATAACATAGTATTAGAAATATTGTTAAATTAAAAAAAAAAATTTACCTGTGATGATAGCCTTATACACGGTTTCCCCAATTACGAAAGAGAAAGACATACTGTATGGTAATGCAATGAAGGTAATGTAACGAAAGCAAAGTTATAAAACAGGAAGAAAACTAACACATTAACTTTATATTAAATATCACTCACCTTATGCCTATGTAAGAGCAGACTAACATGTACATATATTCTATACATTCTTGACATACCAAACTTTTTCTTAATTTTTTTGACATTTCTGGGCTACACGGTTAGCCTGCAAGTTTTTTTCAAATTGTCACAAATCTCCAAAAATGTTTCCAATATATTTATTGAAAAAAATCCGCATATAAGTGGACCTGTGCAGTTCAAGCCCATGTTGTTCAAGCGTCAACTGTATCTCCAATTAAGAATCCCAGAAAAATAAAAAATAACAATAATATCTAAACAAATTCTCAATTATTGTTGAGTTACTCATATTTTATAAACTTTAGATCATCTTTCATTCCCTACTCTTTAAAAAAAATTGTTTTTTAATTTCCTGTCCTTTTTCTCAGGACTGTGCAGACGATTACTGACAAAAAATAAATGTAAAGACAAATCTTTATTTATAATCTAGTCATTCATATTCTTTTCTAATAATCAAGATGGGACATCTTTACTTTTATTCACATTTTGTAGTTGAAATTACTAAAACTAGAATTATAAAATTACCCAGCAATTAAACTAGACGACACAAAAAAATTCATTCTAAGTTTTCTCTTAAGAAAAACAAAAACAAATAAACAACCTTTTATATTGGAGGAGTTTTTGTTTTGTTTTGTTTTTTTCAATAATTCTTTTCTCTTTGCACAAAGATTTTATCCCCAGGTTAGTTTCAGCTTAGTAATACAGAAAAAGCAATTTCTATTTTATTTATTTAAAAATTATTTATAGCATTTAATATGTACTGGTGTGTTCAAATGCTAACACATTTATTCATCATAACAACCTGCTGAAGAAGATACTACCCTTAATCCCCATTTTACAGATGAGAAACTGAGGCACAGACAGGTTAAATGTCATGCACCAGGCAGTCTGGAGCAGAGTTCTGCTCTGTGCCTCTACCCACCCCTGGAGCATCCCCTCCCTGCTCTTGCTTGCCACTGGGTATCCCCACACCTCTCACAGATCTGCATCCAGAATCACACCTAAACCATCTGAAACCTACCTAAGTATAATCCAACAAAGGACATTAAAACTAAGGGTGCAAAATAAACTACACAATAATAAAGTCTCCAGTTAACAGGTTGAAATGTCTTATTAGAAATTAGAAAAAAATAAAATATGACAGCAATTACTTCTCTAGAGGGAAATCAAATCGCTGGAAGCAGAAAAGTCCATATAACATGGAAATGAAATGAGATTTGTGATCATAAAACAAGCAAATGGTATTAAATTCACGATCTAGCTCTTAGATACTTCACAGGAACACATGTTTTTTGGTGCTTAGATGAGCAAAGCGTGCTACTCACACTCGGCATCCCCTCCTGATTCCTATGACCTATTTTGTTCTTGGATAAAACTAGAAACTGTGTACCTGTGAGCCCAACACAGCTTTCCCTCCCTGCAACAGCTCCAAATGACCACCCGCTCCTTATTTCATGGATTAATCAACACCCTCTACACAAAAAAAGGTGGTATATCGTGGATTTACTCGAGCTCTGGAAGTTCCATAATTTCATAGGGGAAAGCAGCTTTGTAGCATTGTGACACTTTGTTCTAATTTAAACACTGAATTAAACTTTTGATCCTGGTCATCCCCTCATCACTGCGGGATGATATGACACCAAGTATGATTGATTTGTGCTTGCAAAATACCAGGAAATAAGGGAACATTCTTATGCATAATTTGAGATGACGCGTTTTAACAGAGTGTATTTATGCAGACGTAAATAAAATCATCAAGCCCCAAGATACGTATGCGTAACACATGAAAAATCAGTTCTTACTTTAAAATGTATATCTCAGAAATAACTTAAAAAAAAAGAAAAAAGAAAAAAAAAATCAGTTCTCTCTGCCTCCCTCCTCCCTCGCCTTAATTCCCTCTGTCTTAACTACCGTTCGTCACGATGCCTGTTCTATAAGATGTGACACCACCTCCTGCAAGGCGACTCACTCCCCTTGCGGGGATTTCGGCGCAGAGACGACACCCCACCCCCTCCCCGAAGGCACGGATTACGCGGGAGGCCCGCGGGGCCGCGCCTTCCTTCCGGACCGGGAACTACACGTGCGTCGGGGAATTTCCCTGGTCCTGGGCTGCCGGCTGCTGTCCGATCGGGATAAAAGGGCTTCGCCCGGCTCGGGGAGCCACAGAACCCGCTCCGCCAGCCCTCCAGCCCGCCTTCCCATCGCAGGCAGAGACCCTCCGAGCTGAACCCCATGGCCCGCGCCGCGACCCCCGCCGCCGCCCGGCTCCTCCGCGCCGCGCTGCTGTTCCTGCTCCTGGTGGCCGCCGGCCGGCGCGCAGCAGGTGCGACCCGGCGCCCGGCATCCCCAGGGCGGGACGGGGGCGGGTGGGTGCCCATCCCGGGACAGCCCCCTAACCGAGTCTCTCCTCCCCGCAGGGGCGCCTGTGGTCACCGAACTGCGCTGCCGGTGCCTGCAAACCTTGCAGGGGATTCACTTCAAGAACATCCAGAGCGTGGAGGTGACGCCCCCGGGACCCCACTGCGGCCAAACGGAAGTCGTGTAAGTGCCGCCGCTGTTGCTGTCACCCCCGCCGTCCCAACGCTCCCACCCCGACCCCCCGTCCGACCTCACGTGGATTCTCCCTTCTCTCTGCAGAGCCACTCTCAAGACTGGTCAGGAAGTTTGTCTCAACCCTGAAGCTCCCATGGTTAAAAAAATCATCAATAAGATGCTAAACAAGTGAGTTACGGTTTTTATTCACACGTGTTACTAGACTCAGGCATCTGCCTCCTTTTTTTTTTTTTTTTATCAGAGAAACCCACGGTTTAGCTGCAGGACTGAAAGTCATTATAATTTCACCATTAAATTTGCTGTTAAGGTCATTAATCTGCTCTGGTGTCAGAAGGATATTTCTAGTGCCTTCCATCCTCATCCGCCTCTCATGAGTGTGGGTAAATGTATGTTCCTAAAAGATGAAGTAGATTTAGCCAACGATGCGAAAAAGCTTCCTACCCATTAAGGAACAGGTATTGTTTACCTCAGTCTCATGGGCTTCAGCCCTGAGAATAGAACCCTTGGTTTTGGACAGTATGGGCCTCTGAGGCTTAGTGGTGAAGAGCAGGGAATTTGCAGTGAGACCAACCCCTTCCACCCCAATGCAAGTCTAGATTCCACCCTTTATATTCCTATAACCCCAGGGAAAGTACTTAATCTCTTTAAGTCTCAATAACATGGGGAAAATAATAATAGCTACTTCATGGAGTTTGCTGTGAGGCTTAAGTGATGTCATGCATGTACTTTTTTCAGCCCAATGTGGCATTATGTTGTGGCTTTTTGAAGATAATAATAAGACTGTGACCACAGACTCCTTATTTCTAATTAAACAGCATCTAAGAGCCTGGCATTTTCTGCCACACAGGGCAGCAGTGGTTTAGGTAGCAACCACTTGGTGCAGGGCTGTGAGGTCAACATTTTGGGTCCTACTAACTACCCATTTTCTCATCACAGGGACAGTGCCAACTGATACAGAGAGCTGGAGAGAGCTTACTGGCTACTACTGCAGCCTTAGTGGAATCAAAGTGAAAGAAGAAAAACAAATGGCTCCTGGGGCCACCTGGACTGTGTCTAATGTTTTTGCCTGTTTCTTATGAGAGCTCTTCTATTTACTTACATATGTATTTATTTATTTATTTATTTTTCAAAGCCTGTATATTACTATTCTATCTAATATTTAAAGGTATGAATGTGTTTGGCAATTCTCTGTACTGTTATTTTAAAAGGTCATTTTTACATTAAATCAAAGTTAGTTCAGTGCTGACTATTATTTATTTGAAGGTGATGTGTTTTAAATGTTTTTCATTCATAAAACTATTGTGGTTTATTTTTGGCCGGATACCACACTGTACCATCCACCGTGAAAAACCTGGAGACAATAGTGGGGGATCCAAACAAATAGATCACTGTTAAGGTAGGGGAAAGTATGTGTACATTTACATTGTGTACTGATGAGAAGATCGTCAGTTGCTGACAATCTATTTATGGAAATAGTTTCACCACCTGTGGTCAACATTTCTGATGCTGAAACTTTAAAAATGACAATGTTCTAAATATCCCTTGGACATTTTATGTCTTCCTTGTTAGGCATAATGCCTTGTTTCATGTTAATTATGCAGTATTTTTCTCTGTCTTGGAATAGAGAAGTTTAAATATTTATTGACGTATTTTTATAAATAACATGAAAATAAAGCCCTTTACAAAAATTTCTTGCTTAGGTTTCTTTTGTACTTTTTGACCTTTTTTTTCCCCTCCTGCGTACCCAGCACTTGGATTTTCTATTGCTGCTGTAACAAATGATTACAAATTCAGTCATTTAAAAGCATACGAACTTATTCTCTCACAGTTCTGGAAGTCAGAAGACCAAAATTAGTTCCACTGGACTAAGGTCAAGGTGTCCGCAGGGCTGTCTCCTTCTGGACGCCCTAGGAGGTCCTTCTGGAGGCAATGGAGAAGCCATTGCCTTTATCCTTTTAGCTTCTGGAGGGCATCTGTATATCATAGCTCATGGCCATCTTCCTGTGTCTTCAAAGCCATCAACATAGCAAAGCCATCAACCTAACCTCTTCAGATCTCTTTCTAGGGCAGCAAATTTTGTTCCTACCCCAACAAATGTGTCTCTTTGTTGATTATTTTTAATAAACAGAAGATTCAAAAAGTTTTTCTTGTAACCTCCCTCTTAACTGCCTAAAAGAATTTTGATAAAGGACCTGCTCCTAGAATAGAGGTATCACCAGAGATATCTATAAACAATGTGAGCCAGGGGTGGTGAGGGAAACTCTTTAAGCAGGGCCTAAAAATCAGAGTCTACTTTGTGCCCCATTGTCTCTGCCTGGCCCAGCAAATATTGTTTACCAAACATTTGCTTTTCCATCTCCAGGTAAATTGCTTTCCTCCCCTTTGAAGTCCCATTACCATTACCCCCAACATCCTCTCTTGTCTTTAGCTGAAGGTGGTATTTAAGGTGAGGGCTTTGGCTATTTTGGTGAAGTATTCAGTTTTCCTGGGTCTCTCCCATGTAGACATGCTATTAAACTTTTGTTTGACTTTCTCCTGTTAATCTATCTCACGTCAATTTAATTATTAGACCAGCCAGAAGAATTTAGAAGGGCAGAGGAAAATTTCTTCCTCCCTGACATTTTCTTTCTGTCCGTCTGCTCTGTCACATTATCTTCTGTCTGATTCTGACTCTTCCTACATCCTTTTTATAAGCATCTTTGTGATTATATCAGGCCACCCAGGATAATACAAGATCATCTTTCCATTGCAAGATCCTTAATTTAATCCCATCTGCAAAGTTGCTTTAACAATGTAAGGTAACATATTCACAGGTTCTGCGGATTAGGACAAGGATATCTTTGGGGAGTTATTATTCAGCCTTCTGAATTCAGGGTGCTTGAATTTCAGTGTTAAAAGTATTTTTGATTTGTTTAGTAAAATATATTGATACATATTATAGGAGGGGTGTTGGAGATTGTGGGAGAAACTAGAATGGTATCAGCACTGGCTAATGTTCAATAAATGCAACTACTGTTAATGTCTATAAGTTAAGGAGAAGCAGATGTAGGTATTTTCTCCAGGCTGCTACTGGAAAGCTTCAGAGTGAACCAAAATATATTTATCATATATCTGGAGAGAAGATGTGAATAACTGGAGGAGCAGGAGGAAATTCTGGGTCTACATGTATCATTGGTCTTCTGGCTTGCTCTCACAGATATCAACACATATCCTAGAGCAAGCAGACATGGCAAGAGTGGGAATCCCATTAAATTGTCTGGGAGAGTTTGGAATACAGGGCAGCCCTCCACTGGGAACATCAAGGTAGGAAGTGGAGGACAGGGGTATTTGAGAGGATGGTCAAAGATTGATGAGCTCAGGAAAGAAATGTTCGCTGCATGAGCGTATCAGTCTTAGAACAGTATGACACGGTAGGACCATATAACCTTGAGAAGCCACCAGGAAACAGTAATGGCAGCACTGCCTGAGGTTTCCTGGGCAAAGAAGCCAGAGCAGAAGAAGAGGAATGATGGGTGATCCCACTCACTGATTATGACTACTTATTTGAGAGTTCTCTTGAGATATCCTCAGGAGACTTTCAAAAATTGACAGGATGTGAGAGACAGGAGAGAAACAGCTTTTGTAATAGCAAGATGGGACAATGTTTTCTATGCTGCAACAGGAAAATTAGAAGGTAAGGGTCTTGTTTTATTCTAGGTTTCCCATAAAGCAGTCGGAGGTAAAGGCCCTTGTGCTAGTGCCTTGTTAAGTCCACCAGCTCACATTTGGGACTAATCTTCACCTATGTGTGTGGGACCCCGTGGAAACATTTTATCTTCTGCTTTCAGAGTGATAGCAGCAGGGGACTTGAATTGTGCCTTTTATTTTTAGCAGTCCCGTGAAAAGAAAATGAGATGGTCTGGGCAATTGTGAACAGATGAAGTGGGCCTGCACCCGTAGCAGTGGGTTAGAGCTCAGAGAAATCTGCTCAATGGGCCACAAAACCTGCAAGGAGTGTATAGAACCACCCAGCCAGTGCCCTCATAGAGCTGCCTAAACACAGAACAAGAGAGAGAACCAAGGCTTTTGAACGTTAGCCCAGTTCACACACCTTCAAAGGCCTGTGGTTTGACCTCTGACCCTAGCATTGTCTGGAACCAGTTGTGGGACCACCTTTTCCCTCTGCTTCTCAAGCTTCTTCTCAGACCCTCACTATGAGCCACCGCAGGGTGGACCAAAAGAAAGTTATGGGCATTGTGGCCAAACACACTTGAAAGAAAAAAAATTATCTTCCTCTTTTTGTGACCTTGCCAAATTACTTACCTTCTCTGAGTTTCAATTTCCTCATCCATAAAATAAGAACAAGCCTTGTAACATCGTTGTAAGGTTTTAAGAATATACACCAAAAACATGTAGGGTAGTACTGGCATAAAGCAATACTCAACTAATGGTTGTTATTTTTAGTACAGTATATGGTATCTGTGTCAGGATAAACAATTATTTTTGAGGAGAGAAATACAGGACACAGTTCAAGTTGGAGTATTTAATGTGACTTACAAATTTATACATACAGCCCTCAGAGCAGTTGGAAGATCATGGTATTATAACAGATTATCTTAGAAACCTGAGAATTTGATCATCTTAGAATATTAAGAATTTAGAAATTACTACAAATTAAATATGCTATCAATCTGGCAGTGAGTCAAAGCTCTCAAATTACAGACCCATATTTGAAAGTGAAGCTCCCTGAAGACCTAAACACAATTGCTTTGACAAATTCCATGATAACTAATTTAAATTCCATTAAATCCTAAACTGTAATTCCAAGTTAGAAGCTGCTCCTTTATTTTGATTCTTCAAACATTTTAATCTTATGTTTGTATACGTATTTCTTTATTATCATCGTTGGCTACAAACACTGATAATACATAGTTAGATCACCTCCACTTGGAACATAGAGAATTGAGACTCAAGAAATTTAAGATTGTGTCTGAATAGGGTTTCTGATTCATTGTGGAAGCTTTTTGCCTGGCATGAAGGCCAAGAACCCATCAATCAGTTGAATGTTACAAAGTCATTCAGTATTCTTGCATGTGGAACTTAATTCCTAATACGCCATTCCCTGTCACAAGGCTGTGCCTCTTGGAGCATGAGTCTGTCTACAATGTTTATCAGTGCTTTCTCTGTATGCTGAGCTTTTATTCATCTTTATAGACACAATTCAACGATTTCTCCCCTGGTGAAGGCAAATGAGATATTCTATTGAGGTCATGTGTCAAGTGGCAGTGTATCAATAATTATATTAATTATTCATAGTTAAATGGTTTGATTTATTGATGCAGAAAAAATGTGTTAAATATGATATAACCAAGGCCATTTAATAGAACAGTTAACAGAACTTGAGCTCATAATTCACTGTTAGTAATTCAGTTTTTGGAGCTTTGAACCTTAGCATACTCTTGACAGCACAACAATTATTAATTTATCAATAGATGACAGATTTAATTAAGACTTTAAATATGATCATGCACACAGACATAAAAGGCAAAGACACATTAAAACATTTTAATTTTACGCTTTGTACAAAAATGGTTTTTAAAAAGATGCACAGATTTTCTCATGACAATATTCTTTAAATCATCATTAAACAAAAACGGCATTGGATCCTTCAAAGTAGCATAGTTCCACCTCCAGGAAATAACAAGGCAAAAAGTTCATATCTTTTTTAACAAATCTACTATATTCTGAACTCCCCATCCCTCCCAAATAAAATAAACTGGAAAAATAAATTTCACTTCCTTATTGGCTTGTAACTGACAAATACCCCTTTGATAAGCTTCTCCTTTCATTCTTCAACAAGGAGAGAGAAAGCAACAAAACTTAATCTCAAGACTGTGGTGCATAAAGAACACTATAATGTTAAGTCCACCAAGGTCTGAAATCAGAGGTGTCTACCGTGATCTCATAAACATTTTTATCTTTTCCTTTTATCCATTGGAAAGTTTCGCAAAAGAGAAACTAGATCTAAAGAGATTTTTCTTTTGGCTTTCAGCAAAACAAAAACTGTGACATATCTAAAATTAAACCAGACGTACATGCAGGTTGTCATGTCAAAGAAATCCATGTAGAGGCAGACAAAATCTGTTAATTACCTCGACATACTGACTACAATGGTCTGTACTTCTCTTATAAGGGGTGATAGTAGTAATATTACTGCAAATCAATCTAGGATGTTTCTTTTAATGTTGGTTAGCAAATGGAGTTACTACATTCAACTATCTCACATCTAATTATCACATTAATAAATTTTCATTGAGTGAAAATATTTTCTGCTTATATTGGTTATCGTGATGACAATAAAGGCCTAAGGAATGGATTTTTGATCTATTCTGCCTAACACAGTTCCACAGTAGCTGCTCAATAATGCAATGTTTATTATGATATCGGCAAATGATTGGTTTTTTTTATTTCTCCTTAATTATTTCTATCAATGTTGAATTGTTAATCCAATATTGTGTCCTGCTACATTGATTTAAAATATTAAACCAAGAGTTAGGAAGCATGACTGCCTTTATCTTCACTCAGAGTTTTGCTATACTTACCTCACATAGCTAATGCCTATGAAAGCCAAGTTGCAATGTTATATATTGACATTCAGGAATTTCTCCTGAAGTTGTTGAACATGTCCAGTTAATACCTGAAGCTTCTTGCTGTAGCTGAAAAGAAATCATGTAAGGAGGAATCATGAGGGGGAAAATAAGAACCTCTGAGAGTGGGATTTTCAGAGCTGAAATGCTTACAAAATGAGCTAGACTGAGAATATAGGCGATCAAAGCTTTGGGCATTATCCATATAAGGTGCAGGAAGAAACTGCTCAGTCTTTAAGGTCCCATTCTAGAAATTGCCATGTACCTTCTCCAAAAAACCCCAAATATCTAACATGGGAACATGAGTAAGTTATGAACTGGGGTGTGTAGATTTAATTTTGAAAGGGAAGAATATCCTCATTAAGCAAAGATACATGGTTAGTAGTAAGGATACATGGATAATTCTAGATAATTTGGAAGTGCCTTACATACTTGGACATTCAAAAGATGCAGTATGACTTAACAGGTTTTAAAAGTTTTTTTAAATTGTACAATATATTGTAGATATAAAAGATTGTATAAAAACATTTTATAAAGCATATGTATACATTTTTATATATACAGTATAAAAGATTATATAAAATAATATATATGTATGCATGTGTATAAGTGTGTGTGTGTATACATACATACATGTACAGGTTTAGGAAGAGTAACGAAATGAACAACTGTGCTCATTTCCAAGTCCAAGACATGAAACATTACCAGGATACTGGAAGCCCTCTGTATACCCATCTCAAATCTCATCCCTCTCCCTCTGTGTTTGCTCTGCGCCTCACACACACCGTAACCCTCATCTTGAACTCAGCGTCAATAATTCGTCACTTATTTTTATAAGTTTACCACCTATGAGTGAAATCCTAAACAATTCTTTAGATTTGTTGGTTTTTGAACTTTGAATAAATGAGATAATGTGTAAATATGACTTAATTCTCTCACTCGGCAATATGTTTGTGAGTTTAATCCAGGCTAATTTATTTTTACAGATGACTGCTGTTGCATTTCATGACAATACCAAATTTGGATTGCTTACAGTTTTGCTATTATGAACAATGCAGCTCTCAACATTTTTGTGCTGGTCTCTAGCTACACATGTGTAAGAGATACTCTAGGATATATATGTAGGAGGGGGATTACTGGCCCAGAAAGTATACACATCTTCAGCTTCACCAAATAATACTATTGGGTTGGCCAAAAAGTTCGTTCGGGGTTTTCCGTAGGATGTTACAGAAAAACCCAAACGGACTTTTTGGCCAACCCCAAAACCGTTTTTCCTAATGGTTGTACTGATTTATTCCACCCACAAGCAATTCATGAAAGTTCCTCTTCCTCCACCTACTGGCCAGCGCTTGGAATTGTCAGACTTCTTAAACTATTGACAATCAAATTATTATATAATGGTATCTTATTGTGGTTTTAATTTTCATTTCTCTTATTACAAATGAAATTGAATATCTTTTCTCATGTTTACAAGCTATTTGCATTTGATCCTCTGTGAAATTTTATTTCTTTTGCCCATTTTTTCTGTTATTCCCTTTGCCATTTCATACAACATTTTGAAAAAACATACATTTTGTATACTAACCATTTGTCCGTCATGTGTGGCAAAAAGGTGTATCTGTGTGTTTTTTTTTTTTTTTCAGAATCAGTTGTCAATTTTACCATTTTCTTTTCTTTTTTTTTTTAGTTTTATTTATTTATTTAATTTATTTATTCATGGCTGTTTTTTGGGGTCTTCGTTTCTGTGTGAGGGCTTTCTCTAGTTGCGGCAAGTAGGGCCACTCTTCATCGCGGTGCGCGGGCCTCTCACTATCGCGGCCTCTCTTGTTGCGGAGCACAGGCTCCGGACACGCAGGCTCAATAGTTGTGGCTCACGGGCCCAGTCGCTCCACGGCATGTGGGATCTTCCCAGACCAGGGCTCGAACCCGTGTCCCCTGCATTGGCAGGCAGACTCTCAACCACTGCACCACCAGGGAAGCCCTATCTGTGTTTTTTTTAAATAATTTTTTTATAATGTAACTTTTTTCTTATGGCTAGTCTCTTCTTAAAATCATAAAAATATTCTTTTGTGTTACCTTCTAAAAATTGGGTAGTTTTGTCTTTTACATTTAGAACTCAGAATTGATTATCCTCTACAATGTGAAGTAGAAATTCAATTTTATTTTTCACATATAGATAACCAATTGTCCCAGCATCATTTATAGAAAAGTCCACCATTTTCCAGTCTCTGTCATAAATCAAGATAAGTACATGTAAGGGTTTGTTTCTAGACCCTGTTGTTTTCCTCATAGGTCAATATGTTTATATGTACACCAGTGCCATACCATTTTAATGACTATAGCATTATAAAAATTCTTGATAAGTGGAAAGGCAAGCCCCCAACATTATTGTTCTTCTTTAGGAATGTCTTAGCTTCTCTTAGTTCTTTCATATACATCTTAGAGTCAGGTTGTCAATATGGGAATTTTGAATAAAAGTGCGTTGAATTAATAGATCAGTTTGGATAGTGGTAATTGATGCATATTTAAAACAGTAACTCTTACGTTTTATGACCTTAATATGGTCCATAAAATAAGGTTTTTAAATAACATTTAAATTTTTTTCTTCTTGCACATTATTTGTTAAACTTCTTTCTAGAGACTTTTTTTTATCTAGGTGCTATTGTAAATGGTGTCTTTAAAACTGCATTTGCTGATGTTTGTTTATTATTTTTGTATCCATCAGCCTTCTACTTACATATCTGTAAATTATTTTGCATTTTCTACATAGACAATTATGTCATCTGCTACTAATGGCAGTTTTGTCTTTTTCTAGCCTTCCTGCACAGGTTAAAATTTTCCACACAAGGTTGAATGTAAGTGATTATAGCAGGTTCTCATGTTTTGTTCTCAGTAAACCTCTTATATCACTAAGTATAATATTTATTATAGATGTTTTATAGCTTTATGAGGTTAAGGAAGTAACCTGCTATTAGTGATTTCTTAAGAGTTTATTTTTAAATCACAAGTTAATATTGAATTATATTATTTTTAAATCCTGGAATTTCCACTCTGAGTTGAGACTATGGTGACATGGTCACATCTGAACCTAATGAACTCTGAGGACACCTAGAGATGCAGGTAGAGACCTGTGGTCTATGAACAGCAGTTGACAACTTCAGAATTAATTTAATGGGAACTTAAATAGGACACAGAATACTTTCTTGTGATTTGGGCAACGTATACTCTCTCTTCCCAATAATAAGCGAGATCTTAGATTTTAAAAGCAGAACAAACAAACAAACAAAAATAGACCAGAGAGGCTGCCAGAAATACAATGCTAAATTATATATGGTAAATATTCTATGGTGGCAGCTTGGAAGATACATGTGTAGATTACCAAACCTAACACAGAACCTTGTACATAGAATTACTTGTATTATGTACATATTACCTACATAATAATAAATGCTTTCTGACTTGCTTATTGTTGAAAAAGTCTACATTACATTTTGACTGACATTATTTCTAGTCAGTGGTAGAAAACTGTGGTAGTACATACAGAACACTGTATCCTAAATATGTGGTTAGTGTGATATCTGAGACAAATTTGTTTTGAAATACATGTATTTTGTAGTTGTTCTTGAAAGCTCAATGAATAACATTAATATACCTTAGAATTTTAAACAAACCTTTTTTAAAAAAAATTTATTTATTTATTTATTTATTTTTGGCTGTGTTGGGTCTTCGTTTCTGTGCGAGGGCTTTCTCTAGTTGCGGCAAGCGGGAGCCACTCTTCATCGCGGTGCGCGGGCTTCTCATTGCGGTGGCTTCTCTTGTTGCGGAGCACGGGCTCCAGACGCGCAGGCTCAGTAGCTGTGGCTCACGGGCGCAGCTGCTCCACGGCATGTGGGATCTTCCCGGACCAGGGCTCGAACCTGTGTCCCCTGCATTGAGAGGCGGATTCTCAACCACCGCACCACCAGGGAAGCCCTAAATAAACCATTTTTTAAAGGCCGTGCTCCCAAGTTTAGTAATCCAAATAGTCTCCTTTTAGAGTCACAGTGAAAGATAGAAAATTTGCTTGGCTCCTGAGGGTGTATGGGTGATGATCATTAGCAAAAAGAGAAAGACAGGTACAGTACATGCCAAGATGTCTTGAGGCAAAATTTTTTCTTCTTAAATAGATTGATATTTAAACAAAAGTTCTGCTATAGATTTGAATTACAACTCTACCTTTTATGGAGTGTGGGACCTGTTATCCCTGCTAAGTGATTACAATGGCTATAAGTTGTCTTATGCAGATCAAAACATAGGTATATTGACTAGGAAGAATTTTGAGCAAAACTTCCTCCCTTCTCTTCTCCCTTTGGAGGAAATCCTTGAACTCCAACACAGTGTTGCTAAAGGTTCAACTGCCAGCACATTTGACAAATCACTGGGTAGAAATGGAATAATGAGAACAAAGTTTGAGACAAGGATTGAAGAGCAAGTATGCATTGGGGAGGTGCAGCGAAGGCCAGCAGAGAAGTGTACAGAAACAATATCCAAATGGGAGCAACACCAGTAAAGGGGGCAGTGTTAAGCCAGCTGTCACACCGGGACATCAGCTGAGCTCCTGCAGCAGGTTCTATTGGAGGAGGATCCGAGTGACGTACCTCCATGGCCATCAGAGACAACAAGCCTCAGATTCAGGAACCCAACAAACTACATGCAGGATGAACAGAAATAATTCCACACCTTGTCACCTCACAGTAAAACAAAAGAACACAGAGGACAAAAAGAAGATTTTATAATAAATCAGTGTAATCTTCCATGGGTCAGTGCTCCAGGGAAGAGGCATAGACAGACCAGGTTATCCAGTTTCTGGGTAGTATATAACACAGTTCACCCTGCTGCTAAGTCCATATGAAACTGAATTGATCTGGATCTGGGTTTTGTTTTGTTTGTAAAATAAATGCAATTACCATGGACTTTCAGAGTTTAGTGAATCTTTAGTGAGTGGTAAGCAAGTTTACAATAGAAAACTAATTATGAAAATTTTTTGTGGGGGAGGGATGGATTGGGAGTTTGGGCTTAGCAGATGCAAACCATTATATATAGCATGGATAAACAACAAGGTTGTACTGTATAGCACAGGGAACTATATTCAATATCCTATGATTAACCATAATACAAAAGAATTTTTAAAAGAATGCATATGTATATAACTGAATCACTTTGCTGTACAGCAGAAATTAACACAACATTGTAAATCAAAAATTAAAAATAAATAAAATAAAATAAAATAAAATAAAAATAAAATTTCATTTTTTGTTAGTCACAAAATTCGGTTTGATATGGTTTCTCTATTTCCAGAGGACTAGAGTGGAAACAAAGATTAGTAGGTTTATCTGTTGAATTATTTGACTAAGTTTTACTTCCTTACTTTTGTGACCTAAATTCTATATACTTAGTGACTCTCATTCTAACATTCTCACCTTTATTTTTCTATTTAATCTCATGTGACTATTCACTCTATAATCTCTTAGACACACTGGGAAATATTAAGCCTGTATTACCCTCAGTCGCGGTCTTCTCCTGTTTGTATGGTGCTGTAGGGAGGTTGTACACGATTCATAGTTTAAATGCAAGTCCTGGTGCAGACATGCTCAATTCAGAGATCAGACTCTTAACTAGCTATGTGACCTTGAGCAAATTATTAACTGCTTACAGTTTAGGCTTTCTCACTTCATCCCTTTGAAACTCTATGCTCTAGTGTGTCAGATCACTTCTTGGTTCTCTGAAAACACCATTTCTGTTTGCCCTCAGGGTCTTACAAATGCTGTTCTCTCTAACTGAAACATCTTTCATCTCCTCCCCACCTCCTAGCTCGTTCATCTGGTTAATTTTTACTTATTTTTCAGCTCTTAGTTTATAAATCACCTTCTGGAGGAGGCTCTTCCTGAGCCCTTCAAGTGTTAATTAGCTAGTGAAGTTGCCAATCATTTTATTTTCACCCTGATTTGCTAGTGAAAGGAAGTGAGGCAAAGGGAAGTCAACTGACTTGCTCAAGGTTATCAAACCTGTTAAGGGCAGAGCCAAAACATGATGCCAGGATCATTATCTCCCTTTACTTTCATTACTTCTGCCTTAGGGAGGCCAGCTTCACCATGGTTGCACCCAGATTCTATGGAATGCTGAGAAAAAACTTCCAGAAAGAGACCCTCTGTGTATTTCTGGGTGAGGCACATTTCTTTCCCATGAGATGGTAATTCATCAGACCATCTAAGACATCCTGACTGCTACTCCTTGCCAGCTCTACCAGCCTCCCTTCACTGGATCATCGGGTGCTATGATCTTAATCTGGACTGAGGCCTATCTCCTGCATTTTCTCCTTGCTGTCAGTGTTAACACGTAACCACGGCAATTTACTTAGCTCTTCTGAGATTTTACATGGGGAACCCGCTGCTCCTCTGTTTGTCCATTTTGCTTTATAAACAATTCACTCAGTTGTCGAAACCAGGGGCCCTGGTTTCATCACAGACTGACTCTCTGCTTTTGCTTTGCATCTGACTGGGATTTAGGTCCTGCCATTTCCATCCCCTTAACAACTCTTATATGAAACTCCTCCTCTCCCTTCCTTGTGAAATTGCCTTAATTATGCCTTTCATCCGCTTTCACTGGACCATTGACGTAACTTCCTAACTGGTCTCCCAGGCTGGCCTGTCCAGTCAGTCTTATTGACTGCAAAGTGATTGTTCAAAAGAGCAGGTCTCTTCTGGTCATTCTTTTATCTGAAATTCTTCAGTGGCTGTCTATCACCTGCAGCCAATATCACTGGGCTTAGCTGTGTATTAATTTCCTCAGGCTGCCATAACAAAGTACCATACCATAGACTGAGTGGCTTAAACAACAGAAATGTATTTTCTCATAGTTCTGGAGGCTAGAAGTCCAAGATCAAAGTGTCATTAGGATTGGTTTCCTCTAAAGCCTTTCTCCTTGGCTTGCAGACTCTCATCCTCTCCTTGTATGTTCACATGGTCTTCTCTCTGTATTCATCTGTGTCCTAATCTCCTTTTCTTATAAGAACACCAGTCACAGTGGATCAAGGCCCACCCTAACGACCTCATTTTTTCTTAATTACCTTTTAAAATAGACTATCTTCAAATAAGGTCACATTCTGAGGTAATGAGGATTAGGATTTCAACATCTGAATTTTAGGGGGAACAACTTCAGTATATAAATAAGTGGCTTACTCATCTTATTCTTTATAAAAATTCTTATTATTTGTCCACATGATAAGCCTCAAAACATACAAAACTCTATTAGTTGGCCCAAGAACTGACTCAGTCTTCTTTGAGCCTTTCAAAATTTAATATCCCTCTAACAGAAAGAGATCCAAATTCCTAACTATCTTTATGATCATTCCATAACACTTTACTCAACATGCTGTTGATCATTCAGAATCTAAAACTTGTACCATTGACTAGGTAAACTGGTTATATTTATTTATTGAAGAAAAAAATATGTGTACTTCATAAAAATTCAAATGGTAAAAAAGGTTATACAGTAAAAAAACAACAACAACAAAACACCCAAATCTGTCCCTCTCATTCAAGATCTTTGTTTCTCTTTCCCAGAAAATGTTAGGATTATTAATTTTCTGTGTGTAGGTATCTTGGAAAAAATATTCTATACATAAATTAGCACATGTGTTTATGCACTGTGTCTGTTCATGTTTCTTTTTACGGTACACATGGGGAGATACCATGCATGCTGTTCTGTACCTTGCTTGCTTTGTGTAAAAATATGTTTTGGTGACTGTTCAATTTCAGAAAGTATTTTCAAATGTTTTCTTAGAGGTAGAGAGATGTGAGGCATAGTATTTTATTGTTGGAATGTATCATTATTTAGTTAAGAAATTCTATATAGATATAGCTAAGTTTCCTCTAGTCTTTTGCATCTTTTGCTCTAATTACAGTATGTAATTTCTTTCCCTTGTCTAATTGCATTGTCTACTTCCCAAACTCTGTTATATAATAATGGTGGTTCCAGACATCCTTGTCTCAAGTTCAGCCTTTCAAGCTATTCCTTCTATTTTTCCACCATTAGACTAGATGCTGATTTTGACTCCTGTTATACATATAGGTTTTTACTATTGTTATTTTTAATATTTTAGAAATATCTGTTGGAACACTTTTCCACCCTTCATGTTACTTTTTAAATTGAAGTAGTTCAATTTGCATAACATTCTTATTCTCTACTCATTCCTTTTGATTCTGTTCAGTGGAGAAATAACTTGCCTTATTTGGAAAGAATGAATTGGTAATACTCAGTTCCGTACTTCCCATTTTACTCTTGGAAGCAGACCCTCCATGTGGATGAGCTCCCTCTTGTTCAGCATTTGCAACGACTTGATGGCTGTCTCCTTATTTGTAGTATTCAGTTGGCAGCCTATTTGACACATACTAAGCTGTCTTCCAATGTTTGACACATACTAAGCTGTCTTCCAATGTTTTTTAATCAATATTAAATACTGATTTTATTCCATTTGTCTTTCATTTGACTTTTTTTTGCATATTTTTAGTGCTGAGATGGTTTCTTGAGCTCTTTAGACACGCCAAAAATATGATTGTAAATGTGCAATCGTATTTTTTTAAGAGCTTTAAAAATCTAGAATGGGTGTTTAATCCATCTTTAGCAATAACTACAGATAATTTAATCTATTGTCAGTTTATTAATATAGGCACATAGTATGTGCTGAATAGTTATTAAATAAAAATTTTAAATCACTGTATTTGTATATTCATAAATAAATACAACACAGCCTTCACAGTTTTGTGCTTTAAGGTATGATTCCTAAATTTACTCCTTTTCACACCATATCAGTTAAAAACCATCAATAAAGAACACCATGGGGATGTGTTTTATTCTCTTCTAATTTTAGAGGCTAAGAAAGAGTTTCATTTCCACTCAGATATGGTACCAGAAAGGTGTCTTATAGAACAAATTAATATACTACAATTATCTGTACCTATAAATAATGTTATAGCTACCAAATATAATAGCCTCTGGACAATGGAGACAATAACAATCATAATTACAAGAGTAAATCATTCCCTATATTGATATTTGATAAAGTAGTAGATTTAAACCAAGACCCTCATCTTTCTTTTGTGTTAGGAAAGAAATTGTACTTTGGGTTTGTTTTCAGGGACTGAAGTAAATATCAATTATTTTAAATTATTTCTTTAGATTTCATTGAATGCAACATGTTGATGGTGATACACATTAAAGTGGCAAAAAGTTCTGTTTTGAAAGGGTTTTATGTGTAAAGTTCCTGGAAATAGGAATGTGTAGGTTAAAGGTATTTCTGTTATAGCTAGACCTGACTTATGTATGAACCCCAACTTTAGCACATGTCTTCCTTGGTGAAATGTCTATTTAGGTTTTCTGCCCATTTTTTAACTGGATTGTTTGTTTTTATGATATGAGCTCCATGAGCTGTTTGTATATTTTGGAGATTGATCCTTTGTCTGTTGTTTTGTTGGTAAATATTTTCTCCCATTCTGAGGGTTGTCTTTTTGTCTTGTTTATGGTTTCCTTTGCTGTGAAAAAGCTTTTAAGTCCCATTTGTTTATTTTTGTTTTTATTTCTGTTACTCTAGGAGGTGGGTCAAAAAAGATCTTGCTGTGGTTTATGTCAAAGAGTGTTTTTCCTATATTTTCCTCTAAAAGTTTTATAGAGTCTGGTCTTACATTTAAGTCTATAATCCATTTGGAGTTTATTTCTGTGTATGGTGTTAGGGAGTGTTCTGATTTCATTCTTTTACATGTAGCTGTCCAGTTTTCCCAGTACCACTTGTTGAAGGGGCTGTCTTTTCTCCATTGTATGTTCTTGTTCTTGCCTCCTTTGTCATAAAGTAGGTGCCCATATGCGTGTGGGTCTTACCCTGGACATTTTATCCTGTACCATTGATCTATATTTCTGTTTTTGTGTCAGTACCATACTGTCTTGATTACTGTAGCTTTGTGGTATAGTTTGAAGTCAGGGAGCCTGTCCCTCCAACTCCATTTTTCTTTCTCAAGATTGCTTTGGCTATTCGGGGTCTTTTGTGTTTCCATACAAATTGTAGGATTTTTTGTTCTAATTCTGTGAAGAATGCCATTGGTAATTTGAAAGGGATTGCACTGAATCTGTAGATTGCTTTGGGTAGTATAGTCATTTTCACAATATTGATTATTCCAATCCAAGAACTTAGTATATTTCTCCATCTGTTTATGTCGTCTTTGATTTCATTCATCAGTGTTTTATAGTTTTCTGAGTACAAGTCTTTTGCCTCCTTAGGCAGGTTGATTTCTAGGTATTTTATTCTTTTTGTTGCAGTGGTAAATGGGAGTGTTTCCTTAATTTCTTTCTGATTTTTTGTTGTCGGTGTCTAGGAATGCCAGAGATTTCTATGCATTAATTTTGTATCCTGCAACCTTACCAAATTCATTGATTAGTTCTAGTAGTTTTCTGGTGGCATCTTTAGGGTTTTCTATGTATAATATCATGTCATCAGCAAATAGTGACAGTTTTACTTCTTCTTTTCCAATTTGTATTCCTTTTATTTCTTTTTCTTCTCCTATTGCTGTGGCTAGGACTTCCAAAACTCTGTTGAGTAAGAGTGGTGAGAGTGGACATATTTGTCTTGTTCCTGACCCTGGTAGAAATGCTTTCAGTTTTTCACCAGTGAGTATGATGCTTGCTGTGGGTTTGTCATATATGACCTTTATCTATGTTGAGGAAGGTTCCCTCTATGCCTATTTTCTGGAGAGTTTTTATCATAAAATTGGTGTTGAATTTTGTTGAAAGCTTTTTCTGCATCTATTGAGATGATCATATGGTTTTTACTCCTTAATTTGTTAATGTGGTGTATCACACTGATTGATTTGCATATATTGAAGAATCCTTGCATCCCTGGGATAAATCCCACTTGATCATGGTGTATGATCCTTTTAACGTGCTGTTGGATTCTGTTTGTTAGTATTTTGTTCAGGATTTTTGCATCTATGTTGATCAGTGATATTGGTCTATAATATTCTTTTTTTGTGATATCTTTTTCTGGTTTTGGTATCAGGGTGATGGTGGCTTCATAGAATGAATTTGGGAGTGTTTCTCCCTCGCAACTTTTTGGAAGAGTTTGAGAAGGATCAGTGTTAGCTCTTCTCTAAATGTTTGATAGAATTCGCCTGTGAAGCCATCTGGTCCTGGACTTTTGTTTGTTGGAAGATTTTAAATTATGGTTTCAACTTCATTACTTGTGATAGGTCTATTTATATTTTCTAATTCTTCCTGGTCAATCTTGGAAAATTGTACCTTTCCAAAAATTTGTCCATTTCTTCATGGTTGTCCATTTTATTGGTATATAGTTGTTTGTAGTAGTCTCTTATAATCCTTTGTATTTCTGTGGTGTCAGTTGTGATTTCTCCTTTTTCATTTCTAATTGTATTGATTTGCATCCTCTCCCTTTTTTTCTTGATGAGTGTGACTAAGAGTTTATCAATTTTGTTAACTTCTCAAAGAACCAGCTTTTAGTTTTATTGACCTTTGCTATTGTTTTCTTTGTTTCTATTTCATTTATTTCTGCTCTGATATTTATGATTTCTTTCCTTCTACTGACTTTCTTCTTTCTCTAGTTGTTTTAAGTATAGGGTTAGATTGTATATTTGAGATTTTTCTTGTTTCTTGAGGTGAGATTGAATTGCTATAAACTTCCCTCTTAGAACTGCTTTTGCTGTGTACCATAGGTTTTGGGTGGTCATCGTGTTTTTGTTGTCATTTATTTCTATGTAATTTTTTATTTCCTATTTGATTTCTTCAATGATATCTTGGTTATTTAGTAGCACACTGTTTAGTCTCCATGTATTTGTGTTTTTTACAGTTTTTTTCCTGTAATTGATTTCCAGTCTCATAGCACTGTGGTCAGAAAAGATGCCTGATACAATTTCAATTTTCTTAAATTTTCCGAGGCTTGATTTGTGACCCAAGATGTGATCTATCCTGGAGAATGTTCCATGTGCACTTGAGAAGAAAGTGTATTCTGCCACTTTCGGGTGGAATGTTCTATAAATATCAATTAGATCTATCTGGTCTATTGTGTCATTTAAAGCTTGTGTTTCCTTATTTACTTTCTGTTTGGATGATCTGTCCATTGGTGTAAGTGGGGTGTTAAAGTCCCCTACTATTATTGTGTTATTGTCGATTTCTCCTTTCATGGTTGTTAGCATTTGCCTTATGTATTGAGGTGCTCCTATGTTGCGTGCACAAACATTTATAATTGTTATATCTTCTTGGATTGATCCTTTGATCACTATGCAGTGTCCCTCCTTATCTCACCACAGGAGCTTCCGCCTGACCCTGAGCTCATGAATTAAGATCCCGTAAGCTGCTGGGGGCAGAAAGAAAAAAAAAAGAAAGGACAATAACAAAGTAAAAAATAGAATTAGACTAGGAAACTAACAGATATGTTAGAAAGAGCGTAAAAATAAAAATATAGATGAATCAACAACCGGAAGGTACATCAGTACCACAATAGTAAAAAAAAGTGGACGGAAGAGAAAAAAAAAAGGTGGGGGGGGGGAGGCCTTGGCTGTGGATAGTGGGGCCTAAGCAAGGGCAAGGTTTGGGTGGTGGGTGGGACCAATGCTCAAGACCCACAGGGCTGGAAAAGGCCCTGGGGGCTGTGGGGGGTGTGGCTTAGGCTCAAGGAACAGAAGGGGCCCAGGCGTGCCCCCCACCCCTGGTCTCAGAAGGCAGGGGACCTCACCTGGGAGCCCAGCAGGCTTCCTGGGCTCGAGTGGGTGGGGCAAACGCCCTCCTCTCCTCTCCTGCTTCTGGGGTCTGGGAGGGCCCCTTCCACCTGCCTCTCCTGATCTCCCCGGCCTCCCTCCTAGGCCCCCAGGACCAATGTGGGCAGAGGAGAGGAAGGGGGTCTTGGAGGGCAGAGGACCCACCCGGGAGCTCAGCAGGCTCCCCAGCCCAAGTGGGCCAGGTGATCGCCCGTCACTCCTCTCCTGCTCTTCCCAGAGAGTCCCTCCCACCTGTCTCTCCTGATCTCCCCGCCTCAGGGGAGCTGATCTTGTCTGGCCTCCACTTCTCTTACCCCCTCGCTCCCGCTACATCCCACTGGCTCACTCTGGGGTTTCTCCCGTCTCCTTGGGGGTCAGAGTTCCCCACCGGCGGCCGGCAGGTGCCCTAGTTGTGGGGAGACACTAACTCCGTGTCTTCCCACACCACCGTCTCATTAAATATTTTTATATTATTACTTTATTAACATTTTAATGCATTTATGTCTGTAGTGATATCTCCTCTTTCATTCCCTATGTTGATAATTTGTGTCTTTATGAGGGAATTAACTGTGCCTTATCTACAGTCTAATAAGTTAGCCCTCTACAGTTTTATGAAGACTTACAGAAGACATGAGACTGCTGGATGGAGACAAAGAAATTTGTTACAGCAAAAGTAGTTGCCAAAAATGACCAATCCAAAAAGAAAATGAAGAAAATATTTCCATTTACAATAGCACCAAAAAGTATAAAATACTTAAAAATAAACCTAACCAAGGAGGCCTTTTACACTGAAAATTGAAAAATGTTGTTGAAAGAAATCAGAGGAGACATAAATAGATGGAAAGATATTCTGTGATCATGGATTGGAAGACTTATTATTGCTAAAATGCCAATATAACTCAAAGCAATCCACAGATCTAATGAAATACCTATCAAAGTCCCAATGCCGTTTTTGGGAGAAGTAGAAAAATCCATTCTAAAATTCATATGGAATCTTAAGGGGCCTTGAATACCCAAAACAATCTTGAAAAAGAAGAACAAAGTTGGAGGTCTCACACTCTCTGATTTAAAAATTTATTACAGAGCCACATGTATCAAAAGATGTGGTGCTGGCAAAAAGCAGACATATAGAACAATGGAATAGAATAGAGAGCTCAGGAACAAACCCTTACATGTGTGATCAAATGATATTGACCAAAAAACGTAGTTGCTGGAGTATTAACGTCAGCGTTCCATTTTCCCAGGCCCCACATACCACAGGGTGATGTGGAAGACCAGATGAAGCCTGCATGTGTAGTGGGTTGCACCACAGAAGAGGAACTCTGAGCTTAAGGAGCCCATCACTTTTTTTGGCAAGCAGTAAGCAAGTATCCTCTTTGTACACAGGGAGAATTTACCTCATCTCTCAGAATTACCTTGAAGACCCCTGAGAAATGGCCCAGGTAAAAAGTGGTCAGGGTCTAGTCTTAACGCTCGGCAAGACAAGTAGGAATGCGAATACATGTAGAAATGCACTGCCTCCCTACAGTCCTCTTTTTCTCTAATTAGTCTACCTGAAAGTTTATCAGTTATATTGATCTTTTACAAAAATTTGCTTTTTATTTCATTAACTGCCTCTGCTGTTTTTCTGTTTTCTATAATTTAGCTCTTATCTTTAGCTCAACTGTTCTCATTTTTCTAATTTGTTAAGATAGAAGCTTAGGCCATTGATTTTATTTTATTTTATTTTTAATGTAATTTTTATTTTGTATTGGAGTATAGTTGATTTACAATATTTTGTTAGTTTCAGGTGTACAGCAAAGTGATTCAGTTATACATATATCCATTCTTTTTCAAATTCTTTTCCATATAGATTATTACAGAATATTGAGTAGAGTTCCCTGTGCTATACATAGGTCCTTGTTGATTATCTATTTTATATATAGAAGTGTTTATATATTAATCCCAAACTCCTAATTTGTCTTCCCCCTTTGGTAACCATAAGTTTGTTTTCGGAGTCTGTGAGTCTAGGTATCTCCTCACACCAGTCAGAATGGCCATCATCAAAAAGTCTACAAACAATTAATGCTGGAGAGGGAGTGGAGAAAATGGAACCCTCCTACACTGTTGGTGGGAATGTAGATTGGTACAACCCCTATGGAGAACAGGTTCCTTAAAAAACTAGAAGTAGGACTACCATATGATCCAGCAATCCCACTCCTGGACATATATCCAGAGAAAACCAAAATTGGAAAAGATACATGCACCCCAACGTTCATTGCAGCGTTGTTTACAATAGCCAAGACATGGAAGCAACCTAAATGTCCATCGACAGGTGAATGGATAAAGAAGATGTGGTACCTATATACAATGGAATATTACTCAGCCATAAAAAAAGAATGAAATAATGCCATCTGCAGCAACATGGATGGACCTAGAGATTATTAGACCATTGATTTTTGACCTTTATTCTTTTCTAAAATAAGCATTTAAGGCTTCCAATTTCTCCAAAACAATTACGTATTTTTCGTTTTGTGCACACCTTTTTCTATATTTTGCATTATCCCTTTAGTCCGGACTACAGGAAAAATTTTAAAAAAATACTTAATTCAAGGGCATAAAGATACTTCTGTCTGTTTCCTTCTTCATTATTATCACTAGTTAGATAAGATGTCTGATTGACCCCTGCCATCCCATAAAGGAAAGTAACCTTGCAATGACCAAACCGCTTATTTGTCTGGTATAACTTCCTTGTTCCTGCTCCCTTCTGCCTACAAGTCTTTCATTTTGTGAAAGACATGCTCCTTAGAACTCCTTTCTATCTGCTAGGTTGGATGCTGCCTGATTCAAATTGATTTTTGCTCAAATAAACTCTTAAATTTAAAAGCATGCCTCACTTCATCTCTTAACATATCCCAGCATAATGAATGGCCATTCTGATTTTTACTTTTTCAAAGGGAGCTGATGTTTTGTTTTCTCACTACAAATTCACCACATAACACAGGTTCCTAGGTTGTGTAACCTTGATCATAGACTCTAGAAAATAATAGACAGTGGCCAATTTTTCCCCTCCTAAGTGGAGATGATAAGGTAGAGCTATAGAAATCCTTAGGTGCAGGCCTTGCTCAGCCAGGTCCTCCTCCTCCCTCCACACACACTTTTCTTTCGTTCTCCTGCTCTCTAGGTATCCCAAGGTCTCACCAAGGGAAACAGAGAACCTGTAACACCCTTCTTGCTTTTAATGAAATTCCAGGTAGCCTATTGTGGGGCGGAGCTCCGGTTTGGGAGAAAGGGGGGGTGCTGCTTGCACTGATTAGACGCTTTCCCTGTGTCCTCGCTATGGGCACATCAGCAGCGTGCCCAGTGGGTGAGAAGCCAAGTCGCCGCCAGGCCACATCGCAAACCAACAGTCTCTAGACGCACCTGCCAGTACTCTTCCCAGCTTAGGGTTTGGGTCCCGGCCCCGCCCCCTGACGGTCCAGGGGTTCCTTCGGCCCCGCCTCCGGCCCTCACTCGGCTCCTGGCCCCACCCGTGCGTGGTGCCCTCGGGAACCCTCGGCTGGAGGGACTCGCTCTCCCGCCGAGCCTGGTCGGGGCAGAGCCCGGCCTGCAGCTGCGAGGACCGGAGCGGCGGGAGGTGGCGTCTCTGGCCTGGAGCCGGGATTCGCGGCCATGACAGTGTCGGCCCGCGCCTTGTGGCTGCTCCGCGGCCGCCTGGGCCGAGTGTCGGCGCTGGGCCGGAGCGCGGTGTCGCTCTTGGCGGCGCCGGGAACGGCCGGGCGCGCGTTCCGGGGCCTTCGGAGCAGCGGCTTGAGGTACGCAGCGCTCCCGGACGCTCGACCTCCTCGGGTCAGGGCGCTCCCGGGTGCGAAGCCGCTGGCTGTGGGAGGGGCGGCGGCCGCTGGCGCGGGCGAGGCCCTAACGCGTGAGGCCGGGGGCTCCGGGTTGCCGTGCGGCGCGGCGGGGCTGGGGGCTAGGCCGGCCTTGGCCCCGTACTTGGCCTTGAGGGCCGGCCGGGCGGGTAGCGTCGGCCTCGAGTCAGGCACCTTGGCCGTGCTCTGCGCTCCCTGGAACTGCAGCAGGTGCGGTTGAATGACTGAGGAAGACCTTTGAGGCCCAGAGGAGAGAGGCCCTAAAAACACGTGGTCTGCTTGTTTGAAGCATTTGTTTTGGTTTGGGTTATTGTTGTGTTTCGTAAACAAAGGAGTGGGCGATGGCCAGATGGTTTAGTAGTGTTTGAGTTTCTGACTTTCTTTGTTGGTGGTAATACTGAGGTCTTTTCCAGCTCTAAAATTCTTAATGATTTCACAAAATAAGGCATTCATCTTGACTTCTCAGTCTTTTTCTGTATGGCGCTTCTCGAATCTCTGTATTCTTAGATTGACGTGCTCAGTCTTAGATTCTCTGCATCTCTTTGGACCTTGTTGCTGGCTGGCAGATTGTGAGTATGGTTTTAACTCTTCTGCACAAATAGTGCCCAGGAGCACTTCACCTGTCCGTCATCTACTTGTAGCTGCAAACTCAAATCTAAGAAGCTAAAAATATATTCCCTTGACCCAGAGCCAGTGAGCCCAGAAGAGATTCTGTTTTCAGACTTTAAGGGCTTCCAGTAACGTGCTTTCACTGCGGTTTCATGTGACCAGAGATTGTGTCTTACTCGTCTTTTTGTATCCCCAATGCCCAGCACTGTACCTGGAAGAAAGTAAAGATCGGCAATGTGGAAACATAGCTACTGCTGTTTTAACTTAAATTGATTAACTCTTCATTGTATATATTTGGACCTTAGTCTTGAGTGACTGAAATTAAAAACAAATATTCCCTATCGGGTTTACTTTGGACGAGGTTTCTATGGACTACTTGTCCTCCACGAGGATATGTGAAAAAATAACAGTGACTCAGAGTTCTGATTGTGGAAGCTCTCATGGTGTCTGAAAAAATTTGCCAGTTGGTTTGGAATTATCGACTCTACAACCTAGGAAAAGCAGATTCTGTAGAATTCTATTTGTGTTACAGGTTTGAAGGAATTATGCACTCTAGTCGCCTTTTTTAGATAATTATTTTTGGAATTTCAGTTATTTTACGGCTTCTTTCCAGAGTGAAGGTAACCTTTTTCAAATTGTATAGGTTGGTTAATTTCCCTTTGTCAGCTGATGTAAATAGACAACCTCATCACCCTATCTTCTCCAAGGATATTGAATGAGAGCCACGACAGTTAAAACCCCAGCATCTCATTGAAGCCACTTGCTACACACATGCACCACCCATACGGATAATTGAGATCTTTTTAAATTGAATTAATGACCTCTATAATTTAAAGTAATTGAGTGCAATAATTTTGGAAAGCTATTTTAATATAAAGAAGCATTGCTTTCAACCCAGCTGCTTTCAGCTCCATTTGATGCAGATTATATCTGTATAAAAATAAATAATACCTTTGATAGGTTTTAATTTTTTCAAGGCAGTACTAATTAGGTTAGGATAGGGTGGTGTTTTTGACATCCTCTTGGCACTGAGTACCATATATGAAGGTGAGGTTGGCTGTAAGGTTGAGAAACACCTGTGACTGGTGGGGCTCGGGTGGGGAGGAATGCAGACAGTGTGTCGATGCTCATTGGTGTCTCTTTTCTCTTCTAGGACCAGCAGAGAGAAGAGATTCCATCTTCCAGAGGTCGCCACTGTCTGCCTCCCCACTTGTCCCCATCCTCAGTCATCTCTTTCAATATGTAGTAACTCATTAGTTGTCTAGTTCTTCATAGTGAATGTGGTTTAAGTCTGACATCATCCTATTGACTTAAAATTTGAGCCTTAGTGTTATTCTTTCTGAAAAGTGTCTTTGAGTTTGATAAACTCTTTCCGCAATGATATTGACTGTTCTCAATTAACAGATTTATTACCAGTTTCTGGTACAGAGCCTTAAATGAAAAATGAAAAAGTATTTTTGATTATTTTTTATATTTTTGTCTAGGTACCTGTAGTAATGGAATAAACAAATGCTTTTTTAGTGGAGAATTTTTTTTTAAATAAGCAGAATTTCAAGAAATAATGTTTGACAGAATTTGAAAGTTACAAAACCTTGAGATATCATTTAATATTTATATCTCAATGGTTTCCTTTTAAAATTTGCCGTGAGTTTTTTTTCCCATTTACTCATGAAAAAATAGATTTATTAATTGGAAGAAAATATATTTCATGTCAAAGAAATAAATAAATAGCCCTTCTATTTGTTGCAGCTTATTGTTTCTTAAAATGAATTACCTAAACAGCCAAAAAGTTACAAATAAAAAATTCTTGGTGATTAAATTTTCCAATTTTGCCTCACTGTGTGAGGAGTTTACAAATCAAACTGTACTTGGGTTGTAAACATCGCATGAGTCCGGCCCAGTGTTTTTCAGTGTTTGGAGCTGGGCAGCAGTCTATCCCATTCGGAGGCAAAGTTGACAGACTTTGTACATTAATGCCGTGCTCAAATCAGATTTGCAGGTGTTCTACAGCGGGGACTTCCCTAAACGCTGCTTTATTGCCTGAACTCATTTTTAGTAACTAAATGGATATCCCAAGCATTTGTTCCATATTTATGCTGTTGTTCAGTATTCCAAAAAAAAATTAACTTGGCAGATTTTCCCTTTTTTCCCTGTCTTACTATGATTGCTTTCAGCGTTTGCAAAATTTTGTGTACTGACCTACAGCTGTTTTTGGAAGCCTCACCTTTTCTTTGTGTCTCGCTGCCAATGGCTTTATCATTTTTGCAGCTAGGCCAGCATTTTAAAAAACTACATTTTTGGAGCTAGTAAGAGATAAGCGGTTTATGTTATTTAAATAATAATGTCTTGTAGAGCGGATAGTTTAATAATTTTAAAAAGACAAATTTTATTTATAAGGCTGTTCATTTTTCTTCAGACTCTCTCCTCTAATACTTACTCAGTTTCTCTCTCTGCTATAGAATTATTTGATTTAAAGATCCTTTTATCCTCATGTGAAGCTTGAAGGACCCAGACTCCAGTTAGGACCATTAGTAAAGCTGATTTTCTATAGCATTATATCAACGAAGATAGAGTTAGTCCCAGTGACTAGCAAAGGCAGTTTCTCAAAGGCATATTTTATTTTGCTGGCAAATCTAGTGTGATTTTCCTATCTTAATGCCTTACCTATTCTAATGAAAATGAGGTATGATAGTTTTTATTTCTAAGCAGTTCTTTTGTCATTTTAAATTTAGAACTAAAAGTTTCACCATTTAGTGATTTATATATTAGTTTTATGTCTGTGTCCCAGCTGTTCAGAGATAATGTGTTCTAACGTAATGTCTCCAAAATCAAGTTTTCTGATTAAAAAGGATCAATAGATGAACAAAGGAGACTAATACTAATCTCAGATCTTGTTACTCAGTCTTGATTTTAGTAATAATCTAGCTGTTTCTTTAATGACCCATATCTTTTTTTTTTTTTAAACAGTGTTGAGAATTGCTATGGTTTATTTTATTTATTTATTTTTATTTATTTATTTATTTATTTATTTATTTATGGCTGTGTTGGGTCTTCGCTTCTGTGCGAGGACCTTCTCCAGTTGTGGCAAGCGGGGGCCACTCTTCATCGCGGTGCGCGGGCCTCTCTTGTTGCGGAGCACAGGCTCCAGACGCGCAGGCTCAGTAATTGTGGCTCACGGGCCTAGTTGCTCCGCGGCATGTGGGATCTACCCAGACCAGGGCTCGAACCCGTGCCCCCTGCATTGGCAGGCAGACTCTCAACCACTGCGCCACCAGGGAAGCCCCATATCTTTGTTTTTCAGATGTTTTGAAGTTATATTATCCTTTCCTGTTAATACCCTGATGGGATGATAAAAATAGCAGGAGAGAAACCCACCAGATTATCTTCCATGGTTACATACTCTTCATGGAATTCAATGGAGCTCAATGAAGATTTTTTAAAATAGTTTGGCTTAGGGGTGATTAAGTTGTGAAAGGATGCTTAAAGACATAGGAGCTTGGGTGAAATCTGAACCCAAGAGATTTACTATTAAGAAGTGCAATTTGGACCAGAAAAAAACCCACCTAATTTGTGTATGGAATATCCAAACCTAAATTAGCGTCAAAGGAGAACCCAGGGTTGGATAGTGTCCAAGAAGGCTTATCCAGCTCTTCCACTTAATATTGCATCATATGCATTTTCTGTGTTGCCATTGTTTTTGTTAACATTTTGACTGCATCATATTAAGTCAAGTGGCCATTAACTTACCTAACCATCTTGCTATTGTTTAATGTCTAGTCCTTGAAACATGAAATAATTTACTCTCAGATTCAGGTCATGTTCTTGTCAACATCATACCAGCCAGGTTTGTTCACTTAATGATCTGAACTCTACTTGGGTTTCTATAATTACTTTCATTAAAGAATGTGCCTAGAGCCAAGAGACTATTCAAAGATTCGTAATTCTAAAGTGAGGGCATATTATAGTTTAAAATACGTGTTTCCTCTTCCCACTTCAGCTATTTATCATTAACTCTGCAATGAATATCATCTTGCCTTTGAATAATGCAGTTGTATTGTTGAAAAATAAATTCTTATTAATATTTAAGGGAACATTAAAAAACTTGTCCAAGATAACATAATTAATAAATGGTGAAGACAGGATTTGAACTTGCATGATCTATCCAGTGCTTTACTCTACAAGCAAGTTATAATTGTTGACATATCTCCCTCTTGCTTTTCCTCTTTCTGAAAACTCTAATTAAATCCTGTAGAACTTTTGTGAATCAAGAAAACTGATTTTGCGTATAAATCTTAAAAATTGTCTAGTTAGATTTCCTTAATACAGGGTGTCTCTTAGCCTGGGACTTAATGGATAGAATTTAGGGGATCCCTAAACTTAGATGGGAGGTCACTAACCTCTAATAAACTTAGCATTTTCTTCAGTGTTGAATGTTGGCCTCAAACCACAGTAATATTTGTAGTACTTATGATATTGCCAGTGAAAACATAGATATTTTAATAACAGTTGATGCAGAGATCTCAAAACATGATATACACTCACCACTACTTAGATATTATGGTAGTAATTAGACTTGCCACTAGATCCTTTTATTTAACGCTTTAAAAAAAAAAGTGATAACAATATTTCAATAAAATTGGTTTCCTTGTAAACCTGTGTATTTTATGTTAAACATTTTAAAAAGATTGTTCTGAGAAGATGTACATCGGATTCAACAGACTGCCCAAGGGTCCTCATGGTACAAACTTTAGCATCTAAGATTTTTTCTGCAAAAATTATGGATGTTTAGGTTGCTACTGATGTTCTAAGTTACAGGTTAGGGTCCTGAAAGAGTTAAGTTACAAAATTGAATAACAGAATCACACATCATGAAAAGAACTTGCTTTACTTTTTTTGACTTATAAAAGTATAATTTCTGATAAAATTACTTCACGGTGTAAGATAGTATCTAGGATGTGAAATGAAATGTTTTTAAAAGGCCACAAACTTAACATTTCTAAGTATTAATTTACTTTAAAAAAACATTCACTTACTTCGAATAGCTCCCTAGTACTACTGATTGGTTGGTTTTATTCCATATGTAATTTTGCCCTGGTTCCCTTGAGTTTGTTTCATTTCTACTGTATAGTTAATTTGAACTCAAAATCTTCAAATTATGCTCTAAGATACAAGGCGATTAAACTATGCTAAGGACTTGCAGAGATATTTGAATTGCTAATTACCATATTTGGCTTTTTCATCTTTATAGATCATAAAACAGTTTATTGCATCTCTAAAGTTGTGGTTGAAAATGAGATTGAAACATAGATGCAGAAGCAAGATGTGAAGTATACAAATTAAATACACTGTTGATCTTGAGCAGATTTTGTTATTTTACTGTTTTGTGAAGGAGTATTTAGATACACAAGAAAAGTAGTGATTTTTTTCCTCCTGTTTACTACTTTGTTTTAGTTAGTTAAACTAAATTAACTTCATTTAATTCTAGGAACTATAAATTTAATTTAATTCTAGGAACTGTAGATTAGGATGGTTGCAGTTTATTTTCTGGAAAGTAAATAGGTAAATAAGCTCATAGAAACAACACTAAATGTTGATGGCTTTTTAGTTGCATATTACTTCTGGTTCTCTGAATACGTCTCCATCTGTTACTTAACAGAAACTAGGAGAGCCATTTTTACAAATCAGCCAATCAACTCCTTAGCCAAATCCTCTTACGTAAGGTCAATGGAGACCATTCCCATTATATAGATGAGGAAATTGCATGCCTTTGAAAGCAGTTACGTGACTTGTCCAACTTCATTATAGCTACTAAGGGTGAACCAGGGCTGACACTCGGTACTACTGGCTTTGGGTGAGTAATTTGTACTGCATTGTGCTGCCCTACTGCTAACTCTCCTCCCTAGCCCCTTCATTATGATTTATTCTTTCCTGATGAAGCCATATTTAGTGCTAGCCTAGAAATGGAGGGGAGAATAAAGTGCTGAAAGGGAGAGCTCCTTGTTCTGCCTTCTTTGGGGGCGACTTGCAACATTTCTGCCTTTGCAGGAGATGTCACCTGAGCAAGTAATGACAGGGTGCATTGTGTGAAAGATATCTAAGGGGTCAAATTGACTTCACTTTTGATGTGTATTAATGGCAATGTCAGTATATAATTTTTTGACGAAACCACATTTTTAAGAGTAGAAAAACCCCATTAAAGTAATGAAAATTACATATTTAGAATATTTATTGACTTATATTAGTCGACCTATAAGAGTTCTACTGAAAACTATTTTCAAAATTAACATTTTAAAATATAATTTATACCCTTATACATTAAAACAATTTAAATTTTTAATATTAATTTTATGTTAGCACATTTACATTTTTATGTTAATTATGTGACTGTTAACTTTTAACATATGACACATTCTTGGTACATATACATACAGTTGACCCTTGAACAATGCAGGGGTTCGGGATGTTGACCCTCCAGAGAGTCAGAAATCTTCACAGGTGGCCCTCTGTATTTGCAGTTCTGCCTTCTCAGTTTCAACCAGCTGAGAATTGTGTTGTACTATGGTACCTAGTTAATAAGAAAAATCTATGTATAAGTGGACCCATGCAGTTCAAACCCATGTTGTTCAAGGGCAACTGAACTTGAATCAGTTTCTTAGCCATATCTTCATTTAATGCCTTGATACTGATAATTTTCTGGGAAAAAAACCAAACATGCTTAATTTAAAAATTAAATTTGCTGTGTTTTCTTATAAGTTGCAAATTACTCTTTTCTTTAGACAGTAGTATTTTTAGTTTTAAAAATACTTTCTCTACAGATGCTAAAGCACCTGGTAAACTCAGAGCAAACTCTTCTAAATTGAACATAGTCTCAGTTCTAGTTTTTTTCATGAAGATGTTTCAGCCTAAATATTTTCACAAGTGCTATTTTCATGTCTCATTTCAAAGTACCTTTCTTTGACAAGTATTTAAGATAAAAGTCATCAAATAAGTTGTATCTATTTATGATTTTTAAAATATTTTGCCGTATTTAGATGCGGTAAAATGATAGGTCTTCTCAATTATGTTCCATTACATTACAAAATATAAATTTATTCAATGAAAAATAGGAACGTCATCAAAAGTTCTTCCCACAAATTGGGATATTTTAAATTGGGATTATAGATGTATTTGTTTACTAAGTCTGTCATAAACAAAGTACCACAAACTAGACGGCTTTGTGGAGGAGGGGATACTCCCCTTTTTTTCCTCTTAGTTCTTTTAGCTGGCAATTAAAATGACATAAGCAGATTAACCAGAGAAAACCAAATTTGTTAAGTACATAAGGGAATTCACATAACCATGAAGAATTCCAAAGACAGTAAGGCAAGATGAGGTATATATGTTATTCTGGACTAAGGAGAAGAAGGTAAGGGTCTGGGACTTAAAAGAAAAGTAAGGTAATTCACAGGAAGATGAAAAGAGTTAATGTTTGGTGAACAAATGTTTGCTGGGCCATCTAGAGACAGTGGGACACAGAGAGGACTTTGATCAAAAACAGGCCTTGCTAGGTTCCTGCTTGTCTACCACACCTAGTTCATACTTTAGAATGGTTATCTGTTGTGATAGCTCCTTCCTGGAACCAGCATTCTATCTTAAGTTCTTTTAGGCATTTAGGGGGAAGTTCAGA
This sequence comes from Balaenoptera borealis, assembly GCF_965194805.1. NCBI lineage: Eukaryota > Metazoa > Chordata > Mammalia > Artiodactyla > Balaenopteridae > Balaenoptera > Balaenoptera borealis. The sequence continues at coordinate 60,217,076 of NC_138861.1, read as the reverse complement.
GGTTTCTTCTGGAGTCTATTAAGCCTTGGTTATTTTCGGCTGGAAATAATCTGCATGCCGGAGTGGCACAACTTGGGGCGGCCTGCCCTGAACCCCATCAGTTTATTTTATTTATTTATTTATTTATTTAATTAATTAATTATTTTTTTGGCTGCATTGGGTCTTCGTTGCGGTGCATGGGCTTCTCACTGTGGTGGCTTCTCTTTTTGTGGAGCACGGGTTCTAGGCACCGCGGGCTCAGTAGTTTTGGCACGTGGGCTCAGTAGTTGTGACTCACGACCCCATCAGTTTAAAGCAACAGAAACTTAACCTCACACCTGTGGAGGCTAGAAGTCTGAAATCAAGGAATCTGCAGAGCCATGCTCTCCTGGCCTCTCGTTGCTGGCAATCCTTGGTTTTCCTTGGCTTATAGCTGCATAACCCCAACTCTGCCTCTGTGGTCATATGGCCATCTTGCCTCTGTGTCTTCACGTGGAGTTCTGTCTTCTCTTCTTATAAGGACAGCAGTCGTATTGGATTTATGGTCCACTCCACTCCAGTATGACTTCATCCTACACCATAATTACATCTGCAAATACCTTATTTCCATATAAGGTCACAGCCACAGGTACCAGGGATTAGGATTTGAACATAACTTTTTGGGGACACAATTCAACCCACAACAATAGAATTTCAAAATTGCTTGTATATTGTTTGAGGCATCATTATTTAATTAGCTCAGTACTTCCCTTGCTTTTGAAGGGGTACATTTCTGTTTGTAAGCTTTGGTTTCGGTATTTGCAATTCACTAAAAGTTTCAAATCTGAAGCCTCCCCCTGTGTCTTAGCCTATTTTTTGAATATGTTAACAATTTCCAACAGATTTTGAACAAAATGCAACACTTTTAGGTCTTTTTGGCTCATTTACAAAATAGATTTTTAAACACATTTCTAAAATCTGTTGTAGGCAATGAAGAGAGAGTACATTCAAGTTTTTGTATTCAATGTAAACTTCACAATAGCTTTGTAATTTAGTTACAATAAGTGAGTTTATGTGTACAATATTTGTTAATTTATCAATTTATACTTTAGTTGGTAGATTATAGCTTGTTTGCATACAATTATGGATATCTTGCTCCATGACCAGTTTCAAGCACATATGCTTCATAGGTTTCTTTGTATTGAAAGTAGCTGACCACCTATCTAGAATACTAGAGTGGGGATTTCTGCTTTGAGAATGATGGGGGCATAAATCAGTGGTTCTTAACTGAGGCTTAGCAGAACCACTTTCTAGGTGTTTTTGTTAAACCCTGTGAGATTTTTAGATCTAGCCTGTAGAGAGCCTCAAAAAGTTCCTGGCAATTCCTTAGCCAGTCTGTCTCATCAACTGTGAGTACTGTCGTGTTCTGTAAAAGAAATTTTGTCAGAGATGAAGAAAGTTTTCTTAAGAGACAAAAGTACAAACTCTAGAGGCAAAGATGGTTTTCACATTAGAATTAAGAACTTTTCATCAAAAGTAACCATATAATAAGTGAAAACACAAGCCACATACAGGTGATACTTGATACATAGATATACTTGATACAAGATTAGTGTTCAGAATGCATAAATAACTACTACAAATTAGGCACAAGTTAATAATCCATTAGAAAAATGGTCAATGAGGAGGAACAGGCATCCCATAGAAGAGGAACTCCAAATGGCCAATAAACCTATAAGACATCCAACCTCTAGTAATTAGGGAAATGCATAGTAAAACCACAACAAAATGCTGTTTAGCTAATTGGTTAATTTAAAAACTTTGACAATATCAAGGAAGTAGAGCAATAGAAATTCTTAAACGCTACTGGTGGACTTATAAATTAGTGCAACCACTTTGGAAACAGGTTGACATAAATTGAACACACATAAATGTATCTTATAATATAGCAATTCCATCCCTGGGTGTAAACCTTAGAGAAATATTATAATATTCCATGTTATTTTATATTTATATCATGTAAATGTGATATATATCATATATATCATCTATATTATACATTATCATATATAGTATACATATGTATATTATTATATTATATTATAAATAATGTATATTATTATATTTTTAATATTTATAGATATAAACATTAGGTTAAATGATAAAAGAAAGGAATGGAAAGGAAAGCAATGCAATTATAAACCCAAATTTCAGGATTGTGTTTAACTCTATGGGAGAGGATCAGGTTTTGGTAGAGGAGGATTACGAAGACAATTTCAATGACAATGGTAATATCTTTCTTAAACTGAGTGGTAAGTTTGTTAATTTTACTATTATATTTTCTTTTCATGTGTTTTATAGATATTTTGCATCTACTCATTTTTAATATAATTCAAGATCTGTTTTGATAGCACTTTAAAATATTCTAAGATAGAAAGACATATCCAGAATACTACCTATCTCACCATTTTATTTTGTATATTTCTTTTTAATCTTTAGCCATATGCATGCACATTTTAAGTTATAATTATGTACCTACAATTTTTCATTTAATTTCTTCACTTAATTTTATGCAATGAGCATTTTCACATATTGCTGTTTTTATAATTATTATTTTCAGTGGCTGCATAGTAACTCCAACAAATTATAATACAGTAAACAATTTAACTCCGATAATTCCACAAATATTTGATAAACACAATGTGCAAAATACTCTTAGGTATTAAGGATGTCATAGTAAATATAAGCTTCCTGTCCTACACAGCCTAGAGTATAGTGGGGGAGACAGTAATTTTAACAAGGACTTAAGATACTACCTGAGGGTAAAAGCTGGGTGCTGTGGGCACTCATATAAGAGGCAGATCCCCAGGTTGAAGGGGTCAGAGAACATTTCCCAGAGTGCTTTCCAAGCTGAGACTTGAGGACTGTGTGGGAGGGAAGGAGGAACAGATTTGGTGGGGATGTCAGAGAAGTGAGAAGGAGGATGAAGAGTGTTTCAGGTCGAGGGAATAGTGTATGTGAAGGCCCAGAAGTGAGAACCTAGCACAGGTGATAAATGCAGCTATGTGTAGTGTGGGACTTGGTGAGCACAGGGAAGCTAAAGAAAGCTCATGCAGGGGCGTGTAAGCTACGGGACGTTTGGATTTGAGTTAAAACTTCCTTTCCTCAGTTTTTCATGTCAAAAACTTTGGAGTCATATTTGACTTCTTTTTCTCACACCCTATACCCAATCTCAGTAAATTCCAGTGGCTCCACCCTCCAAATAGTTTCAGAATTAGAATACTTAGCATCTCCACTGCTACCCCCCCTTGCCCAAGCCACCCTCATCTCTTGCCTGGGATACCACTAGCCTCTTAACTGGTGTCCCCACTTGCCCCTTCTTCCCGTAGAGTCTTTCCTCCACATTTTAACCAGTTATCACTGAATAATGAAAATTAGGTCATGAAAATCAGGTCAAAATTTCTAAATGGCGTTCTTTCTCATAATAAAAGCCAACGTCCTTCTGAATGCCTGTAGGACCCTATGTGATCTGATGTCACACTACTTCTCTGACTTCATGTCCTGTTCTGGTCCATTTGTTCTTTCTAGTGTAGCCACTGGCCTTCTTTCTATTCATCAAACATACCAGGCACATTTTTGCCTAACGTCCTTTGTACTTGTGGTATATTTTCCTTAGCCTAAATTCTTTTCTCCAGATAACCACATAACATGTTCCTTCCTTTCCTTCATTTATACTCAGATGTTACCCGATTAATCAGAGAAGTGACACCTTAACCAACCTCTGTAAAATGGTAACTCTGGCCTCCAGATGTGCCTTTTTTTTCCCCCATGTTTCACACATGATATGTTAAATATTTGTTTTTAAAAAAAATTTGCTTATGTCTTCTTCAACTAGAATATAGTTTCCATGAAAGTGAGCAATTTGTTTTGTGCATTATTATTTATATTCCTGGTGCCTAGAATAGTGCCTGGCACATACATGGTTTTCAATATGTATTTATTAAATTAATAAAAACTGGACATGTAGTACAGTTTTAACAAGGGAACGGATATGATTCCATTTGGAAAATCACTCTGGCTGCAGTGTGGAAAATGGACTGGCAGAGATCAAGACTTGAGCCAGGGTGAATTCTTAGGAGTTGTGTGCTTCTGTGGCTGAACATTTGAGTTGTTGCTGATATGTAACATTTTTCAACAATGTGCATGTTGAAAAAAACCTCGTTTCTTTATGCACTAAAGTCTATATGAGCTATTAATGTGTGTGTTTACCATTTCTTCCAGCATATGGACAGATACAGGCATTCTCCCACTGAGCCTCCACTAAGTCCGGGTTGCTTCATTTATCCTTATATTGTGTCTCCCATAGAGCCAGGCTTGCTGAGGCTCTGCAGTGACTGAGGGAATCAGTGGGATGGGCCAGCTGCTACTGAAAATGCTTTAAGTCCCTATTCATAATTGGGTGGCAGCCTTTTGGGTGTTTACCCATAAACACCAACTAGGCCAGGCCATATCATGTCAGCTATAATTAGCAAGCTGAATTAGCACATTGGTACTATAATGTAAAGCAAGCCCTGTCACCTCAGACCCCAACAAAAAATGTGCAGTCAGGTTTAATCTGTAGGTAGATTGTCTTTTTGGAAGTCAGGAATCAGTTTATGCCATTGTCATCTGACATTCTCAGGGTCACACAGCTTTGTAGTGTCTAGGCCATAATTATCCTGGATTATGTTCAGTTGTTGCCAGTTTCACAATAACCTATGACTAAATCATTGTGTTTAACAGAGAATCAACTAATAAAACATGTAAGCAGCTGCATTGCTATTCATATGCTATAGAATGCAACATGGAGCTCAGATGGTTTTATATTTTAAAATGCAAATATATGTTCTTTACTATAAGAGTGACTTCTAGTCTATTAGCAGATAAATTTGCTTCTATAGCAGAGTATTTTACCTATCTGAATATTGCTGGCACAATTTAATTTTTGGAAAGTATTTTTTTTTAACTACCTGAAATTGTTTGCCATATCTGCAGCCCTTAGTACTTGTTAACATAGGACGTCCTTGTTTTCTTAGTATTAAAAGTCCACTTAAATGAATCAATAACAAATGAGCAACAGGAATTCAAAGTAGATAGTGAAAAAAGTTCATTACTTAATCCTGAAAAATAAAATTTAAACTCAAAAGTGAATGTATTTTATCTTAACTTGATTTAGTCTAATAATTATGTACTAATTATTAGAATGTACAAAGACACAAATTACAAAAGCTCACTCAAGAAATGATAGATAACCTGAAGAGCCCTCTGTATTAAAAAATTTTAATTTTTAGTTTTAAACCTCACCACAAAGAAAGCTCCAGGACCAGATGGCTTCACAAGTGAATTCTACCAAACATTTAAGGAAGAAATAATACCGATTCTACACAAACTCTTCTGGAAATGTGAAGAGGATGGGATACTTCCTAACTCATTCTGTGAGCGCAGTATCACCCTGATACCAAAACCATACAAAGACAGTACAAGAAAAGAAAACTACAAATATCTGCCATATACATAGCTGCAAAATTTTTTTAAAAAAATTGATGAAATCCACAATATCTGGAAAGGATATGTGGGAGGTTTATCCCAGGAATGCAAGGTTGGTTTAACATTTGAAAATTAATGTTATTTACCATATTAAGAGACTAAAACCAAAAAACCATTTGATCATATGATCATCTCAATAGACACAGAAAGAGCATTCAGCAGTATCCTGATATAAAGTCTATTCAGACTAAGATAGAACTAAGTCATAAAACTAAATGCGTAACCTAAACCCATAAAACTTCTAGAAGGAAACATGGGAGAAAACCTTTGTGACCTTGAGTTAAGCAAAGATTTCTTATGCACAATACCACAAGCATGATCCATAAAAGGAAAATTGATTAAAATACATCAAAATTGAGAACTTATTATACAAAGACACAATTAAGAGAATGAAAAGGCAAAGCATAGACTTGGAGAAAGTATTTCAAATTATATATCTGATAAAGGACTTGAATCTAGGATGTATGAAGAACTCTCGAAACTCAATAAGGAAACGACCTATTAAACAAAGGGCAAAAATTTAAATTACACAATTCACCAAAGAAGATAGGCATATGAAAAAAGTATGCACATGAAAAAAAAATGCTCAACATCATCATTCATTAGGGGAATGCAAATTAAAAGCACAGTTAGGTACTATCATATATCCACTAGAATATCTAAAATTTAAAAGACCGACCATATCAAGTGATAGCAAGTATGTGGAACAACTGGAACTCACATATACTTCTTGCAGAAATGTAGAATGGTACAACCACTTTGGAAAGCAGATTGACAGTTTCTTACATATTTAAACATATACCATATGATCCAGCCATTCTAGTCCTAGATATTTGCTGGAGACATGAAAGTATATGTGCATACAATGACTTGTACATGAATGATTGTAGCAGCTTTATTTGTCATGACTAAAAACTGGAAACAGCACACGTATATCCATCAACAATTAAACGGATATACACAATTTGATATATCCTTACAATGGAAAACTTCTCAGCAATAAAAGGAGATGCACTATTGATCAACATGAATGATACAGCAACATGAATGAATTTTAATTATGCTAAGTGAAAGTAGCTAGATGAAAAGGAGCATGTAGTGCGTGATTCCATTTTTATAAAACTCGTGATAATACAAACTAATATATAGTGACAGAAAGCAGATCAGTGTTGTCTGGAGGCATGACAGGGACAGATAGAATGGTGAGATTACAAAGGGTTACCAGGAAACTTTTGAGGGTGATGGATACGTTCATTTTCTTGATTGTGGTGATGGTTTCTCAGATATACACATATACTAAAACATCAAACTTTACGCTTTAAATATATGCAGTTCATTGTATATCAATTATACTGTAATAAAACTATGACCAAAATTAAGACAGTGGAGCAAGATTGATACACTGCATTTACCATGACCTTCCATGTCTTGAAAGTGGAAAGTAGACAAAATTAGAATCAAAAGTAGAGTTTACTTATAATTGTATTGTCTAACCAATGTATATTTGCTCAGTTAATTGTTTACCCATGGTTATGATTATTATTGAAATATACTTTTGTGTTGAACTGAAGAAGTGTTTTTCAAACACGATCACGCACAAGAATACCTGTGGGGACCTGTTAGATGTGCAGATTCCCAGGCTCTCTCCCCTCTCCCAGGGATTCCGAATCATGGGTGTGGTCATGGGGTCTAGGAATATGCAAGTTCAGTAAGGTTCCCAGGCAATTTTCATGTATGTATCCATAGACCATATTTCAGAATCACTTCTTAGCAGAACATTGTTTACATCAAAATTGTTTGAATCTGAATGAACTCTGTGGACCACTGGTGCCAGGTTGATATGGAATATTCTCAATCTGGTCTATGTATGTGTACATCAACCTATTAGGGAGGGGGGTTGACTTATTTGGAAGGGGCAGCAAGTTTGCATGTTGTTTGTGCTGGCTGATATTCATGATGGCTGCTCTCACTAGAACATAGAAAATGTACAGGTGCTTGAAAAAATTAAGTTGCTATAAGGTTTTTCTTTCCTCCTTTTCTTCTCCTTCACAATATTCATTGACCTGCTTTTGATATTTTGTGTAATATTCATGCGCTATAGATCATGCTTTCACCAGGCCTTTCAATAGTGAAAGGACAGGGACCCCAGGAAGAAGGAACCATCTTTTACTTTATCGGGTACCTTTAAAAACTAAGCATGCAGTAGGAGCAACGTTAATTCACCACTTTTAAGTTTGAGATCATGGAGAGCAGGAAAACCTTCCCATAAGGCATTTTTTGTGCCTTTCCAGAGATAGATTTATGTCATCTATCAAAGTATAGTATTTCTTACCTACTTAAGCACTTAAAAACTGCCAGGAAGTAATGTTTTGTGCAGTTTTTCTATTAGAAATGATGCCATGGTGTGGGTGTTTGGGTAGGGGGGCAACTGAGCCTTACTGGCCTGGTCCCCACAGTAATCAATGACAAGCATGGCAAGTCTGGCAGCTGTTGTCACAGTTGTCCTTGTCCTGGAGCTGTGGGATAAAATTTTTCCTTGAGTAAGTGAGAAGAGTTGTGTAGTACGGAGCTCATGACTTCAGGGTCTTGTACAGGATATTCTATTAAGAGTGAACTGATTTTGCCTTTGGGTCAAAAGGCTATGGGGCCACGTACATACACCATGGCCTGGAGCTTTGAAGATGGGTGCCAGTTTTAACTAGACTGTACTGATCTGTCTCTTCTGAAAAAAATAGCAGAGCTTTTAATACAGCCAATATTCTAGAGCCAATATTCTAGATCTTTAGTATGTGGTTTGATAATTGAAATATATATATGTGAAAGTTATGTATACTATAGATAGATTGTAATGCAGAACTAAAAAGCAGAGTTGGACTCCTTTGAAAAAATTATAAATATATTTTGGAACCTGAAGAATGAGCGTCAAATATACCTGAAAGAAAGCAAATTTTGGTTGCTCACTTGGGGAATCATAAATGTTTTGTTCACTCTTGTACCTTAAATTTATGTGGTTGAATATTCCTTATTGCCTTTTTAGTACTACGTTTATTCCTTTGTTTTCCACAGACATGACGCAGTTATTATCTCAGGAACTGAAATGGCCAAACAAATCCAGAAAGAAATACAGCGAGGTGTGGAATCTTGGATTTCCCTTGGGAATGGAAGACCTCACCTCAGTATCATTTTAGTGGGTGATAACCCAGCAAGCCACACATACGTCAGGAAGAAGGTCAAAGCCGCTGCTGCTGTAGGTGGGGACGTGTTTTAGTTGTACTTGTTACTACGTGTTTTCTGGTTTTACTTCAAAGTGTGATAATTATGAATGATAACTGTCAACTAAGTGCTATTTGAATTACATGTATTATTATTATTATTTATTATTATTATAGATTATTTAGTTACCGAAGTTTATATTCATTTCTTACTCTTTTTCTTCAAGTTTCTTATTGAATCAATTCAGTGTGATTTCAGATCCTATGGTGAGATGTGAGAGCAACATGTTACATTTAAAGGGCCTGTTTTTTTGCTTTAATCACATGATAAACCTGGCTGGTTCACTCTGTCGAACTTGGCCTAATCGTGGTGGTGGTGGTACTGGTATTCTTTCTCTCTTCAAATCCACTAACAGTAGCTTATCACAGATGAGCGCGATTTGCTAAATGGGTTACTGGGCCAAAGAATGCCTGTGAATCACGAGAAAGGATCTGTACTATTTGAAAATTCCCTCCTGATGGTGCTTTGCACATGATTTTTGTAGAAGGGCCTTTTCTTCCAGTGGGATAGGAGCAGAGGGAACCAATCACGCACTGTGTAAGACGCCATCAATGAGAAAACACATCTTTTTGTTAAAGTGACTTTCTGTACTTGTTTTTCTTCCAGGTATCTGTAGTGAGATCATTCTAAAACCTAAGGATGTTTCTCAGGAAGAACTTTTGGATATAACCGATCAATTGAACATGGACCCAAGAGTCAGTGGTATATTAGTTCAGTTGCCACTGCCAGGTACATAACGCTCTTCTATATGTCTGGTTTGGTTAGGAGCAAGGACATCTTTCAACATTATATCATGACACTGCAAATAATTTATAAAATACGTTCAGAAGGGGACTAGCTATTATATTAGCATGCAATTTCTGAATGACGTTTACAATGACTGAAAATTGTGAAAGAAAAATTTAGGCTTTGACAATACATCCAGTTCTTGTTTTGCACAATAGTGCAAAACCATGAAAATGACTAAGTTGAAACTGGACAAAGCAATCTTAGTAAATCAATAGGAGAATAACAATTGTTCTGTGACCTTTAAAATGTTTTCTCAAAACACTAAAAACTCTCTTACTGTGGTTTATAAACGTATAAGGAAATGAAAAATAGTAAAATTAATATTTATTCAGTACACTGTAATTTAAAACGTTAGAAACATTGAGAATTAAAGTATCTTATTTCATTGCCAAAATCTTGTCAAGAGGAGTTTGAACAGTTATTTGCCTTCTCATCATATGACTTATAATATGGAGCAAGCATCTTTTCTATGCCTTGGTGAATTGAACTGTCAAATTCTTTTTAAGTTTGGATCAACTTCCATTTTGTCCTTTGTCCTTTCAAAGTCATGAGATATCTCTGAGAGTTTCTTTAATGTGAAGTTTTGTTCTGGTGTCACTTCCTCTGGGGCGTTGTCATCCTTTTCGTCACAATCACGTTCCTCATTTATTTTGATCAGTTTGCCTTCACTAAGTTCTTATGGCTGCATAGCTACATTGCTCCAAAGGGCACGGTGTCAACATTCCAGGGTCATCCCCTATTTCTCGTACAACCCATTTACATTCAGTTAGAATCCTGTTGAAGCAACTTTATCTTGTTTTTTACATTCATGGCTCTTACCTTCTTGCTGGCCTAGGTCTCTTCTATCCTTGCTTTGCTGTCACCATCTTCAGATCTTCTATTCACATCCAATTTCATTTCCAGCACCATCACGTTTTATTTCTTTGTTGCACTTTCATCTTTATGGGCTGATAGCCTCTTTTGATTACTCACTTTTGTGAAATGTCAAGTGAGTTTATCACTGGAACACAAGGAAGCAACATGATTTGCTGTCTGTGTTTGAACTGAATAACAGATGTGCAGTGACCAAGCACTGACAGACTTTGAAAGAAGTGACATGTTAGTCACTGATCATGATGCTCATCTGTTATTTACATAGTGATTTTTGGACCAAAGAGCTAGCAGCTCTTATATAATTAGTCACAGTTAATATGCCGTGATAACTGAAATTTGAACTGTGTTGTTGGAAGGCTGCTGTTATTTGACTAAATTGTGGCTCTGAAATTTGTACATATTTCAATGAGCAAGGCAAGGACTGCCTGAATATTATAGATTACAGTAGTTTTGTGCAGTTTTGAGTTCTTCTGTAAGTTCTGACTTGCAGAAAGTAAAGCTGTATGATGCTATCACCTGGGATCTTTGTATAGTATTAATTTTTAATTTATCCAATGATATAACTTAATATCTTAGTATATGTTATAACATTTATGCTGTTTAAATTACACCCAAAATTCACATTTCTAATTATTTTCCTCCAATATGGCTGCATTTAAAAAAATCAGAAAGTTGGAAAGGATGTTAGAAGTTATCAAGGTTCCCCCCAAAATGCTTCTGACAGATAATACTATAGATTCATCATGTTAAAATTAGCATAGTGATTTATCCCTTACTTTTATAACTACAAAACGAATTCAACACATATAGCACGCTCATTTGATTTCATAGGAAATTAAGGTCTAGAAAATATCAGGCATATATATATATTTTTTTAAAAATTAATTAATTAATTTATTTATTTATGGATGTATTGGGTCTTCGTTTCTGAGCGAGGGCTTTCTCTAGTTGCGGCAAGTGGGGGCCACTCTTCATCGCGGTGCGCTGGCCTCTCACTATCGCGGCCTCTCTTATTGCGGAGCACAGGCTCCAGACGTGCAGGCTCAGTAATTGTGGCTCACGGGCCTAGTTGCTCCGTGGCACGTGGGATCTTCCCAGACCAGGGCTCGGACCCGTGTCCCCTGCATTAGCAGGCAGACTCTCAACCACTGCGCCACCAGAGAAACCCTTTTTTTTGTTTTTGTACTGTGTTTGCCAAGCAATCTTCTTGTGGTTTGCAGTTTTTAAATTTCCCCCACTTACATTTGTATTACATTCAAATCATTATAGAAAACATATCACATTTCCAGATATCTAGTTTGTCTTCAAAAATTAAATTCATGTCTGTAGAAATTTTACCCCTTTATGGGCAATATTCCTTTTGGTTAAATTTATTAGCAGTTTGCCACTAGATGGCACTAGTGATCTGTCTGTACTAAAATACATTGAGTCCTGTGTTCATTTTAGAAGGTGAGAAGCCTAGAGCCAAAGGGATGATAACAAATATTTGGATGCTTTGAGAAAGGGCAATTTTCTATCTAGCTGAAAAGCCAATAATATACAAAATAACAGTGACTAAAATGTGTTACGTTAAGCATGTTATTATGTCTTAGGCACTTCACACTTATTGATTCATTGGATCCTCACAATAACCCAATGGTGGTGGAGCTATTATTATGTACCTTTTACTGATGATGGATTTAAGGTACAGAGAGGTTAGGTAACTTCCCCTAAGATCACAAGCTGGTAATTGAGCTGGGATGTGAATCCAGGCAGACTGGTCCCTCATGCCATTACCGTTATGTTACCACCCTCACCAGCATGCCGTGTTAGCTAGTGAGTAATGTGTGCTTACTAGGTGACAGGTATTCTTTTATATGGATGATTTTATTTAATCCTCAAAACAGCCTTATGAGTAAGAATTACCTTCTTCATTTTACAGATCAGGAGACTCTATATTACTTAACCTACATTATACTGGGACATATAGTTTGTTGGTTACTAGAAAAAGTTGGATAAAGTAGGAAATCATAAAACAATGCATTTTACCTTAAACATTGTATTATGACATAAAGTATTTATATATTAATTCATCAATCTTTTGATGTAGGTTGTTGGGGAGGAAAGTTTCCTCTTCCCTTCTAGGTTCTTCTGGCTGGTGACCTGAGATAGATTCACAGGAGAAAAACAAACAAAAGTTTAATAACATGTGTACTTGGGAGAGACCCAGGAAAACTGAGTAACTCGCCAAAATGGCTGAAGCTTTCACCTTAAATACGATCTTCAGCTAAAGACAAAAGAAGATGTTGGGTGTAGTGGTTTGGGACTTCAAAGGGGAGGAAAGCAATTCACCTGGAGATGCAAAAGCAGATGTTTGCTGGGCCATGCAGGGGCAATGGGACACAGAGTGGACTTTGATGTCTAGGCGCTGCTGAGTTTCCCCCAACACAACTAGTCCATTTTCTTTGCAGATATTTCTGGAGATACCTCTATTCTGGGAATAGGTCCTTTATCTAAATTCTTTAGGCAGCTAATGAGGAGGTAAAAACACAGACTTACTGAGTCTTCTGTTTCTTAAAAATAATCAGCCTAAAATAATCCTTATGCCAAAGAGACATTTTGGGGTGGCAAATTATGCTTCCCTACAAGATCCAAGTCTCTATGGAACCTACTGTTTGGAATTTTGTGTTATCTTCTGGCATTAATAATACCTATGAATCACTGCCTATAATTTTCAGTTTGAGATAAAACTAAGTGAAAATTCATCTATATTTTTAAAGTGTCTCCTCCCAGTGTTCATGGTTGTCTTGTCCTTATCTAAGTCATTACTAATTCTTTTTAATTCTCGAGTCTTTTGAGAACATTCAACTTAGTCTTCATAGATGTAACAACTGTTTGTTTGTACTGTTTTAATTAAATCACATAATTTACTGTGAAAGAACTGGCAAAAACAGGTTGAGAAATACACACATTTGTCTCTTGATTATCATGAAACTCTACTGGTAGGTGCAGGGGTAGTTTATTAATTACATTCTGATATTCTTTCAGCAAGCCCTGGGCATCAACCTGCATGCTTTAAGAAGACGTGGAACTCATTAGTCAGTTTGATAGGTTGTGTTGGGGAAGGGCAAATTTCCCCTCTATGTCTCTTGAGTTCTGTGGCTGGACTACTACACAAGACAGATTAAAAGGAGAAAAAGAAACAAAATTTAACTTATGCACATGGAGGTCCCACAGTCATGTGACCTAGGAAGTGGCCAAAGCAGGCAGCTTTTATACTTTTTAGACAAACAAACAATAAGTTTGTGAGGAATTCCCAGGACAAAGAAAATTAGGCTTTGGGTGCTTAATTAGTGAAGAATCTAAGCAGAGTTTGATTTTGGGATGGTAAACTAAAGGAGTAACAAGTTTTGTTTATATAAGTTTCTTGCCCCAAATTCCCTATCTCTGGAAATCAGGGTGTCCTTCTACCTTCAGATGCAAGGAGTGCACCTTTCATGAGAGATTTATTTCCTACTTTCAAGGAGACAGAGAGGAGGGTCAGAGTGTCCCTCTTACAATGGCTCTTTCTTAAGTAACTAATTCAAAATAATTAATATGCCATTGAGGCGTATTTTGGGATGGCCTGCCCTGAGCCCCAACAGTTGGCTATGTGCAAGTGGATTGAAATAGCCTCTCTCTGGTACATGTCTTATAAGATTGTTATAATGAACCAATGAAACAATAAGCAAATGAACAAATGAAATGATTCTAGTCAATTACATCTCCAATTTTCCATCATTTTGTTAATAATCTGGATTCCAAGTTATTTCATGATTAGAAGTCGGAAATTATTTTTCACAATTAGGACAATATCTTGAGCAATAGAAATTCTAAATTAGAATTATAATTCTGGTGTTGGAATACAAGCTTGCATAAGGATTAAACAGAATGTGCAAGCAGTTTTCATGCGTCTCATTTGGGTAAGAAAGCAAAGAAATGAGAGAGAATTCTGTCCTATTTGATGGTAATGAATCTATCACAGGCTTAAGCCCATGCTTTTGTTCAGGAGCTGTGTGACTTTGGTCCGGATTGAAAGTACTCAGGATAAAATTGTGTGTCCACAGTCACATGGTCTGGCTGTTTGTCCTGTAGCTGGTCCTACATCTAGGGAGAGATGAAACAATCATATGTGAATGCTTCCCTACTCCTTTCCTATCTGTGCATAGATTCTGTCAGTATCAATAAGTGATCATTTTGTCAAGGCCAGAATGATGTCTGCTATTCGTGTTGTATATATTTTTCTCCTAATTACGTATTATTTGCTTTTAGCTTTTATTGAGTTACATCTATTAAACTTGTATTAAAAGTTATATCATTTGTAGAGTATGTCAACTGAAGAAAAATGCACACCCTAAAAGTTGAGAGTTAAGTTTTATTTGGGGACATTACTGAGGACTGTAGCCTGGGAGACAGCCTCTCAGGTAGCTCTGAGAAACTACTCCAAAGAAGTAAGGAAGGAGCTAGGATATCTAGGAGTTTTTGCTGGAAAAAAAAAAAAGGTAGTTGAACATCAAAAGATTACTGCTAATCACAAAAAACAGACATCTCAAGTTAATGATTTTAGTGATTTTCTATGTATGGGAAGATGCAAGAGTCTGGGCTCATTGAAATTATTCCTTAGATATGCATCTTAACTATCTAGGGTCAGTATCCAGAACACAGAATGTTTCCTGTTTTTCTCCATCCTGAATTACCCTCAGGGTGCACTGTTAGGCAGGGGGTGGGGTGACTACAGTGGTTGATAGCTTGATGATGGGCAACATTTGTTGTTGACTGGAATGGCAGGCAACATTCCCTTTCCACAAGTATGTGTCAGTTTGTAGTGTTAAAAATAAGGTGGAATAATGGTCTTTAAAAATTGGGAACCAGTGACATTCTTTTTCGACTAAAGCAATGAAAGGGAAATGATAATGTCCACAAGCTTGAAGCACACTGGAAATTTGCTCTAAATGTTTGTTGTAGGGTGGTGTTTGGTACAGGGTGAATTTGGTTTAAAAGGGTTTAAATTATATGAATTATATGAAAGCATTCAGATGTAACTCTAGAAAACAGCAATCACTCAATTAAATTTTAATGTGGTTTTTTACAACTACTGCTCCATGATAACTATTACTAGTATTAGTAATGGCAATTTTTATCATTTATTATTGCCAGACATTGTTATAAAGTGCTTTATATACAAGAAATCATTTAACACTCCAACAACCCTTAACAGTAGGTACATTTTTTTTGATCTGTGGTTTATAGTTAAGGAAACTGAACTGAGAAACTTGTGTAAGGTCACAACAAGTGAGTAGCAGAGAAGTACCAGGAGACCCAATTATAGTATTCTTTCAATCATAATCACAGTCCCACAGCTGAGACTGCAAGTCAAGCACCAAGAGAGGTGCTTACTCACCTTTTTGTATTTTCTTGCTTTCTAAGAAATCTACCTCTCATCTATTTCTGGGAAGAAAATTATTAGGTAGAATGGGAAAACTTATTCTATCTTATCTATCTTTTTCTAAAATAGTTTTTTCAAATATTTCCCTTCATTTATCTAGTTTGAAGCCTTTGAGGATTAACATCTTCCAATTTATGTAAGAGGATTGAACAGAGAAATCAGAATGAAATACAGGATTAAAGGATTAAATATGGAGAGGGCGAGTAAGAAAAGTGAGAATTCACGGTGTAGCTATAACAAAGACAAAATTTCTAGAATTTAGTAGGCATAAAAATGTGGATATTGACCTAATTAATGCATGAAGATATGTATATTTGTCTAAAACTTGTTTCTTCATTTGGAGAAAAAAGGTCTTGCTATAATTGCTCTTCTTGAGAGCTTATGGAATTTATGTATGCAGAATACTTTTTACTCTATATTTAATGTTCTTGACCAGAGTGGGAAATTTTCATCACTCTGGACTCCTCAGTTTTTGTAGAGCTTCTTTTCTGTTTATTTCTAAATAACTTCTAAATTAGACTTGACCTTTGTTATAGCTCCCCCCTTTCTTTATGGAGAAAAATGATTCCACATAGAGTATTTCATTGCTTTTTAGTAATATGTTTCTTCCACTAGACTATTAGTTCCATCAAAGCAGGGGGAATTGGAGTCAACATTTTTATTCCACCTTGTATCATGGTAGACTCTTAGTGAGTGTTATTGCTGGAATGAATGAACCCTGTACTTTCACAGCTATTGCTTTGTGTGTATGTGTGTCATTGAAGGTTCATCCTTCTACCTATTCTTCTACATCTAAGAGAGTAGTGTGTAAGTTCTGTCACTGATCAAGATTTGGTGAGGATCTTATACCCCCATACCCTTGAAGGCTTCCTAAGTGATAGTATTTATTATACAAAGGACATGCTAGGATAATGTACATTTTATTACTTGAATAGGACTTTAGCCTCTGACCTCTTAACTACATTGATTATCTTTCAAACATACTGGGACTGACTTCTTTCCAACTTTTAGGCCTTAGCTTAAATGCCACTGGCTCAGAGAGCCTTTTCCAGCCCATACCTTCTAAAATTACTTTAATTCTGTCAATTCCTATGTTAGATCTGCTTTTTTCTATGGCAGACAAATAAAGTACTCCAAATATCCACATGTTCCCTTACATTTCCCAACTTCTCCTAGGTTGGGGCCATGTGACTTCTGGTTACTGGACTATGAGGGAAAGTGACTTTTTTGAGCCACTTCTGGACTGAGATGGTTAAAAGCTATGTGGCCCCCATCCCCTCTCCCCCTTTTGTTGCAGTTATCATGAAAGCCACGTGTTATAGATGATTGCCAGTTATGAGAAGAAAGGAAGTGGGATTGTTTTTTTTTTTTTTTTAAACTTTGGATGTATGTATGTATGTATGTATGTATTTATTTATTTATTTATTTATGGCTGTGTTGGGTCTTCGTTTCTGTGTGAGGGCTTTCTCTAGTTGTGGCAAGTGGGGGCCACTCTTCATCGCGGTGCGCAGGCCTCTCATTATCGCGGCCTCTCTTGTTGCGGAGCACAGGCTCCAGATGCGCAGGCTCAGTAATTGTGGCTCACAGGCCCAGTTGCTCCGCGGCATGTGGGGTCTTCCCAGACCAGGGCTTGAACCCGTGTCCCCTGCATTGGCAGGCAGATTCTCAACCACTGCGCCACCAGGGAAGCCCTAGGAAGTGGGATTCTTAACAGAGGCTTACGTGAGTAAGAAATAAGTATCCTTTCATAAATGATTGGGATTTCAGATTAAAACACACACACACACAAACACAAATGTGATGAAAACTATAAACACACAGATCTAAGAAGCTTATCGAACTCCAAGCCCAGAAAATATGAAAAAACTATAACAAAAACACAAAAATCAAATTGTTCGAATGCAGTGTGATAGAAAAAATGTTGAAAGCAGCAAGAGGGGGGAAAATGTCACATTATATACAGAGAAACAAAAAGAAAGAAATAGCAGATTTCTTGTCAAAAACAATGTAAGCAAGAAAACACTGGAACATCTTGATTTTTAATGTACTGAAAGAAAAAAAAACTATTGATCATGAATTCTATACTCAGTGAAAATATCTTTAAAAACCAAAGGTAAAAAAGCATTTTTTAGACATTTAGGAAGAGTAGAATCCAGACAGAGCTGAAAACAATCAACAGCACACCCACACTATAAAAAATGGAAGTCCTTCAGGCAGAAAGAAATGATACCAAATGAAAATATGTATCTAGCCAAAGGAATGAAGAACAATGGAAATGGTAGCTACATGAGTAAGTATATCTGATTTTTTTTTATTAGTCAAATAATTTTAGAATATAATTGGTATTTATCCCAACATAAAAACAATTTAATGTGTGGTTTATAACATGTACAACAATAGCACAAAAGTCAGAAAGGAAGAAATGATAGGACATTATTGTTAGATTCTTATGCTATATGTGAAGTGATATATCACTTGAGGGTAGACTGAAATAAGTTAAAGCTGCATACTATAAAATCACAAGCAACTGCTAAAAGAAAACACACAGCAAAGAGTTATAGCTAATAAGCCAGTAAAAGAGATAACATCCAATAATTAAAAATGTTCAAATTATTCTAAAGGAAGAAAGAAAATGGGGAAACAATAGATTTAATCACATAAATGTAATGTTGTATATAATCCTATTAGATGTCAGAGGTTGTCAGATTGAATAAAAAACAAGACCCAACTATATGGTGCCCACAGAAAATACATTTTAAGTATAAGGATCCAGAGAGGTTAAAAGAAAAAGGATGTGAAAGACACACTATATTAACATAAATCAAAAGAAAGCTGGAGTGGTTATGTTAATAGCAGGCAAAGTATATTTCTGAGCAATGGATACTACCAGGAATAAAGAAGGTCATTCCACAGTAATAAAGGAGTGAGTTTATCAAACAGAAATAGCAACCTCAATTGTTTATATACCTAAGAAGAAAGCATTAACAAAAACTAATAGAATTGTAAGGAAAATAGACAAATCCAAAATTATAATCATAGATTTTAGTACCTCTCTCTCAATAACTGAGAGAACAAGTGGAGAGAAAATCAGTAAGAACAAAGGTTTGAAGTAGAATATCATCCAATTTGATCTAATTGACATTTACAGAACACTCTCCCTGCAAACAACAGAATACACATTTTTTTTTCAAGTTCACATAGAACGTTTACCAAGAGATAACATATTCTAGGCTATAAAACAAATCTCAAATATAGAAGGATTTACATTACCTAAAGCATTTTCCCTCACCACAATGGAGTTAGATTAAAAATCACTAGCAGAAAAATATCTGGAAAATTCCCCAATATTTGGAAACTAAATAACATCTAAATAACCCATGTGTCAAGTAAGAAAATAAAAGGGAAGTTAGAAATCACTTTTAACTTTTCAATGAAAATACAACATATTAAAATTTATGGTATGCTGCTAAAAAATTACTTAGGAGGAAATATATAGCACTAAACACCTATCTTAGAAAAGAAGAAAGGTCCCACATCAATAACCTCAGCTCCCACCTTAAGATACTAGAAAAAGAAGAGCAAGTTAAAGACAAAGTAAGGACAAGAAAGGAAATACTAAAGAACAGGGCAGAAATTAATGAATTAGAAAACAAAAAAATAATGAAGAAAATAATGAAATGAAAGCTAGACTATCAGGGAAAAAGGAAGATACAAGTTACCAATATTAGGAATGAGAAAGATAACATCACTATAGATTTTACAGATATTAAAAGGATAAAAGGGAATATGTCAGACAACTTTATGCCAGTTAATTTGGCAAATTAGAGGAAATGGACTACTTTCTTGAAAGATACACACTGCTAAAGCGCACTCAAAAAGAAATAGATAACCTGAATAACTCTTATTAAAAAATTGACTTTGTAGTGAAAATCCATTCCACAAAGAAAGCTCCATGTTCAGATGGCTTTACTGGTGAAGTCTACCAAATATTTAAAGAAAAAATAATATTAAAGAGGAGGAAATACTTCCTAAGTCATTATATGAGGCCACCATTACTCTGATACCAAAAAACAGGCAAAGACATTACAAGAAAGGAAAACCACAGAACAGTATCTTTCATGAACATAAATGAGAATGGTATTAACAAAATTTAACAAATAAAATCCAACAGTATATAAAAAGTATCATTCATCATGACCAAAATTCATCATGACTTTTATTACAGGAATGCAACATTGGTTTAACATTAGAAAATCAAACAATGTATTTCACCACATTAACAAACTAAAAATGGAAAATCATATGATTAGCTCAATAAATAGATTAATTTTTTGGTAAAATTCATTGATTCCTGATAAAAAGCTGTCATATAACTAATAATAATAAAAGGGAACTTCCTCAAGCTGATAAAGTACACATATAAAAAATTCACAGCTAACATCATAGTTCATTATGAAAGACAATATTTTCCTCTTATAATCAGGAAGAAATCAAGAATGTCCATTCTTATTATGTCTACTCATGGAGATTCTAACCAACACAGAAGGCAAGGCAAGGGAAAGAAAATAAAAAACAGATAGCATGATTGTCTATGTTGAAAATCCAATGGAATCTAGGGGGAAAAAAAGCTACTAATACTAATAAATGAGTTTAACAAGGTTGGAAGATACAAGATTAATATGCAAATATCAATCTCCATTCTATGTATAGCATCAAATATCAGATACTGAGATGAAAAGAGACATTTAAAATAGCATCAAAAATGTGAAATCTTCAGGCATAAATTTGACAAAAGATGTGAGAACCTGTGCATTGAAAACTACAGAACATTCCTGAGAGAAATTAAAGAAGACCTAAATAAATCAATATATTATGTTCATGCGTTAGAAGACTAAATATTGTTAAGATGTCAGTTATCTTCAAATTAATTTGTAGATTCAAGGCAGTCCCAATTAAAATCCCAGCATACTTTTTTGTAGCAGTTGATAAACTGATTGTCAAATTCATATAGAAATGCAAAGTACCTAGAAGAGTTAAAACAGCTTTGAAAATGAGTAATATTGTTGAAAGAGTAATACTTCCTGATTTTAACACTAATCAAACGTCTTAAAATCAAAGGATTCAAACTTTCAGTTATCAAATAAATAAGTCATGGGGATGTAATGCACAGCACAGTGACTAAGATTAATAATACTGTATGGCATATTTGAAAGTTCTTAAGAAAGTACATCTTAAAAGTCCTCATCATAAGAAAAAAAAATTGTGACTATATGTGATGAGGGATGTTAACTAGACTTATTGTGGTGATTATTTTGTAATATATGTAAATATTGAATCATTATGTTGTACATCTGAAACTAATATAATGTTATATGTCATTTATACCTCAATTAAAATTTGTTAAAAAGACTAATTATAAAGCTACAGTAATCAAGACAGAGTGGTATTGGAATCAGGATAGAGAAACATCAATGGGCAAAAATTGGAAGTCCACAAATAGATCCACACCTATATTAACAACTAATTTTTGACAAAGGTGGAAAGACAAATTAGTGCAGAAAGGATGTGCTTTTCAATAATGGTGCTGGAACAATTGGATTGCATATGGATATGAAACAAGAACTTGATAAATTAGATTTCATAAAAATTTAAAACTTCTGCTTTTCAAAAGATACTATTAAAAGAATGAGACAATAAGGCAGATGAGAAGAAAATATTTGCAGAGCACATATTTGATAACATATGTATATGCGGAATATATGAAGCACTCTCAAAAATCAATATCAAGAAAATGAAAACAACCCAATTAAACAAAGCCCAACTCTAGCCAGAATAACATAAATCCTCTTGTCCTTAAAACAAGAAAAAACTGAACAAACTGAAAATCAATACTTTTCTTGACCCATCAGAGAACTGAGGTTGCAAGGCAAACCACCATCCCAAAATCTGGAGAGATAAGAAAATCCAGAAAGTTGCAACCAAGATCTATTTACCTGTACAGAAGCTACTGGAACCAAAAACGGATGGAAACAATGTAATTGGGAATTTTGATGAATTTCTGGAAGTAAAGTGTGTACTAGCATAAGAATGAGAAACTCCTGGGGGCCGTAGTCTTGGATGTAGCTTTCAACAAAAAAATGACAAGACATGCCAAAAGGCAAAGAAAAACAGTCTGAAGAAACCAAAAAACATCAGTACACAATTCACATCTGACACAGATTTTGGAGTTATTAGGAAACTTAAGATAACTATGATTAATATATTAAGGGCTCTGGTGGAAAAAGTAGACAATATGCAAGAACAGATGGGTAATGAAAGCAGAGAGATGGAAACTCTAAGAAAGATTCAAAAAGAAATGCTGAAATCAAAAACACTTTAACAAAAATGGAAAATGCATTGATGGTCTCAATTGTAGACTGGACATGGCTAAGAAAAGAATCAGTAAGCTTGAGAATATATAAGTAGAAACTTCTCAAATTGAAATGCAGAGAGGAAAACAAAAAAGACAGAAGAAAACATCCAAGAACTATAGGACATTTTCAAAAGGTATAACATACACACAGTTGGAATACCAGGAGAAGAGAGAACAGGGCAGAAGAGATATTTTAAGTAATAATGGCTAAAACTTTTCAAAATTAGTAACAGACACCAAACCATAAAGAACACCAAACAGGATAAATACTAAAAATCATCAAAAGATTTGAACAGATACTTCACCAAAGAAGAAATACAAATGATAAATAAGGACATAAGTAGATACTCAACATCTGTAGTCATTAGAGAAACTCGAATGGAAACTATAATAAGATACTACTACACACCTATTAGAATGGCTGATACTAGAACTACAGCTGACAATACCATATATTGGTGAGGATGTGTTGCTGGTGGGAATGCAAAATGGTACACTTTGAAAAATAGTTTGGCAATGTCCTAAAAATTTACATATATATATTTATTATACAGTCCATCCATTCCATGTCTATGTATTTACTTAAAGAAAAAGATATATGTGTCAATATAAAGACTTGTATATGCATGTTCATAGACGTATGATTTGCAATAGCCAAAAGCTATAAACAACTCAAATATGCATCAACAGGTGAATAGATATTAACTGTGGTTTATCTATACAATGGATTATTACCCAGCAGTAAAAAAAGGAATGAAATATTGATGCGCACTCCAGCTTGGGTGAATATCAAGATAATTATGCTGAGTGAAATTATCCATACAAATAAGAGTACATACTCTATGGTTCTATTTAAATAAAATTTTATGTAATACAAACTGATGTATAGTGACAGAAAGCAGATCAGTGGTTATTAGTCTGCTTGGGCTGCTATACCAAAATATCATAGACTGGGTGCCTTAAATAACAAAAATTTATTTTCTCACAGTTCTGGAGCCTGTCTGAGATCAGGGTGCCAGCATGGTCGGGTCGGTGAGAGCTCTCTCCCTGGCTTTCAGACAGACAACCCCTTCTTTCTGTGTCTGCACATGGCAAAGAGAGCAAGCTCTCTGGTGTCTCTTCTTATAAGGGCACTAATCCCATCATGAGGGCCCCACCCTGATGACTTCATGTAAACCTAATTACATATCATTGCATTAGGGGTTGGGGGATTCAACATATGAATTTTTGGGGGACACGGTTCAGCCCATAGCAAGTGGTTACAAGTAGTTGGAGGTGAGGGGACAGGAAAGGGAAGGAGGAAGGGATGAGGAAAAGGGGCCTGTGGAAACTTTTCAGGGTGGTGTATATGTTCATTATCTTGATTGTGGTGATGGTTTCACAAGTATATACATATGTCAAAGCCTATCAAATTGTACACTTTAAATATGTGCAGTCTATTATATTCAAATATTCTTAAATAAAGCTGTTTAAAAAAATCTATTAGGAATACAAATAAATGCAATAAAACTATATGGAAAGGAAGTCAAGGGAATGATAAGCACAGGATGCAGGATGAAGTTTACCGAAGGCTGGAGCAGGAAATGAGGTGGGTTCATGGGCGAAATATATGATTAAATATAGACTATTGTCAAGTCCATAACTTTTGTTTGGGGTGGTGGATTTGCATATATCTAGCTTATTATGAAAAATAACTAATTAATAATTTAAAATTCGATTGTGCTTGGACCAATATTGAGATCGTGTCACAAGCCATTCAACCAATTTATGCATTTAAGGTTTATGCAGAGAAAAAGGTCCAGATTTTAAACAATATTTTATTCAAATCCTTTCTAACATGATTTTAGTGTTAATATAGAAACAAAAGCATCCCCACAATATCATTTATCTACTTAAAAAAATTTTCTCATAGGTGACATTTCTATCAGAGAATTTATGTGGGGATGTGGGGGAACAAAATGGAAAATTCTCCTGTTGTGGTTTATGAAAACCACATGATGGCAGCATCAGGCAAGCAGTGGTTTAAAAAAAAAAAAGTTTAATGGTTTATACTGAAAGCTGAGTAAATCATTTTGATATGATTTACCTATCAGTGGGATTGGTAGGTCCCTGTAGCCATATGTGTGTCTTCCTATTCATTTCCAGATGGAAACCATCCCAAGAGTTATTTTAGTCACTCAGATCTATATAATTACGTCTTTTTGAGCCGTTGCTATCATAAACATACTATATCATGTAACTTGAGATTATTTACTTTTCAAAGTATCTTCAAAATCTGGAATTTCTTGGATCAACAATAGTTACTTCTTTTCTTTTTCATATTTTTCTCTTTTCTTTATCATGATATCCTCATGTATTTTTGAGTGCGTTCAGCTTTGATAAAGAATTTACCAAAATCAAAAGGCCCTTGTAACATCTGGGTATTTCTTTGTAGAAAGTCTTTCAAGAGAAGTATTTGTATGATTGCTCTCTGACGCTCTTTGTTCATTTACCAGTTCAAAAAATATTTACCTAGAATCCAATCTATTCATATATATGTGTCTGTGATAGTCACTAGGGGAAAGGAGTAGTTAGAAAACAATTTGAGACTCACTGTCCTTGAGAAGTTGGCAAGCAAGTCCCTAAAACACAGCATCTCTTCTTTTCCCTTTTGTGTAAAAGAAGCTCATCAGAATAGACATGCTCACTTATCCAACTGTTTCCTCTATGGAATAGACACTGCTTCAAGTTTAGTGCAATGTATTTGACAGAAGTCACCGTGTATAGTGTCTAGGAATCCAAGGGCTTAATAAACCAGGGTGTCTTCAACACTACTTCTGAAAAATAAGGCAATTTTTGGATCTCCATCTACTCTTCATATGACTCAAGAAACTCTAAGGTTCAAAGGTAGCAACCATCGCGTGATGTGTAGGTTCCCACTTCATTAACTTTTTTTAATAGCCTATGAAGTAAGCCTGCCTAGGGATGTCCTCGTAGTTTCGTGGCTATAGGAGAAAGAGGCTAAGGAAGGGTAAAGTGCCAGATCCACCCCTTTCTGACCTAGAGAACACCTCCCGCTCCACCTCCAAGCTCTATTGTTTTCTCAGATTTGGGGGTAGAGTAATACAGTGAGATAATAGTCACTTCCCATTCCCTTTTTGTCCTCTTACCCCTTGATGATGAAACAGTTCTAAAATGATATTGGGTAAGTGGTAAGACCTGATAAGTATTTTCTGTCTTGAAACATTGATGTAGAACCCAGAGGGTGTAACTTATATATTGGGTTGAGAACAGTGAACCCAGCTTCCAAAAGTATATCTCTCATTTACTCCTAGAAAATAATTAACTCATTAAGAGGCTGCAGCTAAATAATTTGATTAGGCAGATCTTTATTCCTTTAGAATGTAAGCTCCAGAGGTTAAGAGTTTTGTTTGTTTGGTTAGCTTATATATCCTAAACCCTTAGAACAGTGCCAGGCACATGGTAGACAATAAATATTTAAATATTATAAATACATAAATATTTATTGAGTGAATAAATGAGTGAATTTTCAGAGGCCTTGTCTACACTTGTTCCAAGTGTGGACTTTAATGTATCAGCATAAAGCTTTGCCTGAGATTTCTTATTTTTCAAGTCCTGAAAGGAAGAAATAAATGAAAAACAAACAGACATGAATCTTTTACATTAAATTTATATCAGAGGATATAAAAGTGCCAAATATCTAATAATGTAGATGCAGCTATTGACAAATCAAAATTTTAATGAAAGCATTTTGGTTTTTCATTGTATTTGAAAAAGATGGATGTCAGAGGTTGTAGAAGGATCAGACATCTTTTCCTTATATTAGTCTATTCTAATTGTCTGCAGGTTTCCACTCATTTGTCTCAGCTTCTTCATTTATAAATCAAGGGTAATTGTAGTCATTTATTCAACAAATTTCCAAGCACTGTGCTTTGTGCTAGGAATACATCAATGAAAAAAAAAAAAGAAGACAGAAAGTTCTGCCCTTATTGAGTAGTAGGAGAGACAGACAACAAAAAATAAACACAATAAATAAGTAATTACTGTATATCTATTAGAAGTTGATATGCTATGGGAAAAAAGAAAAAGTAGAGCATGGTAAAGAGGATTGGGATGTTCGGGGATGTTCAGGAATGTTATATTTTTATTTTATAGTATTTATTATACAAAGGACATGCTAGAAAAATGCACATTTTATTACTTGAATAGGGTTTAGCCTTTGACCTCTTAACTACATTGGTTATCTTTCAAACATACGGGGGCTGACTTCTTCCCAACCTTCAGGTCTTAGCTTAAATGCCACTGGCTCAGAGAGCCCTTCCCAGCCCTTCTGAAATTTTTAAAATTCTGTTAATCCCTATTTTAGATCTGCTTTTTTCTGTGGCAGACAAATAAAGTACTCCAAACGTGCACATTTTTCCTTACATTCCCATCTTCTCTTAGCAGCTAGGCTTCGGACTTAAAGGGGAGGCAGGCAATTCACCTGGAGGTGGAAAAGCAAATGTTTAGTAGACAAATATTTGCTGGGCTGTGAAGAGATAGTGGGGCACAGAGTGGATTCTGATTTCTAGGTCCTGCCTAGAGTTTCCCCCAGCAACCTAGCCCATATTCTTTGCAGGTGATCTCTGGTGATACCTCTATTCTGGGAACAGGTCTTTTGTCTAAATTCTTTAGGCAGTTAAGGGGGAAGTAAAATGAAATCCTCATGCCAAAGAGACACATTTTGGTGTGGCAAATTTTCTCCTTCACAGTATGAAGTAGGGATTGTGGCTCAGTTTGTTTTTTTTTTTCTATATGGCTATCAAATTGTTCAAGTATTATTTGTTGAAAAGACTTTCTTTTTCCCATTGAATTGCTTTTGGCAACTTTGTAAAAAGTCAAATAACTGTATAAGTGTTAGTCTAAAGTTGGGCATTCTATTCTGTTCCATTGATCTATTTGTCTATCCCTACACTAGCACCACACTGTCTTGATTACTGTTTTGTAGCAAATCTTGAAGTCAGGTATTGTAAGTTCTTTTTGCTCATTTTCAAGATTTCTTTGGATATTCTAAGTCCTTTGCATAGCCATATAAATTTTAGAGTCAGTTTGTCAACTTCTACCAAAAAAACCCTCATAGGATTGTGATTGAGATTACATTGAATCTATAGATCAAATTGGAAGAATTGACATCTTAATATTATTGAGTCTTCCAATACATGAATATGGTACACCCTCCATTTATTTAGGTCATCTGTCAGAAACATTTTGTAGTTTTCATTATAAAAATCATGCCCCCAATTTTAAAATTTACTCCTAAGAATTTTCTGATCTGTGAGTTTTTGTAAATAGAATTATTTAAATTTCATTTTTTAGTAGTTGCTGCTTCTATACAGAAATACAATTGATTTTTTTTTATGTTGACTTGGTATTCTGTGATCTTGCTAAATTCACTTTATTTTTTGTTTTGTTGTTTTGTATATTCTTTAGAATATTCTGCATAAACAACCATTAGAGTGGCTAGAGAGTTTTACTTCTTCCTTTCTGATTTTTAGAACTCTTTTTTATTTTCCTTATCTTATTACGCCAGCTAGGATCTCCAATAAAATGCTGAATAGAAATGGTGGGGGTGGACACCCTTGCCACCTTCTGATCTTGGGGGAAAGGTTCAGTATTCCATTATTAAGTATAATGTTAACTGTAATTTTTTTTTTTTTTTTTTTGTGAATGCCTGTCATATTGAGGACTTCAAGCTTTGCTTTGCCCTTGGTGAGCCACAGCTGCATTCTGTTTAGTTCTCTTAGTGTTAGATGGGCTGCTTGGAGTTCGCCTCTTGTGTGTGTTCTTCAGGGGTCAATCAGAGATTTGGGAAGAATTTATAGACACAAGTTGAGTCTCCCCTCTGTGGTTTTCTCTTTTCCTGGGTATATCCCTTCAATTTCCAGTTTCTGTAGTAGCCCCAAACTTTGTCCTTTGATTCCTCAAGCAAGTAAGACTGCAGATTTCTATCCAAATTCTAACTGTCCTTTGTCTAGAAAAACCTCCAAAATGGAAGCACTTTCAGTGATATTCCTTTCAGATGTCCATTCTCTTCCAAATCTGTCTGCTTCTAGTAACTCTCCAGAGTCAGATAGCTGTGTTTTTTTATTTTTAATTTAAAAATTTTACATTTTACATTCCATTTACAGTTATTACAAAATATTGGCTATATTCTCTGTATTGTATGATACATCCTTGATACTTCTATTTTAATATAATTTTTCCAATGTTTACAGTTGTTTCCTGTGAGATGTTTGGTCCAATGTAAACAACTTCAACATTATCAGACATGGAACTTACCTTTTAAAATAATGTGGTTGAAATAGTCCTTACAGAGAATGTGGAAATTAAGCAAAGATTTGAAAGAAGAGAGGGATTTAGCCAAAGTGGCAGGTTTTTTTGAAAAGCCTCCAGGCAGGCACAAGAGCAATAACCAAGGTGGGAAATACCTGATATGTTAGAAGACTAGCAAGAAGAGCAGGGTTTTGAGGAAAAGAGTGGTGTAAGCAGACATGCATTTGAGAACAGTATGGAGGTTCCTTAAAAAACTAAAAATAGAACTACCATATGACCCAGCAATCCCACTACTAGGCATATACCCTGAGAAAACCATAATTCAAAAAGAGACATGTACCCCAATGTTCATTGCAGCTGTATTTACAATAGCCAGGACATGGAATCAACCTAAATGTCCATCAACAGATGTATGGATAAAGAAGATGTGGTACACATATTCAATGGAATATTACTCAGCCATAAAAAGGAACGAAATTGAGTAACTTGTAGTGAGTTGGATGGACCTAGATTATGTCATACAGAGTGAAGTAAGTCAGAAAGAGAAAAACAAATACCGTATGCTAATGCATATATATGGAATCTAAAAAAGTGTTACTGATGAACCTAGTGGCAGGACAGGAATAAAGACGCAGACGTAGAGAACACAGACTTGAAGATATGGGCGGGGGTGGGGGGAAGGGGAGGCTGGGATGAAGTGAGAGAATGGCATGGACATATATACACTACCAGCTATAAAATGGATGGCTAGTGGTAAGCTGCTGCAGAGCACAGGGAGATCAACTCGATGCTTTGTGACGACGCAGAGGGATGGAATAGGGAGGGTGGGAGGGAGGCTCAAGAGAGAGGAGATATGGGGATATGTGTATACATATAGCTGATTCACTTTGTTGTACAGCAGAAACTAACACAACATTGTAAAGCAATTATACTCCAATAAAGATGTGGAAAAAAATAACCTCTGCTATTTTGTGAATAGATTATATGGATGCAAATATAGAAGCAAATAATTAGCTAGGAGAATTAGTCGTTGCAAGAGTTCACAGGAGAGATAATGGCCACTCAAACCAGAATGGACATGGTGAGGCTAGTGAAGGGCTAGATATGTTTATGAAGGAAGAACCAACAGATTTTTTAATTGATTGGATGTTGCGTGTGAAAGAAAGTGAGGTGTTCAGAATGTCTCCAGGTTTTTCTGGCAAGTAAGGATGATTTCTATATAACACAGAAGGATGGAATTTCCATCAACTGAGTTCGAGAAGGCTATGGGTGAATCAGTTTAATAAGACAAAGTCTGTTCCCTAAAAGGCTCACACTCATAAGTAAGAGAGATACTTAAATAACTAACGTGATCAACTAACTGAAGTAATGTGGTAAGTGCTTTTTATAGTAGTTCTGTGGGGACCAGAAGAGATAAAAAGTATCATTTCACTTTGTGATGAGGGAACAGCTGAGAAGGGATCAATATATTGAAGAATAAATAGGATGTGAACAACAGGGAGGAAGGAATTAGTAATGGAAAAATAATCATGAGCAAGAACGTAGAAATGCAAAAATTAATGTTAAGGGCTTGGGAATGGGACACAGATTGGTGTGACTTGAGGTAAGGATGTGTCATAATGATGGTAGGAAAAGGGATGGGGCACTTGGAGGGAGGGAAGTATAGGACAAAAGATATAATCAAGCTAAAGAACATATTTACTCTGCTCATGAGCTTGCCCTTATCCAGCAGGCATTGGGGAAGTGGAAAGAGGTACTTTTGAACAGTAACGTGAAAATCCTTGGATGGAAAATAAACCAGTAATTTGTTTGTTGTCTTTTTGTTGTTGTTGTTGTTACTTGTCCAAAGGCAATGAAACATATTATAAATAAATCACAGAAATATATATTCAATGTTGTAGTTCTAGAGTGTGGCCCCTAAAGACATTCCCTGAGCTGTTCTATTGCAGTATTATGAATTCAATTTGATGACTTTTTTTTCCTGGCATGATTTAATGACTTCTCATAATATTAAATAGATGGGAAAAACACACACTCACAAAGTGAATAATGCCAATTTTCCCCGTTCATTTGGGTAAGATATTAAGTGGTTAGTTGTTTGCCAATGTATTCTATGAATGAAAAATGTTTTATAACCATTGTGAAAAAATTAATGCTATTGAGGCTCATGATTGTTTCTTCTTTTCAAGTCATGGGCCCCAGGGATGAGACATCAGGGGACTTTCAGTAGCAGTCAGTTAAAAGCATGAAATGTATTTATTTCTCTTACTCATTTAACAAAAGGTGCTATAAAATGTTTGATGCTTTTTGCATGTATTTAGATACATGTTAATTAATCCAAAAATACTGTTGTTTTTGGAGGTCTAGAAGAAACAGTGCATTCCTTGGGATATTTTAGGATTATCAAAATGTCTTGATTAGAATGGACAGGGGCCCTTGCTGATATTAATTGTTGAGTGGTATTTAAGATTGATTAATATTTATGATTTATGTATAACACAGAAAGAAAAACTGGTTTTAGGGCAAACAGATGTGGATTTTAATTCTGGACCCCTCTTCTTAGTAGTAGTTTGAGATTGGCTGAGTCTCAAAATCTTTGAGCTTCATCTTTAAAATGAAGATAATACCTTTTCTATCTTAGCCCTCAGTAACTATGAAGACCAAAGGGGAAACCTATGTGATGGTAACATGAACATTATAAAGCACTGTTTGAGTGTAAGATATACTAACTCATATTATTTCCATACACTGTAGATTACATAATGAAAGGTACATCTTTCCTGGCAAAGGATGTATGTGAGATTTAATCCACTCCTGAGATAACATAGAGTTACATAAAAATGATGTATGAATTGGTGTCCTTGATTTTTATGATCTTAACATTTTTAATCTACTCATATAGGTTTTTTCCTTTTAGATTAAATAGTAAGCACATTAATAATCAGTTTTCATGTGTTCACTACATCACACCTTTTATATGTCCACACATCTGTCTTTTAAACAAAAATTACTTAATTAACTTAAGATAAAATTGTTCTGAAATGAAGATCTGAGTTGAAGTTTTAAGAATTACGTTAGAGGACAGGTCTATAGTTGCCAGTTTCTAGTGCTTGCCCCCAAATTTTCAGATGCTTACATTTCTTCCTGAGTATTTCAGCTATTGTGTGAGATGAATTGTTCATTACAAGTTAATGTTATTTTTAGTGAGTAAAACAGCACAGACCAGTAGACTGCGAAATTCAGTATAGTTCAGACTTATTTGGTAAGAGGATGGCTCTCAAAATCTACTAAAGAACCTTTGTTGAATTCTTTCAATACATTATTGGCCCATACATACAGTAGCCAATTTTGAATTTAGAAATGAACTAATTTAAGCCATAACTCAATAATGGAGGGTTCAATTACAGTTATTTCTTTTTTTATTTACAAAGCTTTTGATTTTGTTGTAAGAAATATCCATGGCATGAAGCTTCTGCATGAGTGGTAGGTGTCTAAAAACTGAATCATCACCATCATCATCATCATCATCATCATCATAATCAACCAGATTTAAAAAGGAACCACTATTTTTGTCCTCAAATAGTAAGTTAAATATGTAATTCTAAAAAAAAAAATTTGCTAGAACTTGTATAATCATCTTCTGTCTTCAGAGAAAACAGATGGAGGCTTACTCTGCTAGGACATTATAGAATGAATACAATTATTGAAAGTGACAAACTAGGCATTGGAGAGATATTCCAAAGACCCAATTTCTAATTGAATATGATTCATATTATGACTTTTATATATGTAAATGATTTGGTAGCCTAGTAATGGCAAATTGGATCTATTTAAAGTAAGATGGCAGTAGTGTCACGTTTAGGATGTAAAAGATCTGAGACATAAGGTATGTCTCTTTGAAAACTGTTTGAACTTGGGCATTGATAATGTTTTAAAAAATTATTTCTAAATGGCATTCATTGTGTAATGCATAAGGAAACTTTTCTGTAGCAAATATACCTTTATTTTAATATTTTAGGAATGTGGGTTAATTGTTGGATTTAGGGTAACCTAAGCTACTCTGCATAGAGTAGTATTAAGAGCCTATTTTATATTTCTATACTTATTACTTTTCAGAATGAGACGATTGGCATCTCATATCTCATTTGATTAGTTCATTACTCGAGTTATGTTCTTTTCCTTTCATAAAGGAAACCATAATGATATTTTGGATTTCAATGTAATAATGCTTCAGGGGAATGATGTGTGTGGTGTGTGTGTGTGTGTGTGTGTGTGTGTTTGTGTGTGTGTGTTTGCTTTTCTATTATGTCATTTGGGAGGAAGCTAGGCATTAATGATGTCATGGCTATTTTTAACACTAACAAAGCCCTTTTAATCTGTAATGCTCACAATATTCAACAGAAGCCTATTCATGGAACTATCTTGTATAGGAAAAACATACATTTAAATATGCAAACTTACAGAGGCAAAGCCTTATCATCTGACTGTTCCCAGATCTCATTGGTATTGTTTGATTTCACAGATTTTTCCCTTTTACCAGGCCAGCCACTTCTGGCCCTGTACTTGCATATACTCTTACAGCAGTTAATTACAGCCATTGGTCAAGAGCAGTTTGGCTTACTATTTTCATGGCAATAAAAGGAATAGAGTAATGATTTTATATCTTAACTAAAGCTGAACCATAAGTGATCTGGCTGTAGGCCCTCTGATTTAATTTTCCAGACTTGCAAATAGATAATAATTGTAAAATTAAATCAATTTTATTTACTTTTCAGACCATGTGGATGAGCGGACAGTATGCAATGGAATTGCCCCGGAAAAAGACGTAGATGGATTTCATATTATTAACATTGGAAGACTATGCCTGGATCAGCATTCTCTCATACCTGCCACTGCTAGTGCTGTTTGGGAAATTATCCAACGAACAGGTTGGTCTATGGGACATGGGTGCTAAGTGCCAAAATGAGCATTTGCACATTGCCTTGAAAGAGAGTGAAAGAAAATAAGCACTAAACTTCAATCTACAGGAATATATAAAGTTACGGAAGTCAAAGAATAATCTGAAATAAGATAAAATGAAGAACACATGCCAGGTTACAAGAAACTGCTGTTTCACCTTTCAGGGAGTGAATTTTCCAAATAGAAAGTTTATCTCCCTACTCTAAAACTATAAGCTGAAGGTATTTTGATGTACATTTTTCAAAATGTATTATGTTTCTCCTTACCTTTAAAAACAAAATGTGCTGGGCTTCCCTGGTGGTGCAATGGTTAAGAATCCGCCTGCCAGTGCAGGCGACTCGGGTTCGAGCCCTGGTCCGGGAAGATCCCACATGCCGCAAAGCAACTAAGCCCGTGCACCACAACTACTGAGCCTGCGCTCTATAGCCCGCGAGCCACAACTACTGAAGCCCGCCCTCTTGGAGCCCGTGCTCTGCAACAAGAGAAGCCATCGCAATGAGAAGCCCCTGCACCGCAACAAAAACCCAATGCAGCCAAAAATAAATAAATAAAATAAATTTATTAAAAAAAAAATGTGCCGATAATTTTGCACCATCTCTAATGACCTAGGTTTTCATTATAAACACTTGCCCTTGAATTGTGCTCTAAGTACAATAATGCTCTCAAAGACCCTCGATAGTTCTCCTGCCTTCATCACTGTCTCTTACATTTTTGGCAGCATCTCCTCCTGCTAATCTTCTCTTTTCTAACTGAGGGAGAGAACTTCCAAGGGAAAGCAGATCCTAGAATTATACTCTTAGAATGTTAGTACTTAGAAAAACCTTAATTCTAAATTTTTCATTTTACTTATGAAGATACTATGCCCCAAAGAGTTTAAGTGTGTTAAATCTGTAAGCTTTATCTTTGAGACCTTTCTAAGTCCATAAATTTAGTGCTTCTCTCCTAAGAATAAAGTGCATGAGTTTTGTGAAAAATACTTTTTTTCCCCCACTTCATTTTGTCCTAGATTTGCTCAAAGTTTGATTGCCAATTAGTCTTGACCTTGCACTTTGCTTGCTTTGTGATTAGTAGTTAATAATTTTGTCTCCACACTTCTAACTCTTCATATGAATTTTAATGTTTAAAACTAATTTAATGGAAGCTTGAAAATGTCTGTGGTTTTTTAATGAGGCCATAATGAGAGGGAACATGATGGGTCCAAGAATTATAAAAAGAAATATTTATAAATAGAGAATGTGGGAACATTATAGACAAGCCACAAAATAATTCAAATTTAATTAGAAGTTTTTAAAGAATATTGCAGTTGGCTGTTGAGATGTTTACTTTGCTTCTTGTTGCTTATTCTTCATTTAAATCAAACTCTGTGTTTTAAGGAATTGAAACATTTGGAAAAAATGTGGTTGTGGTTGGAAGATCCAAGAATGCAGGGATGCCCATTGCCATGCTTTTGCACACTGATGGAGAGCACGAACGGCCAGGAGGTAAGGGCAACCTGGAGAGTCTATGTACTCTTACAATTTTCTCACTTCTTACAATCATCAAATAAATGTGTTTGAAAATGTGACATAGAATATTTGTGGGCTTCTGCAAATAAAGGTTTCCCTTTATTCCCTATCTAATGACATGAGCACCTTGACAATGAATAAAAGAATTACTGGAAAAATGTGGCCCCTTTGTTCCTACTTTTTCCTTTGGCTATATATACTTCCTTTATATCATTAAAGATATAGACATTAAGAAGGGTAGAAAGGCTAGATATATACTAGATGCATAAAAATCACAAGTTGATAGATATCTGTATACCCATACACACCATGCCCCTAAAACACACCACCAATGTACAGATATAAGTTTGGGTGGTTTTTTTTACCATTATTAACCTTGGTGAACTCCAGTTTCCTGATCTTAAATTTTCAAATACAGTTGACTGTTGAACAACACGGGTTTGAACTGCGCAAGTCCACATATACATAGATTTTTTTTTTCACTAAATACATACTACAGTACTATATAATATGTGGTTAGTTGAATGAATGGATGTGGAATCATAAATCCAGGGGCTGACTGTAAAGTTACAGGTGGATTTTCGACTGTGCAGAGGGTGGGTGTCCCAAACCTCCGTGTTGTTCAAGGGTCAACTGTACTAATTTTATGATCTTGGTTGATGTAATGCATATGAGATATTTTTTTAAGCCACAAAGCCCTAAGGAAAAAGAAGCCCAATGATAACATATCACTTATCTAAAAAGATAAATTATTAGAGTTTGAATTGTTTTTTCCTGCCTGGACTTAAGGACTTAAATATCGCAACAAATCGAAATGTGTATGTGGATCATAGTAAACTAGGGCCTGATAGTGACTCAAAGTAACTTTAAAAAGCCTTAGTTTTGAAGAGCTCTTTGAAAGGCCAAATCTGGTAGTATCAACATAGTTTTCATGGTAACCATCTACAAAGTTGCATCTCTAGCTTAACTATTCACTTCTAACTTAATCTGTTAATGCTCATCTACCTCTTAGGGTATAACAAAGATATTGATTCATATTTACATTTATTTAAGATTTTCTGTTAAGCAAGGTAAAACAACCAGGAAAGTTTACCTAGGTGTACCATTTTTGTTGGAAGATTTTGACCAAGAGCCAAAATAGGCAGTTTTTTCTTCATTTTCAACATATTATTTTCTTATCTCATCAATAACATAACAAGCAGCATTATGCAGCTCTATTAATTGCACAGCACTTTCTCATGAACTATCTTATTTTGTTCTCAGTAATTCTGGAATATATTCATATTCACATCTTGCAGCTAAAGGAAATGAGCTTTAGAGACTTCAGTGACTTACCCAAGGCCATTCAAGGAAGTGGTGTACAAAGCTGGGAGCTGGGTGCTGACTGTCTGGTTAGGAGGATAGACTTGAAGTCAGACCCCTCCCCTGCCAAGCCCGGTATCCTTGGATAAGTCATTTAATCTGTGTAAGTCTCCACTTCCCTCATTTGTAAAGTGCAGATAGTATTAATATCTCCTTCATTGGGTTATTATGAAAATTGAATGAGACTTGAATGTAAAGCAGTGTTCACAGTGCCTGACACAGTAAGTTAAGTAAGCCCTTGGTACGTGTGAACTGTGACCATTACTGTTATTTCCATTATTATGCTTAAATTAATAATCTGTGGCCATACTAACTAAAACGTTTAGAATAACATAATCCAAGGTCAATGATGTATTTTTCACCTTCATTTGAAATTGTATTTTCTTTTTCTGGTAGGTTTTATATTTGCTTTTATTTGGACCAAATCTAGTCTTTGTTGTAATAATTTGCATAAACAGAATTTATAAAGTTAATAAAATATTAGATTATAAATATGACATCATAATATTCCAAATTATACTTTACATTGCACTTTTTCTTGTGGATATTAATATATTGTGTGCTATTTTCTTGATAAATTTCAATTTTGAATTATTTGTCTATAAAATACCTAAGTCTAAGAAAGTTAATTTACCTCTTATTTATTTATGCAATTTTAAATTAGATATTCCTATGTCATAAAACACATTTGCTTTATAAATATTTTATACTTTGTGTTACAAAATATTTTCACTTGAATGCATGTTAGAAATTGAATAAAATTGGAATTAGATATAGTACTGGTTACTTTAACGCCAGGTGGTTAAATTTACAGTTATTATAGTGGCATCCAGGTGCCATTACAATTACGGTATCCAAAAGGTAATAAATTGTATTAAAAATGATGTTGGATAGTTCGCAACATGGGTGGTGTTTATTAATCTCATGCATATTTAATAGGAGTATGGTGACATATATGATTAATATAATGAATTGTTGAGAGCTGCTTACTGAAGGTTTGCAGTCTGTGGGAAAGTTAATATTTCAAATGTCCATGTCTGCTAGAGCAGTAACGATGTGCAGTGACTACATGTGCATTGTTAGCTAATGGAGATAATGAAGGAGGATTAACTGGGCAAATTCATATCTATAGCACTTGTTCTGATGACACTGAGAGTGTTGAGCGTTCGGCTCACACGGTACTTCTTTGCCAGAAAAGACTCAGAGCCCTAATGATTCATTTGTGTCTTAAAGCCAAAGATAATTGCACTAGAAGAAAAATGGCGATACTGTAATTTAGCTTGATTAATATGTGTCTACACAGGGCTGGCTTTTAGTCTTGATTATTTAGGACATGGATCCCGGCTGTTTTGTGAGAAAGAACTTCTTTTAATTCTTCAAGGGCTTGAAATATTTAGAGGACTGAGAATGTGCTAAAATCTTGAGGTAAAGAATTAGTACTGATACTCAACACAGCAGGATGCTGCAGGGAGATAACCTTCTGCTGAGGACATGTCATCACAGGAGGCTTTAAAGATGACATGACATTCAAGCCACTATGTACTTTATAGAGAGTGAGAGATAGTTCCTGTCTTCCAAGAGCTTATAGTCTTGGTGGTGGTAGGGTGGGGGGACAGGGTACAGAGGGGGCATGATATGCAGGTATGGGTGATTGAAATGATAAATATTTAGTGGCACAAAATAAAATTCAGCATCCCTAAGAAAGCATTCAATTTGCTAAGGGAAGCCCTTGGTTAATTGAGGAAACATAAAGAGATTGACAGTGGAGTCTCTTCTCATGAGCCCCACTACTTGTTAGGATGTTTGAATATCATTGTGATCACCTATAATTCACTGGTATTCTTTTAACGTCTTTGTATGTAGTAACCTACCCAGGTAAGTTAACCTTCCAGTATTCAGAATGAAAACTGAATACTATTGGCTTTAGCAAAATGTCTTTATGTTTAGCTTACCCTGATGGAGTAAAACAGAGTTCTCCAATTTCTCTGAAACAGTTTTTTAATTAATTTATTTTTATTTTTGGCTGTGTTGGGTCTTCGTTTCTGTGCGAGGGCTTTCTCTAGTTGCGGCGAGCGGGGGCCACTCTTCATCGCGGCCTCTCTTGTTGTGGAGCACAGGCTCCAGACGCGCAGGCTCAGTAGTTGTGGCTCACGGGCCTAGTTGCTCTGCGGCATGTAGGATCCTCCCAGACCAGGGCTCGAGCCCGTGTCCCCTGCATTGGAGGCAGATTCTCAACCACTGCGCCACCAGGGAAGCCCCTCTGAAACTTTTTTTTTTTTTTCCTTTAAGATAACAAAGTGCCATAATGACCAGGCATTATGTGTATTAATTATAACCAAAGGAATATATAGTCTGATTTTTTTTCAAATTCTTTTAGAGTAAATTCCTTTCTGCCTATTTTATATTCTTACATAGGGCATGTCATCTAAATAGATCCCCCTAAATGGCCACAATATGCTTCTCCTTTTAGCTAAAAGGTTGGGGTACTATTGCAGTGGCACTGGTTGCTGGGACTTTTTAAAAGAGCATTTTGGAAGAGTCAGCAGCTAGCTGATTTTGCTTAGAGTCCTTTGGGATACTCTTGACTTCATTCAGGTAATAGGCATTCAGTACGTATCCTCTGTGAAACACTGGGGTGGGGGTGTGGTACAGGGGTGAAAAAGGCTTGCCCCCCTGTTTCCAGAAGATGACAGACTGCATCTTCAGGACACTGTGTTTCTCAAAGCACAGCTTCCGCATTGGTGTTCAGCTTTTGCACTCAAGCTGCCCACCTGCTGCAACTTGTATATATCAGGTATTTTTCATTCAA
Source organism: Balaenoptera borealis (assembly GCF_965194805.1). Lineage (NCBI taxonomy): Eukaryota > Metazoa > Chordata > Mammalia > Artiodactyla > Balaenopteridae > Balaenoptera > Balaenoptera borealis. The sequence continues at coordinate 60,177,774 of NC_138861.1, read as the reverse complement.
GGGGACATCCTATCTAAATGGAAAACCACAAGATATTTTGTCAGTGTGATGCCTTTCCTTTGTGAAAATCGGCTCCAGTTGTGAAAATGAACATTTTTGCCAGCCTGGGAGCATTCTCTCTCACCTACAGGAGGGGCCTTCAGGTAGTAAAACAGGAATGGATGTCCCAGGCAGTGCAGTGTGATATGAGTGGTTATGTGTGATTAAGCTCAACCCAGTGCCAGGTTGGACCAGGTGCTCTCAAGTTTCAAAGAGAGGAGCCAGAAAGTAACACCCAGGAGAGAGGAGTCGCGCAAAGCAATCACGCCTCCCGGATGGAGAATCTTAGTCTTGTTGCCAGTAGAATGGAGTGGGACTTTTGCTGCCGCTGTGGAATGAACCATTGTCAAACGGGGGCAGGGGGACGGCAGGCATTTATAGTCTTTGCTCCTCCCATTCCACTACTCCTAAAGTAAAAGTACTCGTGGTAAGATATTGGGGATATTATGTTTTATGACGCCTCTGTGTTGACTAAACTTTACTGAATTACAGCTTTGAGTTTGCATAGTGGAAAGCAATAGAAAAGAACAAATGCTTGTTGTAGTCTCATTTTCTAAGTTGAATAGTAGGAGTACTGTTTCATTTTCCACATCTCTGAAATTCAGCCAGCTAGTATCTGGAAAGCACTGTACTTGGAAAAATGTCACATATTCTCCCATCAGGCAGCTGGAACTATTAGTTGCCCTGTTGAAAATAACATTAAACACTATTTAAAATATAAAGTGAAGTCCAAATCTTTTTATTTTCCCTTTCATTTTCCCTCTTTCCTCATGACCTCAAAGTACCAGGCTTTTTTTTTTTTTTCATAATTATCAGCACAAAGCATCCCTTTTCTGATGTCTATAAGCCCGATTATTCAAAGCATCACTTGTAAGGATATTCATTTCTGCTCCACCAGCCTTTTCAGCCATTCATCCCATCGAGTTCCCCCTGGTACCTTATGCTGAAGCTTCATAGAACTGCACATTGTTCCCCAAACACACCATCTCTTCCAGGCCTCCTTTCCATTACATACCCTGTTCCCTCTGCAGGGAATGCTGTTTCCCATCACTCGCCTGCTTTCCTCTCACCTCCAGCCCATCTTTCAAGATGTGCACCAAATCTAACTTTTACATGTTATATGTGCTGCCATCACAATACTAATCCTGTTGCATATTGATTGTCTACCTGGTCCCCTTTTCTACACACACATAGTAAATATGAACTGCTCAATGACAAATATTTTGTCTTAGGCTTTTTGTATCTCTGAAATTTAGCACAGGGCTTGGCATGTAATAATGCAACTAGTCAGTGAATCAATAACAGTTTATTTAGTGTTTCCTGTGTGCCTGTATTGTAGAAAATAAGACTGCAGGCTAGGGATTTAAAATAAAATACTGCCATTTATGGAAAAATAAAATCCCTATATAGTGGGGAGGAGGGAACAGAAGTAGCTAGGTACTTACTATAAACTAACTCCTTCATATTTTAACATTATAGGCATTTATATAAAAGTATAACTTATGACTCCCCTTCACCCAAGGATCAGATCACAGGAGAGGAGAATGCCTCGTGACCATCAGGAAGGGGAGAGGAGACCTAAGGATACTGGGAAGGGAAGGAAAGTTATTGCTGACAGCATTAATTGAAAGAGGTCACAGCATTTTTCCAGTAAAACATTTAAAATCTATCATTTTGTTTAGACTTTTTTTTTTTTTCTTGAGCTGCTGACACGTAGTGCTGCCTTCTTATAGAGGAGCTGATTTCTTTGTCACTAAGCATGGGAATATGATGGTGAATAAATCAGATATTGCCCTGTCCTCTTGAGCTTACAGTTTAGTAGGAAAGACAGTCATCAAACAATTAGGTATGAATGATTAATCATTATAATTGTGCAAAATGCTGCAAAGGAGGAGAGCTTTCTATAATAAAAAGCTTGGTTGTAGGAAGGAATGGATGATTTCTGACTACAGTTATACATGAATGTTATACCTTTTTATGCCTATCTTTTGTACTATTGCAATGGAATGTTTTTATTGTCTACCTTCTGTCACTACTCTTCACTTCAAACTAAAAAATCCCACCTCACAGACAAAAATAAAAATATATTCTACTTGAAGTTATTAAAAATTTCTAAAATCTCTAGAAGAAAAAAGTTCACTCTGTACAAAATAAATAATTCATACCATAATGGTAAATGATGATTTGATGATTTAAAAAACATCAAGTCAATGCCAAGCAGTGTTATTATACATATGTAGTAAGTATATCAGATAGAACTTCCTCAAGTAGGCTTCTTCTTTTAAAATCTCTCCCACCCCCTCACGCACACCACCATAGACACATTGAAGAACTTTTCCTTCACAACATTTATCAGTTTGTGATTGTCATTTATTTGTGTCATTATCTGATTAATTTTCATCATACTCACTATTAACTCCACAGAGCAAAAACCATATCTCTTTATCTTCCCATTTTATTTCCAGCATCTAACGTAATAGCTCTCCAAAAAGTCTTTGTTCAGTAAATGAATGAATAAATTCTCTTTATTTGTAGACCAAGAGTATCATGAAAGTTTTTTTTTTATTAATTAATTAATTTATTTTTATTTTTGGCTGTGTTGGGTCTTTGTTTCTGTGAGAGGGCTTTCTCTAGTTGCGGCAAGCGGGGGCCACTCTTCATCGCGGTGCGTGGGCTTCTCACTATCACGGCCTCTCTTATTGCGGAGCAGAGGCTCCAGACACGTACGCTCAGTAGTTGTGGCTCATGGGCCTAGTTGCTCCGTGGCATGTGGGATTTTCCCAGACGAGGGCTCGAACCCATGTCCCCTGAATTGGCAGGCAGATTCTCAACCACTGCGCCACCAGGGAAGCCCTCATGAAAGTTTTAATACAGCTATTCATAAGCTGTATTCTTAAGAGCACGGATGTACCACAAGATTTTAAATGGTTCTGAGGCCAGCCAAAAAGGCCAAAAAGTGGGAGGTGGCCCAATTTCTGGAAATCTCCACCCCTTCCCGGAAATAGTTGGAATAATCCTCCCACTCATTAGCCTATGAAATTACCCGGGCCATAAAAACTAACCACCCCATATTTCGGGGCCTCTCACCTCCTGAGATGGCCCACACCCTGCAGAGTGTGTTTCTCTAAATGGGTGTAGTTTTTTTTTAAGGGACAAAAATTAGTCAAATTAAGTCTGGGAAATCTGGGTTAAACAAAATCAAACGTATATCTTGACTGTGAATATAGTAATATAATATAACCTTTAATATAGTAAGTACTGTGAATCTCTGAGAGAGTAAAAGTCTTTAGTATTTCACCCTGGAAGTTGTTTTTATCCCCCCTAAAACTATTATATATATATATATATATATATATATATATATATATATATATATATATATATATATATATATATATATATATATATATATACACACACACACACACACATATATATATGTGTGTGTGTGTGTGTATATATATTTGTATTTATAGTTGTCATATTTGTATCTATATATTTGCTAAATTTGTACTAATATACCCCAGAGGTCTAGCCTTTTTCCACACAGAGAATGAATTCAGAACCTTGAGAATACTTATTTAGCCTTAGTCTATGGTCTTTTAAGCAAGTTTGCAGAATAAGACTTTGTAATAAGATTCCTGAGTTTCTTTTCATCTGTTAATCTTGGAAAGAAGAAAATAAATGTAAAAATTATATAAAGCTTTAACAAATAGACCTCATACATACATCTCCCAGCCAAAACAACTAGAAAGGAAAGGGCAATACTTTGGCTCATGCCCCTTATCCCATGACTGAGCTGACTACCTCATTTTGGCTAAGATTTGGGAGGGTCTGATTGCTTTAAAATTTAGTTCGTTATGTGTATATATATATATATATATATATATATATATACATAAAATCTGTTTCATAGTCAGGAATACTACCATCAACCCTGACCTGGCAGTTTGGTACCATGAGGAATTTGGTCACCTGGGAATTGATTCATGTGGATGATTTAACACATTTTATCCCTATTAATAGGAGAATAATCCTAGAAATATAAGACTCCAAAGACAATATTTTCATTTATAACTGGCAACTTGTTCACACCATAGTTGCAGTCTTGATGGGTGAAGATTGACTGCTGGAGCAGGAGAGCCTAGTGTTAATGAGAATAGGCTCTCTATCATATTGCCCGAGTGCACACTCTGTTCCTGCATTTCCCTAGAACTCAGTGTTCAGTTCATATAAGCTATTATAGTGCATTTATTCTAAAAAGTATTTAAGGTGGTCCACAACAATATATGAAGCACAATGTAAATGAGGAATAGTTAAGAAAAAGGGGAAGCAAGGCCTGGAACTAAAATGGAGCCAAGAATAAAGCTACTATTAAAAATAGGCATATCATTAAATCTTCATGGATATTTTCCCCTGCCAAGAGCACTGAGTATGTGTTTGGTGCATTTATTTAATTGAGTCTAAACTATACTTCCTGTGATAGGGTTACTAATTTCATCCTGTGAGCTTTTAGGCAGGAAAAAAAGATGACTAGTTACCGAAGTAAGTATCTTTAGGATTAAAAATAAACACATGCTACAAAACAGAAATAGAGTCACGGATGTAGAAAACAAACTTATGGTTACCAGGGGATAAGGTGGGGAGGGATAAATTGGGAGATTGGGACTGACATATACACACTACCATGTATAAAATAGATAACTAGTAAGAACCTGCTAGCACAGGGAACTCTACTCAGTAGTCTATAATGGCCTATATGGGAAAAGAATCTAAAAAAAAAGAGTAGGTATATGTATGTGTATAATTGATTCACTTTGCTGTACACCTGAAACTATAACTACAACTTTGTAAATCAACTACACTCCAATAAAGATTAAAAAAAAAGAAACACATGCTCAGGATAAATAAAACATTTTCTGATATTAAGACCAAAAAATATTTTCTCCTAAAATTCCTTATAAGCAGGGAACTATGTAATGGACTGAGTAATATTTATAACATGCTTTTTAATTTAATGAAATGGCCATATTTTATAGGGTTGTTTCTCTTATTGTTTAGCATAGATCAAAGCTACCATTGACATGCATTTCTCTGATCTCACTTGGACGTTTCTTCTCATTCTCAGTTTTTGAGTCATTCTCTTCTTCCCAAATTCTAAACCAGTGTTTCTCAAACTTAGCTGTCCACTGTAATCATCTGAGGACTTTAAAAAAATGTAACCACCTAAGCCCAACACAGAACAATCATATCAGAGTCTTCATGAGTTGGATCTGAGTATCAGTATTTTTTAGGAAGCTCCACAGAAGAATGTAATGCAGTGAGGGTAACTGAGGAAGACTACTCAAAGCATGGGAATGAGCCCAGGGCTTCACTTCCTGTTCCAGAGTCATTCCCTAGTCAATCTTGTCCGGCCTCATAGCTTTAAACACCGCCTGTGTCACCTCTTACTCTGGACCCATATAACCACTGTCCACTTGACAACTCCACTTGGATGGTCAGTAGGCATCTCAAAATTACCATATACAAACCTTCACTCTTAATTTTACTCCCTTAGTCTTCCCTGTCTTAGTAAATGGTGCCATCAATTCACCCAGTTGCTCAGGCCATCCTTGACTTCTCTCTCTCACACTCCATGTCTTATCCATTAACAGTCTGTGTCAAATATACCCATGATCTCACCATCTTCACTAATAAGACCTTAGTTCAGACACTCGTTATCTCACACTATAAAATTTACAAAACAGTTTCCCGCCTCCCCCCTTGTCCCATCTCCCGCGTGCAGTCTGTTTTCTAACTGGTGTGTCTCAATCATCTGCGGCTTCCCATAACACTCAAAACGATAAAACACCAGAGTAACATCCAAATTCCTTACTACGATATGCAAGATCTTACGTGATCCTATCTGGGCTGCCTCTCCTTACTCATTTTTTACCATTCTTACCTTCATCACTGCCCTCCAAGCCACACCTGCATTTTGCTTTCCTAGAACATGTCATACATGCTCACGTGTCAGGATCTTTGCCTTTGGTTTTCCTTCGGCCTAGAATGCTCTTTTTGGAAGTTATTTACATAATTATTTCCTCACTTCCTTCTGGTTTCTGTTCAAATGTTACCTCCCCAGGCTGTCCCTGACCACCTTAACAAAGTAGCACCTATGCTATTACTCTGTTTACTTACTCTGTGCTTTTTTCTTCATAGCACTTATTTCTATGCAAACTTTTTATTATATATATATTTGCTCATTTATATATTGTCTATATTAAAGGAATGAATCCATGATTTCAGTTCAATAATTTTTGGCTGAAACCAGGGGCAGATCTTTTAACTATCTAGAGACAATGGTGGTCAAGATTCAGTAAGTCCTTCCTAATACTCTTTCTCACAAAAGAGATAGATTGAGATGTTTAAAAGGAGTGAAATTGAAACGGTATTTGAGTAACTAAACGTGAAACCATATTCCTTAGTTGTAATCCACCTAGTGACCCAAGATGTTTGGAAGGTAACTGAAAGACTGATAAACAGCAAATCAAACCAGCCAGGTCTTGACCAGATACCAGATTAAAGTCTGGCCCATTTTAAGCATGAAAAGAAGGCTTAGATCTGAGTACTCTGTAACTATATCTAAAGTTATTTAAACAAAGAAAAAACAGCTGAAGTTGAAACAGAAAACTTATAGTAGATGGAATTCAGGAGCCAAGAGAGTACAGTATTGTTTTAAGATCTGGGGAAATTAGCTCTTGATTATTTTACAAGAGGTAAAACTTAAAGCTGAAAATGTCCTTTTTGTGTTAGAGACACATGTGTTTTCTGTCAGATGCTGTCTTATTAGTACGACCAGTGTGTTCCAGGTGAGATCTATAGGCAGACTTTATCCCTAAGGAAAAAGAAGTGTCATCCAAGATCCCACACTGGCCTCCTGAAAGAGTCAGGATGATAATCCCAGAAATGCTATTCTGCTGACCAAAGTGAAAACATAGTGTTTCTCAGCTCTGATTTTACAACTGTGAACTCCAGTGGTTCCTTTCCTTTCTGCTCAGGGCGGAGGCTGTGTAGTGAAGTGACTAGGAGCTTGGCCACTAGAGCTGAACTAAATAAATTTGAATTCTGACTCATATAGTTTTATGACCTTGGACAAATTAATGGGCTTTTTGTATTTTCTCGGTTTTCTCATTTATAAAAATGTAAATAATATTAGTTTCTACCTCATAAAAATACGCTTACAGTGTTTGGTGAAGATTGTATGAGTTAATACGTGTAAAGTACTAGAACAGTGCTAGACGTGTAGTAAATTCTTTTTTTTTTTTTTTCCACACACACACACTGTATTTTATTTTTACAAGAGATAAATAGACTGACACCAAGCATTGTACATGGATGACCACAACAAAAGCAACAATGATTGCAATTACCAAACATGAAACACACTCATACTATGTCATAATATTGACATTCAGTCCAGTAATCCTCCACTGTAACAGCTCCTTTACTTTGCAGTGAAAATTGATTTGTATATTCTTTGCCTCTGAGTCCTTGTGGGATTTTGTTTTTTTTTTAAATTCAGACAGAAAGTCACAAAAATTATACTCATCCTCATCAGTTCACTCAGTCCCATGTAATTAATTTTTTTTTCATCTTGGTCTTTTGTTAGCACTTTTATGAGTTCATCAGTTTTTCATTAGAGTTCTGAAAATGCTTATTCATTCAGTTCAGCAGTCAGTTACCAGAAACCTGTACTTGTCAGAGTCTTTTCCATGAATTTCTTGAAGATGAAACCCTTTTATAGGAACATATTTGCAAAATCATCAGAGTACACCCAGAACTGTCTGTAAATGACAAAAGACTTAAAAATGACCACGGTTAAAGATTTGATGAAAGTTCATAATAATGCAGTTGACAAGAAAATTAGTTATTTCTGAGATATACATTTTAAAGTAATAACTAGGATTATTACTTATAACATTATACCAGAACATATAAGATTTTTAGAAATTTCATGTAATGTCTGAAACATTTATATTAACATATTTCCATACATATTTCCATACAAATACAAATATAAGATTTTTAGAAATTTCATGTAATGTCTGAAACATTTATATTAACATATTTCCATACATATTTCCATACAAATACAAATATAGGATTTTTAGAAATTTCATGTAATGTATGAAACATTTATATTAACATATTTCCATACAAATAACCCAATGAAAGTTTAGTATTAGTTGTTTTGTTTGTTTTTTTATACTGCAGGTTCTTATTAGGCATCAGTTTTATACACATCAGTGTATACATGTCTCAACTTCTGCCCTGCAAACTGGCTCATCTGTACCATTTTTCTAGGTTCCACACACATGCATTAATATACGATATTTGTTTTTCTCTTTCTGACTTACTTCACTCTGTATGACAGTCTCTAGATCCATCCACGTCTCAACATGACTCAATTTCGTTCCTTTTTATGGCTGAGTAATATTCCATTGTATATATGTACAACGACTTCTTTATCCATTCATCTGTTGATGGGCATTTAGGTTGCTTCCATGACCTGGCTATTGTAAATAGTGCTGCAATGAACATTCGGGTGCATGTGTCTTTTTGAATTACGGTTTTCTCTGGGTATATGCCCAGTAGTGGGATTGCTGGGTCATATGGTAATTCTATTTTTAGTTTTTTAAGGAACCTCCATATTGTTCTCCATAGTGGCTGTATCAATTTACATTCCCACCAACAGTGCAAGAGGGTTCCCTTTTCTCCACACCCTCTCCAGCATTTGTTGTTTGTAGATTTTCTGATGATGCCCATTCTAACAGGAGTGAGGTGATACCTCATTGTAGTTTTGATTTGCATTTCTCTAATAATTAGTGATGTTGAGCATCTTTTCATGTGCTTCGTGGCCGTCTGTATGTCTTCTTTGGAGAAATGTCTATTTAGGTCTTCTGCCCATTTTTGGATTGGGGTGTTTGTTTCTTTGATATTGAGCTGAATGAGCTGTTTATATATTTTGGAGATTAATCCTTTGTCCGTTGATTCACTTGCAAATATTTTCTCCCATTCTGAGGGTTGTCTTTTCGTCTTGTTTATGGTTTCCTTTGCTGTGCAAAAGCTTTGAAGTTTCATTAGGTCCCACTTGTTTATTTTTGTTTTTATTTCCATTACTCTAGGAGGTGGATCCAAAAAGATCTTGCTGTGATTTATGTCAAAGAGTGTTCTTCCTATGTTTTCCTCTAAGAGTTTTATAGTGTCCAGTCTTATATTTAGGTCTCTAATCCATTTTGAGTTTATTTTTGTGTATGGTGTTAGGGAGTATTCTAATTTCATTCTTTTACATGTAGCTGTCCAGTTTTCCCAGCACCACTTATTGAAGAGACTGTCTTTTCTCCATTGTATATCTTTGCCTCCTTTGTCATAGATTAGTTGACCATAGGTGCGTGGGTTAACCTCTGGGCTTTCTATCTTGTTCCATTGATCTATGTTTCTGTTTTTGTGCCAGTACCATATTGTCTTGATTACTGTAGCTTTGTAGTATAGTCTGAAGTCAGGGAGTCTGATTCCTCCAGCTCCATTTTTTTGCCTCAAGACTGCTTTGGCTATTCGGGGTCTTTTGTGTCTCCATACAAATTTTAAGATGATTTGTTCTAGCTCCATAAAAAATGCCATTGGTAATTTGATAGGGATTGCATTGAATCTGTAGATTGCTTTGGGTAGTATAGTCATTTTCACAATGTTGATTCTTCCAATCCAAGAACATGGTATATCTCTCCATCTGTTGGTATCATCTTTAATTTCTTTCATCAGTGTCTTATAGTTTTCTGCATACAGGTCTTTTGTCTCCCTAGGTAGGTTTATTCCTAGGTATTTTATTCTTTTTGTTGCAATGGTAAATGGGAGTGTTTCCATAATTTCTCTTTCAGATTTTTCATCATTAGTGTATAGGAATGCAGGAGATTTCTGTGCATTAATTTTGTATCCTGCAACTTTACCGTATTCATTAATTAGCTCTAGCAGTTTTCTGGTGGCAGTTTTAGGATTCTCTATGTATAGTATCATGTCATCCGCAAACAGTGACAGTTTTACTTCTTCTTTTCCAATTTGTATTCCTTTTATTTCTTTTTCTTCTCTGATTGCCGTGGCTAGGACTTCCAGAACTATGTTGAATAATAGTGGTGAGAGTGGACATCCTTGTCTTCTTCCTGATCTTAGAGGAAATGCTTTCAGTTTTTCACCATTGAGAATGATGTTTGCTGTGGGTTTGTCATATATGGCCTTTATTATGTTGAGGTAGGTTCCCTCTATGCCCACTTTCTGGAGAGTTTTTATCATAAATGGGTGTTGAATTTTGTCAAAAGCTTTTTCTGCATCTATTGAGATGATCCTATGGTTTTTATTCTTCAATTTGTTAATATGGTGTATCACATTGATTGATTTGCGTATATTGAAGAATCCTTGCATCTCTGGGATAAATCCCACTTGATCGTGGTGTATGATCCTTTTAACGTGTTGTTGGATTCTGTTTGCTAGTATTTTGTTGAGGATTTTTGCATCTATATTCATCAGTGATATTGGTCTGTAATTTTCTTTTTTTGTAGTGTCTTTGTCTGGTTTTGGTATCAGGGTGATGGTGGCCTCATAGAATGAGTTTGGGAGTGTTCCTTCCTCTGCAATTTTTTGGAAGAGTTTAAGAAGGATGGGTGTTAGCTCTTCTCTAAATGTTTGATAGAATTCACCTGTGAAGCCATCTGGTCCTGGACTTTTGTTTGTTGGAAGATTTTTAATCACAGTTTCAATTTCATTACTTGTGATTGGTCTGTTCATATTTTCTGTTTCTTCCTGGTTCAGTCTTGGAAGGTTATACCTTTCTAAGAATTTGTCCATTTCTTCCAGGTTGTCCATTTTATTGGCATAAAGTTGCTTGTAGTAGTCTCTTAGGATGCTTTGTATTTCTGCGGTGTCTGTTGTAACTTCTCCTTTTTCATTTCTGATTTTATTGATTTGAGTCCTCTCCCTCTTTTTCTTAATGAGTCTTAATAAGCTAATGGCTTATCAATTTTGTTTATCTTCTCAAAGAACCAACTTTTAGTTTTATTGATCTTTGCTGTTGTTTTCTTTGTTTCTATTTCATTTATTTCTGCTCTGATCTTTATGATTTCTTTCCTTCTGCTAACTTTGGGTTTTGTTTGTTCTTCTTTCTCTAGTTTCTTTAGGTGTAAGGTTAGATTGTTTACTTGAGATTTTTCTTGTTTCTTTAGGTAGGCTTGTATAGCTATAAACTTCCCTCTTAGAACCGCTTTTGCTGCATCCCATAGGTTTTGGGTCGTCGTGTTTTCATTGTCATTTGTCTCTAGGTTTTTTTTTATTTCCTCTTTGATTTCTTCAGTGATCTCTTGGTTATTTAGTAACGTATTGTTTAGCCTCCATGTGTTTGTCTTTTTTACGCTTTTTTCCCTGTAATTCATTTCTAATCTCATAGCGTTGTGGTCAGAAAAGATGCTTGATATGATTTCAATTTTCTTAAATTTACTGAGGCTTGATTTGTGACCCAAGATGTGATCTATCCTGGAGAATGTTCCGTGCGCACTTGAGAAGAACGTGTAATCTGCTGTTTTTGGATGGAATGTCCTATATATATCAATTAAATCTATCTGGTCTATTGTGTCATTTAAAGCTTCTGTTTCCTTATTTATTTTCATTTTGGATGGTCTGTCCATTGGTGTAAGTGAGGTGTTAAAGTCCCCCACTATTATTGTGGTACTGTCGATTTCCTCTTTTATAGCTGTTAGCAGTTGCCTTATGTATTGAGGTCCTCCTATGTTGGGTGCATATATATGTATAATTGTTATATCTTCTTCATGGATTGATCCCTGGATCATTATGTAGTGTCCTTCCTTGTCTCTTGTAACATTCTTTATTTTAAAGTCTATTTTATCTGATATGAGTATAGCTACTCCAGCTTTCTTTTGATTTCCATTTGCATGGAATATCATTTTCCATCCCCTCACTTTCAGTCTGTATGTGTCCCTAGGTCTAAAGTGGGTCTCTTGTAGACAGCATATATATGGGTCTTGTTTTTGTATCCATTCAGCCAGTCTATGTCTTTTGGTTGGGGCATTTAATCCATTCACGTTTAAGGTAATTATCGATATGTATGTTCCTATGACCATTTTCTTAATTGTTTTGGGTTTGTTTTTGTAGGTTCTTTTCTTCTCTTGTGTTTCCCACTTAGAGAAGTTCCTTTAGCATTTGTTGTAGAGCTGGTTTGGTGATGCTGAATTCTCTTAGCTTTTGCTTGTCTGTAAAGCTTTTGATTTCTCCATCGAATGTGAATGAGATCCTTGCTGGGTAGAGTAATCTTGGTTGTAGGTTCTTCCCTTTCATCACTTTAAGTATATCATGCCACACTCCCTTCTGGCTTGCAGAGTTTCTGCTGAGAAATCAGCTGTTAACCTTATGGGAGTTCCCTTGTATGTTATTTGTCGTTTTTCCCTTGCTGCTTTCAATAATTTTTCTTTGTCTTTAATTTTTGCCACTTTGATTACTATGTGTCTCGGCGTGTTTCTCCTTGGGTTTATTCTGTATGGGACTCTCTGCGCTTCCTGGACTTGGGTGGCTATTTCCTTTCCCATGTTAGGGAAGTTTTCGACTATAATCTCTCCAAATATTTTCTCTGGTCCTTTCTCTCTCTCTTCTCCTTCTGGGACCCCTATAATGCGAATGTTGTTGCGTTTAATGTTGTCCCAGAGGTCTCTTAGGCTGTCTTCATTTCTTTTCATTCTTTTTTCTTTAGTCTGTTCCGCAGCAGTGAATTCCACCATTCTGTCTTCCAGGTCACTTATCCGTTCTTCTGCCTCAGTTATTCTGCTATTGATTCCTTCTAGTGTAGTTTTCATTTCAGTTATTGTATTGGTCATCTCTGTTTGTTTGTTCTTTAATTCTTCTAGGTCTTTGTTAATCATTTCTTGCATCTTCTCAATCTTTGCCTCCATTCTTATTCCGAGGCCCTGGATCATCTTCACTATCATTATTCTGAATTCTTTTTCTGGAAGGTTGCCTATCTCCACTTCATTTAGTTGTTTTTCTGGGGTTTTTTCTTGTTCCTTCATCTGGTACATAGCCCTCTGCCTTTTCATCTTCTCTATCTTTCTGTAACTGTGGTTTTTGTTCCACAGGCTGCAGGATTGTAGTTTTTCTTGCTTCTGTTGTCTGCCCTCTGGTGGTTGAGGCTATCTAAGAGGCTTGATGGGATGCTCTGGTGGTGGGTAGAGCTGACTGTTGCTGTGGCGGTCAGAGCTCAGTAAAACCTTAATCCACTTGACTGTTGATGGGTGGGGCTGGGCTCCCTCCCTGTTGGTTGTTTTGCCTGAGGCAACCCAACACTGGAGCCTACCCGTGCTCTTTGGTGGGGTTAATGGCAGACTCTGGGAGGGCTCACGCCAAGGAGAACTTCCCAGAACCTCTGCTGCCAGTGTCCTTATCCCCACGGTGAAACAGAGCCACCACTCGCCTCTGCAGGAGACCCCCCAACACCAGCAGGTAGGTCTGGTTCAGTCTCCCCCAGGGTCACTGCTCCTTCCCCTGGGTCCCGATGCACACATTACTTTGTGTGTGCCCTCCAAGAGTGGGGTCTCTGTTTCCCCCAGTCCTGTCAAAGTCCTGCAATCAATTCCCACTAGGCTTCAAAGTCTGATTCTCTAGGAATTCCTCCTCCCGTTGCCGGACCCCCAGGTTGGGAAGCCTGACGTGGGGCTCAGAACCTTCACTCCAGTGGGTGGACTTCTGTGGTATAAGTGTTCGCCAGTCTGTGAGTCACCCACCCAGCAGTTATGGGATTTGATTTTACTCTGATTGCGCCCCTCCTACCGTCTCACTGTGGCTTCTCCTCTGTTCTTGGATGTGGGGTATCCTCCTTGGTGAAGTCCAGGGTCTTCCTGTCAATGATTGTCCAGCAGCCAGTTGTGATTCTGGTGCTCTCGCAAGAGGGAGTGAGAGCACGTCCTTCTATTCCGCCATCTTGGTTAATCCTCCGTAAATTCTTATATAAGAGCTATTTTCATCACATATATTTTGGCTCTGTGCATTTTGTTTTTTGTTTGTCTGTTTTATGCTTAAAGATGTAATTGCAGCTTATGGAGAGAGAAAGAAATACATGTTCAAATTCAGAATCTTTAGGCCTCTGGAGGCATTTGTCCAAAAACAGAACTCAGGCTTCTCTTATCCATCTAGTGCTATTCTGTTGACAAATACTGAGTTTTCCTTCTTGCGATTTCCCTGGTGATTTTCCCTTTAAAACAGACCATGGTATGAGTTAATATATTGGGAATGACTCATTTTTCCCTTAAAAAGTGACAAAGCAAAACCCTACATGTGAGATTCTAGCTCCTGTTGGATTTGCCATTTGCCTTCATCTGCTGATACAGGCACAAGCAAGTATGTATTTGAAGATTTGCCTCATGGAATAGGAAGATGAGACTTGTCCTGCGTTGCTGTGGAAGATAGATCTAGGATCCTGGTAAAATTTTCAAAAAGGGAGACTTTAGCTCTTGTAAGAAAGAACTTTCTAACAGTTTGGGCGAAATAATATGCCTATAATTATTTTTATAGAAAATGATTTATCAGTTGGAAAGGATAGGAAAAGCATAAGGGAACTGAAGCAGAAGCAAACCAAATTCCTACTCACATCAAGAATCTCTCTCTTAGACCTTTAAGTGCCCCTGTGCTGTTCTTAGCTAGAGTAGACAATGGTTCTCTGTGCCAACACTGTAACTTATACCTCCTTTTAGTGTGGAATTATCACACTGTATTATAATTCTGATTCACAGATGTGTTTTCCATATGAGAGGAGAGAATTGTGTGTCTCCATCACTTGGCATGGTCTTGGGATTATTTCTTGATTGTCGAATAAATGAATGTAGGGAATGGCTGGAAATGTCTGACAAAAGTAAATTCCTCATTTAGGTAATTTTAACAAAAAAATGATACTCTAAAATGAATCATATTGTGTTGTTTGTCTTAGCATTTTTAAATAGAAAATATTAATTTCCTCAAATTTTAATTGCCAACAACTGTTTGCTACAATCTGCAATTTTGCATAAATTACAGAGGTAATGATAGCCTAGAAAACTGTGCAGGTGGCTCCCAGTGAACAAGTCTTGATTGACTGTGGACTTTTATATAGTGAGAAGCATATCTTGCCCAGCAGCTAATTATTAAGTTCTAACAGAACTCTATGATTCTGGGAGATAGGTTCTAAGTCTTTTATTCTTACTATATCTTACAAACATGATGTAAAGCACTGGGCACAATGAAGTTGCTTAATACTTCTTATAAAACATTTTTTTTAACATCTTTATCAGAGTATAATTGCTTTACAATGGTGTGTTAGTTTCTGCTTTATAACAAAGTGAATCAGCTATACATATACATATATCCCCATATCTCCTTCCTCTTGTGTCTCCCTCCCATCCTCCCTATCCCACCCCTGTAGGTGGTCACAAAGCATTTTTATCTGGGTTTGTGTGATAGAAAAATTAAGCCTGAGCCCAGGCTCTTATACTCACAATATGAGGATAAAACTGAGTGAGGGAAAAAGTCATCTGAGGGTCAGAGATATGCATCATTTTATGGAGTAGCTGCTGTAACCTGTTGGTTCTGATTACCCTCGGGAAAAATTTGAGACGCTAGAAATGACTAGGTGCAGCAAGCCATAGGATTCATTGAACAAAAGTAATTGTAACCAGAATTGAAAAGAGAAATGACAAGAATTTTCACAACACCAAGTAAGACAGGTTAAATAAGAGTATAGTTAGGATATCTAGTTCTCAGAACCAGGAACAGGTATCAAGGGGCAAAGGCAGAAGTGTCTGAGGCATTATTTGAACACATTTGCCCTTAATTCCCTTGGTTCAACTCTCTTTTGCTATCATCATCCAGTTTAATGAATAGCAGGCTAAAAACCTTCCCATTGTTTGATAGCACAATAGTCAGAAACTGATCAATCAAGTCTAAATAAGACTTTGATATTGCCATGGGTATTCCTAGCCAAACTCACTTAGGAGTAAAAACAATTTAACTAGATATTATTATTGAAGGAGTGGAGTTATCTAAAAGATCTTTCCATGCTGATTGAAATTCATCTCAATATTTTTTCTTTTGCTTGAAGCTTTACAGATTGTTAATTATATGTGTATATAACTCACTGGATTATGTATCGCTCAGTTCCTTGATGAAATCATCAGTAATGATGAAGTGGGAGGTTTTGGTTTTAATTTTGGTTTTTGCAGGGATTTGGGAGACTCTCATTTGGAACAAGAGAATGCTTGAGTGGGCTGCTAATGAATGTGTAAGGGGAACCTTCTAAATATAGGAGAACTGTATTAAGATAGAGATGGGAGGATGCTTCATAATTTTGGTGGCTTGGGATGGTTCTAAACATACACTCTACATTTGTTGATTGTTTATAGCAAGTGAAAGAAAGAGAAAAAACAAGGGGAACTCATAGACTTTTACTCTAAGTAACTGGGCAGAAGGTGGTACCATTACCAGAAATGAAAACGACTGCTGTATCAAGTACAAAGAGTTCCCTCTCATTGTTCTTCCTATTCAAAGATTTCCTGGTTTTCTCTTTTATTTTTCCATATTAACTTTAGAATAAAATTATATTCATCTACAAAAAAGCAAAATACCATTTTTTATTGTAGTTGTATTAAATGTGTAATGAATATAGGGGGAACTGTCATCTTTATGATGTTGAATCCTACTCAAGAATATGGTTTGTCTTAAAACCATGACTAGTGCCTCAGTCTTACTTAAATCTTTTGGTGTTGTTCTAGAGATTTTCTTTTACCATATAGATTTTACACATTTTTTGTTAAGTTTACTTCTGAGTATTTTATTTTTGTCTTGCTATTATAATGGGTTCTTTTCTTTCATTATATCTTCTTACATGTTGTTGTATATGATAGTATTTATATCAACTTTAAAAATAAAATAGCCAGTTACCATACCCACAAGATGAGTTTATTTGGGAATAGCCAGACGAATTACAATTTGGGAAATGCAAGCTATGGTGGACCATAGGCAAATCCAGAGAACAAAGGAGGGGAGGTTACTTTTATAGAGAAAAGGGGGTAGTTTGGAGGGACTGTTCTAAACAAAATTTTACTGGAGGAAAGTAAGAGTTCAGGGTGGCAATGGCTTCTCATTGGCTGGGCTGTTGCTGGGCAAGGAAAATCTTCCTTCCTGAAATAGAAGACTTCCTCTTGTTTGGTAAAACAAGGTACAGTTCTTCCCACGGGGCATGAAAATAGAGGCGAGTGCATGCAAACGATGGAAAGTGATAGTAGTGAGAGCACCTTCTACAGGCCCTCTCAACTCTAATTTTAGTTGAGGTTTTCTTTAATTTTCACATTTATTTCTATATATTCATTTTTACTTGGCTAATTTATTGAATTCTCTCCTTGCTTATAATGTTAGTTTTTAGGCTTAGTTATTATAAACATTTTAACATTTATGTTTATTAAGTTTTTTCTAATATCTTTTGTTTATTTTATTGTTCTTTATCTAACATTTTAAGTTAAATGATTGATTCACTCATTTTTTAATTTCTATTTTATTTATGTAATAATTTAAGTCTGTGAATTTTCCTCTAAGCTTTGCTTTATTTATATCTGATAGGATCTAGTCTGTAGTACTTTTATTATAAATGTTTCTAGAAATTCTGCAATGTTGTTTTGTGTTTTCCTTTTGACCCAAGGATTGTTCAAAATAGTATTAAAATTTTTTTCCAATGGAAGGGTTTCTCAATTTCTGATTTTGTCAATACTTATAACTTTATTGATTTGTGATCAGAGAAAATATCTATAGTTTATCCAGCTATCTACTTTTTGGTATTAATTACTTTTTTTGTTGTTGCCAAAGTCATATCATTAAAAATATACTCTTTGGGCACCTGAAAGGAAAATATATGATCTACTTTCAGAATTTAATGTATTGTAGTCAGATATATATCATTAATTATGTTGCTTATATTTTCTATACCTTTGATCTGTAATGGATTGAGAAAGGTTAATTGAATTCAACAAATTCAATGTGTTTCTATTTCTCCGTGTGTCTCCTGTAATTTCTGCTTTATGAACTGATTTCTTTTTTATTTGTTACTTATATATTTATCATTGTCGTGTCTTCATTTAAATCACACCTTTGCATTATAATGTGTACCTTTTTATCCTATTTGATAAAGTTGCTGTATTTCTCCTTATTTGATAATAAGAGCATCATTTTTTTTTTTGATTAGTCATTTTCCTGTTATATGTTTTCCCACCTTTTATTTTCAACATTTCTGAACAGCTTTGTTTCAGATGTGTTTTATATAAAGTATAGAACTAGACTTTACTTTGTGAGTCAATTTTAATATATTATTCTTTTAATAGATAACAGAAAAATTTATATTTATTATTATGGTAAATATATACAGTCTGAAATGTCATATTATCTTCTGTTCTGTTATTTTTACGGTTTTTGTTTTCTTTTTATATTTTTTCTTTTTTGTATATAGTTGTTTTATTATTTAGGAAGATTTAGGAAGTTAATAATTATAACTTTATACAGTACTCTTAGTTCTCTATTTCTTTATGTGGTATCTACTGATACTCTCTTAGAAGAAATGATAAAATGTTTCCTTTTCCTTCTGTGATTCCATTTCTTTTGTCTCCTACCTGATATTTGCCAATAAAAATTATCTTTGTAGTGTGTTTACCTTATACTTTTAAATATTCTCATATTTCTATTATTTGATTGGTCAGCTTTAAACTATATCTGTTCATTCTAGTCATTAAATATAAGGCAATCAGCAAACTTTCTCATTTTTGTCCTTTCTATTCTAATTTTGTTATTTGCACCAATTCTACCTAATCAGAGCAAATAACATTTAACATTTTGTCTATCACGCCAATCCTCACACTTTTTTGCCTTAATTTTGTTATTAAATATATTCAAAACACTCCAATAGTCCTTTTGCCAGTTTCCTCAGATATATTTTGATTCATTAAAGTTCATCTTTTAGCACATTCCTCTGGAAAAACTCATGGGAACAATATTTCCTGTGTTCTTACAATTTCAAAATTGTTTGCAAACTTTAATCTTGGAAGACAATTTGACTGGATATGAAATCCTTGCTCCCAGTTTCTTTACATGGGTTTCTTGTAGGTATTGCTCTGCTGTTTTCTGGAATTGAATGTAAAAATCTGAAGTTTTGCCTGGTTGCTCATAGGATTCTTTTTTTAGTCTTTAAAATCCAGCAACTTTACTGATATGTGTCTCACTGTTGACTATTATAGGTCAATTTGTATGGACTCAAGTCTTTTTTCCCCATTTTGTATGACTCTAAATTCTTATTTTTAAAGTGTTTGGCATAGTGTTTGGTCATAATGTTCAACTTTTCCATAACAACATTTTTCTGTTGAGTTTATTACTTTGTTGTTAAATTAAAAATTTTCTTTGTTTTTTTTTTCCTTGGGTCTGCCACTTTTAAAATGTATCCTTTTATTTACTTAAAATTTTGCATATAGTAAAATTTACTCTTTTTTGGTGTATAGTTCCATGACTTTAGACAAATGCATACAGTCATGTAACTACCACTAGAATCAAAATTCCCCTGGGCTGATTCTTATATAGTATCCTTTTATTGATGCTGTGTAAAATCCTTTTTAAAATTACTTATCATGGAATGAGCTGGGTTTTCTTGGATCTTCTCTTTGCAGTGTGCTTCTGTTAGGGTTTGGGGAGGACATGCTGAGCAGCCTTCAGATTCTTCCTTCACCACTTTCACAGAGTCAAACTACTTCCTGTTTGAATGGCTCCTCTGAGTCTTTGTGTTACTACCCACTGTGAACTATGCTAGGTCCAAGAGGGCTTCTTCTGCCCTTATTCC
Organism: Balaenoptera borealis; assembly: GCF_965194805.1. Lineage (NCBI taxonomy): Eukaryota > Metazoa > Chordata > Mammalia > Artiodactyla > Balaenopteridae > Balaenoptera > Balaenoptera borealis. Next base: position 60,157,808 of record NC_138861.1, on the reverse strand, counting down.
CACATCTTCTGCTACAAATAAGAGAGATATATATTGCATTTTATGTGTCCCCTTCACCTTCAGGAAGTATATTTTTGTAGTCATTTCCAGAGATCTGCCGCTGCTGGCCATCTTGTTATTCTCTGAACTTCTTTCTGCCTTTCTCCCTGTGTGGTATCTACTAACTCTGCTGATCCTGGGTAACTCTTCCATGTTTTTGGAGTCTGTGTACAATATGTCTTCTAGTTTTGCTAAAAATTGTGCAGTTTTTATTGTTGTCATTAACTGTGTAGCATTTGCATGTTATCTGGGAGGAGAAGAGAGACAATACTGTCTCACACGGCCCTGTTCTTACTGGAAGTCCTTCCTTTGACTTCCCTCATCACTGCCTTTCCCTCATTCCCCTTCCTTGGCTCACACATTAAGCACTGGAATCCCTCATACTGCTAACCTCTCTTATTCCTACATCTCTTAATTAAAGCATGTATGAATACTTCCTGTTATATCCTAGACCTCGTCATCATTTTCTAAACATATAATTTCAGTTGGTCCATTTTTTCCTGCTATCCTTTTGGCTTGGAATGCTCTTCTATTCTTTCCCTGATTAGTATACTCTTGTTCATACTTTATGACCTAAAAATGTATATTAACTCCTTCAGGAAACCTTCCTTGACACCTCCTCAGGATGAGGCAGAATTAATTTCTCACCTGTGCTTCTACAGTACATTGTGCCATTTTTAGTGCACTTATTTTGTTGTTTTCAATATTTACATATTATCAAGCCAGTGAGTATCCCCTACATCTATGTATTGACCTGTCAATACAGAACTTTCAAATCCTGGGTTTCTAGGACTCTACTTACAACTCTCCTATGATGGTCAGCACATACCTTCATTTATCTCATTTGATTTTCCACTGTTCAATTGAGGGGTACAATATTTTGAGTCATCTAGGTTTCCTTATCTAGCTTTTGCTTGCTAAGTGATTTGATAATTTCAAAGCAATTTTCCTATTCTTAGGATGTAACTGGAACTCCTCTAGAATTGGAGCATTCACAAATTAAAAAAAAAAACAAAAAACAAACCTCAGTAATCATTAATGGAAGTTATTCTGCATTCCAGGTGATGCAACTGTGACAATAGCTCACAGATATACTCCTAAAGAACAACTGAAGATCCATACTCTGCTGGCAGATGTTATCGTAGTAGCTGCAGGTAAGTCTTTAGTGGCTGTTATTTGGTGAAATGTCATCAGCAGACTAATTCCTGCCCTAATTGCTGACATGTCTATAAGAACAGCTTCTTGGGAGACTTAGGTATATGTAGGACTGACTTCCATTCTGTCTCTTGGCAATCATCATATTGGTCCATTATGCCTATGTTAGCATTCATCACTTCATTGTGGAAAACCAAAACAGCCTTTGGAATGACAGATTAAGCACAAGAATAAATGTGTACTTTGACACTTACTTTGACCGACATGATTGGTTCTAAACATGAATAAGTTATGGGGAGACTGATAGGAAATGCTGTTGAAAGAGTAGCCAGGGCTAGCTCACATAGGACCTTGTGGACCCTGTAAGGACTTTCATATAAGCCAAAGGTGGCTGTGAGCAGGAGACTGACATGATCTGTCTTATGTTTTTAAAATATTATTCATACTGTGTCAAGGGGAATTGAGTGTAGAAGAGCAGGAGTAGAAACAGAGAGAACAGTTATTGCACTTCTATTTAATGGATCTAGGTTTTTCCTTAATTTGTTTTATAATCAAACATACAAAGTAATTCTACCCGTCATTGCTATCTTTACTCTTGCCACATAGCATTTCTACATTGCAGACAATTGTGACTCTTTCTGTTTTATCCAAGACTTGAATGGGAGCATTTTTCATTTTGTTTATCAATTAGATGTTATTGGTAATTTCTAGGCTTTACACTTGATTTGCTGAGTATTTACAAACTATGAAGGGAGGGTAAAAGTTCCAGAAGAAATTGAGTTTGATGAAGAGAATAATAATAGTTTAAATTAGTTTCAACCAAGATTAATTCACTTTTTATTATAATATAGGCCCTTCTCTGAAAGTCAGAATATATATGTGATGATTCCAGGTGGAGTAATTTGCCTCTTCATAGAGTAAAAATAGAAATATTCCCTTTTCAAGAAGTCACCAGTAAACTGGTAAAGCTAAGCACATTTCCTGTTTTTCTGAGAAATTATATTCAGAGGATATCAAGTGCAAATTTTTGAACTGGGTTGACATAAGTAAGACATCAGATGTTTAGACAGGCAATACAGTTTTTCAGACCACAGGTCAACACTAAGTAAAATACTGCTGCAGCAGCTGATTTATTCACAGAAGACAAATATTGGGTTGGCCAGAAAGTTCATTACGGCAAAGCCTAACGAACTTTTGGCAAACCCAATGTTATGTTGACTTCTTTTTATTTATTTATTTATTATTATTGTATTATTATTTTTTTAATGTTTATTTATTTATTTATTTTCTTATTACTCATCCATTTTATACACATCAGTGTATACACGTCAATCCCAATCACCCAATTCATCACACCACCACCCCCACCCCCCTGCCGCTTTCCCCCCTTGGTGTCCATACGTTTGTTCTCTACATCTGTGTCTCAATTTCTGCCCTGCAAACCAGTTCATCTTTACCATTTTCTAGGTTCCACATATATGTGTTAATATACGATATTTGTTTTTCGCTTTCTGAATTACTTCACTCTGTATGACAGTCTCTAGATGCATCCACGTCTCTACAAATGACCTGACTTCGTTCCTTTTTAGGGCGGAGTAATATTCCATTGTATATATATACCACATCTTCTTCATCCATTCGTCTCTTGATGGGCATTTAGGTTGCTTCCATGACCAGGCTATTGTAAATAGTGCTGCAATGAACATTGGGGTGCATGTGTCTTTTTGAATTATGGTTTTCTCTGGGTGTATGCCCAGTAGTGGGATTGCTGGGTCATACAGTAGTTCTATTTTTAGTTCTTTAAGGAACCTCCATACTGTTCTCCATAGTGCCTGTATCAATTTACATTCCCACCAACAGTGCAGGAGGGTTCCCTTTTCTCCACACCCTCCCCAGCATTTGTTGTTTGTAGACTTTCTGATGATGCCTTTTCCAACTGGTGTGAGGTGATACCTCACTGTAGTTTTGATTTGCATTTCTCTAATAATTAGTGATGTTGAGCAGCTTTTCATGTGCTTCTTGGCCATCTGTACGTCTTCTTTGGAGAAATGTCTATTTAGGTCTTCTGCCCATTTTTGGATTGGGTTGTTTGTTTCTTTAATATTGAGCTGCATGAGCTGTTTATATATTTTGGAGATTAATCCTTTGTCCGTTGATTCATTTGCAAATATTTTCTCCCATTCGGAGGGTTGTCTATTCGTCTTGTTTATGGTTTCCTTTGCTTCGCAAAAGCTTTGAAGTTTCATTAGGTCCCATTTGTTTATTTTTGTTTTTATTTCCATTACTCTAGGAGGTGGATCCAAAAAGATCTTGCTGTGATTTATGTCAAAGAGTGTTCTTCCTATGTTTTCCTCTGAGAGTTTTATAGTATCCAGTCTTACATTTAGGTCTCGAATCCATTTTGAGTTTATTTTTATGTATGGTGTTAGGGAGTGTTCTAATTTCATTCTTTTACATGTAGCTGTCCAGTTTTCCCAGCACCACTTATTGAAGAGACTGTCTTTTCTCCATTGTATATCCTTGCCTCCTTTGTCATAGATTAGTTGACCATAGGTGTGTGGGTTTATCTCTGGGCTTTCTATCTTGTTCCATTGATGTATGTTTGTGTTTTTGTGCCAGTACCATATTGTCTTGATTACTGTAGCTTTGTAGTATAGTCTGAAGTCAGGGAGTCTGATTCCTACAGCTCCGTTTTTTTCCCTCAAGACTGCTTTGGATATTCGGGGACTTTTGTGTCTCCATACAAATTTTAAGATTTTTTGTTCTAGTTCCGTAAAAAATGCCATTGATAATTTGATAGTGATTGCATTGAATCTGTAGATTGCTTTGGGTAGTATAGTCATTTTCACAATATTGATTCTTCCAATCTAAGAACATGGTATATGTCTCCATCTGTTTGTATCATCTTTAATTTCTTTCATCAGTTTCTTATAGTTTTCTGCATACAGGTCTTTTGTCTCCCTAGGTAGGTTTATTCCTAGGTATTTTATTCTTTTTGTTGCAATGGTAAATGTGAGTGTTTCCTTAATTTTGCTTTCAGATTTTTCATCATTAGTGTATAGGAATGCAAGAGATTTCTGTGCATTAATTTTGTATCCTGCAACTTTACCAAATTCATTAATTAGCTCTAGTAGTTTTCTGGTGGTATTTTTAGGATTCTCTAGGTATAGTATCATGTCATCTGCAACCAGTGACAGTTTTACTTCTTCTTTTCCAATTTGTGTTCCTTTTAATTTCTTTTCCTCCTCTGATTGCTGTGGCTAGGACTTCCAAAACTATGTTGAATAATAGTGATGAGAGTGGACATCCTTGTCTTCTTCCTGATCTTAGAGAAAATGCTTTCAGTTTTTCACCATTGAGAATGATGTTTGCTGTGGGCTTGTCGTATATGGCCTTTATTATGTTGAGGTAGGTTCCCTCTATGCCCACTTTCTGGAGAGTTTTTATCATAAATGGGTGTTGAATTTTGTCAGAAGCTTTTTCTGCATCTATTGAGATGATCCTATGGTTTTTCTCCTTCAATTTGTTAATATTGTGTATCACATTGATTGATTTGCATATATTGAAGAATCCGTGCATCCCTGGGATAAATCCCACTTGATCATGGTGTATGATCCTTTTAATGTGTTGTTGGATTCTGTTTGCTAGTATTTTGTTTAGGATTTTTGCATCTATATTCATCAGTGATATTGGTCTGTAATTTTCTTTTTTTGTAGTGTCTTTGTCTGGTTTTGGTATCAGGGTGATGGTGGCCTCATAGAATGAGTTTGGGAGTGTTCCTTCCTCTGCAATTGTTTGGAAGAGTTTGAGAAGGATGGGTGTTAGCTCTTCTCTACATTTCTGATAGAATTCACCTGTGTAGCCATCTGGTCCTGGAGTTTTCTTTGTTGGAAGATTTTTAATCTCAGTTTCAATTTCATTTCTTGTGATTGGTCTGTTCATATTTTCTATTTCTTCCTGGTTCAGTCTTGGAAGGTTATACCATTCTACGAATTTGTCCGTTTCTTCCAGGTTGTCCATTTTATTTCCATAGAGTGCTTGTAGTAGTCTCTTAGGATGCTTTGTATTTCTGCCGTGTCTGTTGTAACTTCTCCTTTTCTATTTCTAATTTTATTGATTTGAGTCCTCTCCCTCTTTTTCTTGATGAGTCTGGCTAAGGGTTTATCAATTTTGTTTATCTTCTCAAAGAACCAGCTTTTAGTTTTATTGATCTTTGCTATTGTTTTCTTTGTATATAGTTCATTTATTTCTGCTCTGATCTTTATGATTTCTTTCCTTCTGCTAACTTTGGATTTGGTTTGTTCTTCTTTCTCTAGATCCTTTAGGTGTAACGTTAGATTGTTTATTGAGATTTTTCTTGTTTCTTGAGGTAGGCTTGTATAGTTATAAACTTCCCTCTTAGAACTGCTTTTGCTGCATCCCATAGGTTTGGGATCGTTGTGTTTTCATTGTCATTTGTCTCTAGGTATTTTTTGATTTCCTGTTTGATTTCTTTAGTGATCTCTTGGTTATTTAGTAACGTATTGTTTAGCCTCCATGTGTTTGTGTTTTTTACGTTTTTTTCCGTGTAATTCATTTCTAATCTCATAGCTTAGTGGTCAGAAAAGATGCTTGATATGATTTTAATTTTCTTAAATTTACTGAGGCTTGATTTGTGACCCAAGATGTGATCTATCCTGGAGAATGTTCTGTGTGCACTTGAGAGAAAGTGTAATCTGCTGTTTTTGGATGGAATGTCCTATAAATATCAATTAAATCTATCTGGTCTATTGTGTCATTTAAAGCTTGTGTTTCCTTATTAATTTTCTGTTTGGATGATCTGTCCATTGGTGTAAGTGAGGTGTTAAAGTCCCCCACTATTATTGTGTTACTGTCGATTTCCTCTTTTAGAGCTGTTAGCAGTTGCCTTATGTGTTGAGGTGCTCCTATTTTGGGTGCATATCTATTTATAATTGTTATATCTTCTTCTTGGATTGATCCCTTGATCATATGTAGTGTCCTTCCTTGTCTCCTGTACCATTCTTTATTTGAAAGTCTATTTTATCTTATATGAGTATTGCTACTCCAGCTTTCTTTTGATTTCCATTTGCATGGAATATCTTTTTCCATCCCCTCACTTTCTGTCTGTATGTGTCCCTAGGTCTGAAGTGGGTCTCTTGTAGACAACATATATATGGGTCTTGTTTTTTATCCATTCAGCAAGCCTGTGTCTTTTGGTTGGAGCATTTAATCCTTTCACGTTTAAGGTAATTATCGATATGTATGTTCCTATGACCATTTTCTTAATTGTCTTGGGTTTGTTTTTGTAGGTCCTTTTCTTCTCTTGTGTTTCCCACTTAGAGAAGTTCCTTTAGCATTTGTTGTAGAGCTGGTTTGGTGGTGCTGAATTCTCTTAGCTTTTGCTTGTCTCTAAAGCTTTTGATTTCTCCATCGAATGTGAATGAGATCCTTGCTGGGTAGAGTAATCTTGGTTGTAGGTTCTTCCCTTTCATCACTTTAAGTATATCATGCCCCTCCCTTCTGGCTTGTAGAGTTTCTTCTGAGAAATCAGCTGTTAACCTTATGGGAGTTCCCTTATATGTTATTTTTCGTTTTTCCCTTGCTGCTTTCAATAATTTTTATTTGTCTTTAATTTTTGCCAATTTTTTTACTATGTGTCTCAGCATGTTTCTCCTTGGGTTTATCCTGTATGGGACTCTCTGTGCTTCCTGGACTTGGGTGGCTCTTTCCTTTCCCATATTAGGGAAGTTTTTGACTATAATCTCTTCATATATTTTCTCGGGTCCTTCCTCTGTCTCTTCTCCTTCTGGGACCCCTATAATGCGAATGTTGTTGCATTTAATGTTGTCCCAGAGGTCTCTTAGGCTGTCTTCATTTCTTTTCATTCTTTTTTCTTTATTCTGTTCCTCAGCAGTGAATTCTGCCATTCTGTCTTCCAGGTCACTTATCCGTTCTTCTGCCTCAGTTATTCTGCTATTGATTCCTTCTAGTGTAGTTTTCATTTCAGTTATTGTATTGTTCATCTCTGTTTGTTCTTTAATTCTTCTAGATCTTTTTTAAACATTTCTTGCATCTTCTCAGTCTTTGCCTCCATTCTTTTTCCGAAGTGCTGGTTCATCTTCACTATCGTTATTCTGAATTCTTTTTCTGGAAGATTGCCTATGTCCATTTCATTTAGTTGTTTTTCTGGGGTTTTATCTTGTTCCTTCATCTGATACATAGCCCTCTGCCTTTTCATCTTGTCTATCTTTCTGTGAATGTGGTTTTTGTTCCACAGGCTGCAGGATTGTAGTTCTTTTTGCTTCTGCTGTCTGCCCTCTGCTGAATTCTTTTTAGAAACACTTGGATTCACACACCAGTCTCAGGATTTGGTGAGTAGTTAGGAATTTGAGTGGTCATCCTTGTTTTTCTCGAACTTTAGACAGAATGAAATTTACACTGTCTTTAAAAGGTGCTACTTGACTTCAGTGTTACCAACTTGTAAAGACTATTTCACAATTGACCTTAGTTCCCATTTATCAATTATAACATTGAATGAATATTTTCTTTTAGTGGGGAAAAATCCCTCAGTGTACATTCATGCTCATGTTATTTTCTTTGACAAGAAATGACAAATGGGTGATTAAAATCCTCTTTCAAGAACCAATGACATTTTTTTGTGACTAAATCAAACCTTAGGTCCCAAGTATGCATGCGAATGCTATCATCATCCTTGAGTTCCTCCTATAGACTCACTGTATGCTCCTTTGTAAAGCCTAAATCAGCACTGAGTACTAGGTGTTAAAAATAAGACAGGGAAAGAAAAAGGAAAATAAAGGACGAGAAGGGAAAGGAAGGACCAAGCCTATATAAAATGAACAGAAAATGAGTCAGGAGGTACTCAGGCCCCTAGGGGTAGAGACAGCATGGAGGCTGTGTACAGCAGCCATCCTGCTCAGAGTAACCTGTTACCACCAGAGTGCGCCAGTCAGGTGTGTAGCTACTTCAGACAGCCAGTTGGCCGCACACCATCCTAATCCTGACCTGGAAGACATTTTGAACGAAAGCAGTGCAAACAGGTCTTACTCCCATCTTGTATTTTAGCTCTAATGCCTCTAATTAGATACAAAGGTATTCTGAATGCTGGAAGACAGCCCTGCACAAAGCCCTGTAATCATGCTGAAGAAATACATATTTGGATAATGGGAAATTTCAGGGTAGAAAATTGAGAATTTATAAGAAATAACTAAAGATTGCTACATTTCCACTTCCTTAGTAATCACCTGGAGAATTTAAGGGTAAAATACGTAAAGGTAAATTACAGTGAAATTATATAGAAAGCAGGAGTTAATGTAAAAAAGAAATTCTGTATAACCGGACAATAGGAATGAAATATTACTAAAATGATCACATCGTGCATTATGTGTGGGAAATAACAAATACAATTAGCAGTGGGTATTAAAGAAGGAGATAGCGATCTAATGACAGAGGTAGCTGGAACAGGGAGGGCTGGATCATTGTCATAACTAGGATGTCAGCATATAAGGAAGCAGTCCCATCTAGAAGTCAGGAAGAGTAGAAGGCGGAGCAGTGCGTAATGTATCAGAAAGATTAATGATATCTGATAGATGACAGTACAGAATGTAATGACGAAATCTCAGAATGGGCTTGAAAAAGAAAAATGTAAAAGAGGAAATCATTGTGTGAAGATCCTGGGGCATTAATAAAATTAACTTATATTAATATTAATCTCACCCCTTCAGTTTCTCAAATTCCCATAGTCCTATGCTTATAGATTTAACTGTGTATCACTTACTTTTTAAGCATCTACTTTCAAAAATCAAAAATTGGGCTAATTTAGAAGCTTGAATCTGAAAATCAGATTGTCAAACTGTATTTAGAAATAAGGAGCTTCAAGTCTCTACTTATAGCTACCTCTGAGTTCACAGAGAGCATGAATCTGTTTCTAGGACATTTTCCTGTATCGTGGTTATAGCACTTAACACCTGTTTATGGTTGTTGGTCACCTTCACTAGATTATAGCAGGAACAGGACTGTTTGTTTTGTTTTGTTTTGTTTTGTTTTGTTTTAGCTTTTTTTCTAAGCCAAGTGCTTAGAACAATATCTGACACACAGTGGGTACTCAATAAATGTGTGCTGTATTCATTTTGAGATTACAACTGGAGCAAGGATTTCTTCAAATTGATATAAACTTAGATGATAAATTTTTAAGAATAATTTTATAAAGATGGAATCATTCGTCTGAGATATTGGTTGATTCACTTAGTGATAGCGTTATTTTTATGACTACTAAGCATACCTACTTTGTCATTGTAAAGTAAATTGATAAAGCCATAAAAGTGAAAGATTTATTTATAAACGAATAGTTCTTATCATTAAGTGGATGAATGGGCTGATTTGATTTGAAAGATTAAGATTAAGAAATTATGAGCAGGATGAAGAAAGTAAAGAGACTATTATAGACATCTAAAATATAGTAAGAAAGGGGAAAGGTGGGGGGGAGGGATAAATTAGGAGATTGGAATTAACATATACACACTACTATATATAAAATAGGTAATCAACAAGGACCTACTGTATAGCACAGAGAACTCTACTCAGTACTCTGTAATAACCTATATGGGAAAATAATCTGAAAAAGAATATATATATATATAACTGAATCACTTTGCTGTACACCTGGAACTAACACAACATTGTAAATCAACTATACTCCAATATAAAATAAAAATTTTTTAAATGAAATAAAATATAGTAAGAGTATTAAACAGTTGAATGGAAGTAGTTTAGGGGAAGGCTAAATTGGCTTTGTGTAAGGCTAGTGATAAAGCAGGGGAAACTAGCCAGAATAAGGCACCAATTCTGAGAGTGTGGTAGAAGACCTTTGGTTGGCCTATATCTCATGCTTCCAGGAAACTGGGGGGAAATCTTCAGTTTGTAAAACTTCTAGGAATCTTGATTATCCAGGCAGGATAGGCACTTTTTTCCCAGACATTGTCCAAAGGACCCTCCACCCATCTGAGTAAACTCTGTGGAATTGGCTTCATTCAGAAGATAAGCTGCTGAGTCAATGCCACTAGCATATTAGCTTCTGAATGCAGAATGTCATAGTTAGTGATAGCTGATGTTTTGTCCACTAAGCTCTCCCCACCAGCATGATGAATGAACCTTCACAATCGTAACTGAAGCGTCTCTATTGCAACACTTTTAATAATAGACATTGTAATATAAAACAGGATAAATGGGTAATTCAGTAATTTGGAATATTCATACTTACTCGTCATAAAATGCAAGGTGACCAACCAACTTCTTTTCACTGCTTCTCCCATCATATTATCAAGTTTTAGACACACTCCCATTACACATCATCCTACTCGGAGTTTTCCCTCTGTTAAATTTCCTCCTCTTGGAGCCAGGTTAGTAATTTTCAGGATGCCATGACACTGAGAAGTTCCAAGGGGTGGGGCGTGGAAATACTCAACTCCACCATAGGCAGCTCATGCAACTCGGAAGTGGAACTTGCTCACTGACAGCCCTGGGTGCTTCCTGAGTAGATGCCAGCACACTTCATGGTCTCACTAAAGCTATTGTTCCTCCCATATCCTATTTCTCATTCTCCATCTTCTCACCTTTAGCCTCTGCTTCTCCATTTAGAATTCCTTCCTGCCTTCCCAAATTTGTCGTTTATCTTAGTTTTGTCAATTATTTTCAATGGTATAGAGTAGTATGAAAGCACAGGCCTTGCTAGAGTAAGAATTCCAGAATTTAACTCCCAGTTTTGCCACTTGCTAATCGTATAACCTTGTCAAGTTATCCAATCTCTCTGAGCCTCAATCTCTTCAGTGTGAAAAATATGATAACCTCTAACAATAGTGTTGTTAAGCCAGCCAGTCTGTGTAAAGAACATAGCACAGTGACTCGCAAATTACAAATACTCAATAAATGTTATATGCTAATTTTTATATGCTAGTCCTTCTCAGGCCATTACATATATATATCTGAACAATAATTTAGAAATAATAAATCAGTTGATTATTAAGCTATAACTTTTATATAACTAAATCAATATACTTTTTGGTTACTTTTGATACTAACGTAGTATCAAAGTTTACTAGTCAACATAAATGTAAATAAATTAATCTAAGATGTGACTTATGCATGAGAACAACTTCATAAAAGCTTTATTTTCACTTAAGATTTGTGGCTTCTCATGATGCCATGAGCCTTTGCTCATAGCTGTGTACTCTGTTGTCCCTGGATGAATCCCTTGTTGCCTCTCTCTCTTTTGGAAGTCTGACTTTGCAAGGAGCTGGGGGAGGTGGAGGCACTTCGGCTAAGGGATTTGTTATCTCAGGCCTTTACCCACCCTCCCAGTCTCCCTCTCTCTCTTTCTACCTCCTCCCTGTCCCCACTCCAGTCCCCACAATCCATCCCCAAATGAGGAAGGCGAAGCCTTAGGCGAAGCCTCCCTGGTCTACAATGAGTAAGCTTCATCAATGTATAAGAGGGCGCTTGCTTATTGATTTTTTTCCCTTGATGTCAGTAATATATCCCTAAGGTAAAAACCTAGGAAACATGGACAATAAGAGGGGAAAGACCCATAATCCCAGCCAAAGCCAACCACAGCTAACAATTTGCTGTTTGGCCTTCCGCTATTTTGTATTTGTATGGAAATCTAAATATTTACAATAGTTCTTTCAGCTGGTGTGTACAGTTTGTATTTTAGGTCTCTACACTGTGTTTCTCATAAAATGCATTATTCTAAAACATGATTTCTTTCTTTCTTTCTTTCTTTTTGGCTGCGTTGGGTCTTCATTGCTGCAAACGGGTTTTCTCTAGTTGCAGCGAGCAGAGGCTACTCTTCATTGTGGTGCGCTGGCTTCTCATTGTGTTGGCTTGTCTTGTTGTGGAGCATGGGCTCTAGGCACGTGGGCTCAGTAGTTGTGGCTCACAGGCTCTAGAGCACAGGCTCAGTAGTTGTGGCTCACGGGCTCTAGAGCGCAGGCTCAGTAGTTGTGGCGCACGGGCTTAGCTGCTCCTCGGCATGTGGGATCTTCCTGGACAAGGGCTCAAACCCATGTCCCCTGCATTGGCAGGCAGATTCTTAACCACTGCACCACCAGGGAAGTCCCCAAAACATGATTTCTAATGACTCCATAGTATTCTATATGATGAGCATACTGTAATTTATTTATTCAGTTCCTGATCGTTGGACTTCTAGATTGTTCCAAGTTTTTTACTATTATGAATATTGCACTAAACAACTGTAATCATCTTTGTAAATACCTAAGATTATTTGCAAAAGGGACCTTTAATATTTATTATATTGGTGTTAAGTTTTTTCTTTGCTTATGAATGGTTACTTGTATTCTCAAAACCAAAATTAACATTTAAACCTTTGTGTATAACAAAAGCTGTATATGTGTATATAGTATTCATATATGTATATATAATATTTCATGCCTTACATGTGTATAATTAAACAGTTTTAACATATACAAAGTTGATATATGAGTATCACTTGTAACCCATTCTCTAGGCCTGTTATTATTACAAATAGGTACACTATGAGGCTTTAGGGATACACATACAAGAAGATGGTATTCTGTGGGGTAAAGAGAAAGGGACTAGAATATGAGGCAGGGTATTGTAGTAGAAGAAGCTTGCCTTTAAAGTAAGGAGGATCTGGGTTCAATTTCAGTTTTAACCTTAAAAATCAGATTTAACTCTCTGGACTTCATTTTCAACTATTATAAAATGGAGCTAATAATACTAGTGGTACAGTCTGCTATAAGAGTTAAGTGTCTAGCACATGATTGGTACTAAATGAATGTAGTTTCTCTTCCCTTCACTTTGTCATGTTATGACTCTATGACTAATACTACAGTATGCTTTAAATGAAAATATACAAAAATTTATCATCTAGCACTAAAGGGCTTAGTTAAGTTGCTGGTACCTTGATATATATGCTGTGAAAGGTGTATATAAACTTTTACTCTTATATTTTTCCTTGACCCATGTTATCCTAAGCAAAAACATTCCCCCCAGAATGAGCATCTGGAAGCATCCCAAGGCTTAATTTCTTTTTCTTCATTTACTTGAGACCCATATATATATATATATATTTCAGCTTGTTATAATTGCATGGATTTAGGCAATCTTTCAACTCCAAGTGTTTTCATTTGATGGTATCAGTACATGATAAGCAGAGACTGATTTTTTTTCTTTGGAGATTCTTTTCTTACACATATATATACTTCCTAATTTTCATGAATAAAGCAAGTGTCCATAGCAGTATCCAAACGAACTGCTTCGGTAAAGAGCTATTAAATCAAAGACCTTTCTTTATTATGAAAAAATACAGATTTCCTTTGAACCATGTTTTATATTGTTAAATGATGTGTTGTTTATACTTAATTTTACTTGGTTACATATATGTATATCACAAAGGCGAAAGGCCCTTTCAAGAAATGTCTCTGGCCATTGTTATTATTACTCTGTTATGTTTTTATGGCCAAGTCTTTAAGAAATTTATATTGTGAAATATTTAAAATATGCACAAAAATAGCAAGAAAACAATGTTAACACCTATACGACCATCAACCAGATTTGTTAGATCTGAATATTATGTATGTTTTCAATTCTACATGCTGTACATTTCTGCAACTTGTTCTGATTAGCATTATGTTTTGGAGATTTGCTCATGTAAATACACGTAACACTAGTTGTATAATACTCAGTTGACTAAGTATCCATTTTCTGTTGATGGATATGAATGTTATTTCCAATTTGTTGCTATTATAAACAGTGCTGTAGTGTAGAAGTCTGTACACATTTCCTTGGGTTCATTCATTTTTTGAACAGATACTAATTTTGCCACTACATATATTAGGGCCTACATCAGGTTCTGGAAAACAAAGATACATAAATTATAGTTTCAGCTCTTGGGAAATTCAGAGCCTAGCAGAGGAGAAAGGAGTACAAACAAATTAGGGTAATACAGTTCACTGACATAGTATTAGAGGTATGTGTGTGTAGATATGTATATGTCTGGCTATGTATCATCTAGGAAGAGAGAAACCGAGAGAAAGAGACAATACAGAGAGAAGAGAGAGAGAGACAGAGTCCAAGAGAGACAGAGACACACAGAGACAGAAGGACAGAGACAGACAGAGACAGAGAGAAAGAGCCACTGAGGAGGAGTGACAGCTGTGTTTTACTGACTCTGAAGATGAAATGATTGAGTGGGTCCCATCCCACAGAATGAACAGAAACTCCCTGGGAAGAATGAAAGGGAAGAGGACTTTTGGTAGATTAAAGCTATAAAACACTATGCATATATCAAAAAATTTTAACTATTTCAAAATGATAGATGCCTGTCTGCGAGTGGTGAAAAATGAAATTGAGCATCTGGGAAGGACCAGACAGCAAAATAAATGAAAAGATTTGGATTTTATCCTGTAGGTTATGGGTAACCTTTAAATAGCTGTAAGCATTGGAATAACATGCTTGGAATAAATTTAAATTTTAGAACGGTTACTCTGGTAGCCCTTGGGCAAGGATGAGACTGGAAGTAGCATTGAAGTGGTTCTAAACTAATACAGGAATAGTTGAAAATCAAACAGAAACAGAAAGTAGACTAGAAAGACTTTCTGGCTTTGGATCCTGGGCATATGGTGTTACCAGTAACAAGGAAGAGCATACAGAAAGGAAGCAAGGTTTGGGGGTGGGGGAAGAAGATGAGAGGGTGGGAGGTGATGATGAATCCCATCTGAACTTGTTAAATTTGAAACACTCATGGTATATTCAGGTGGAGAAGTCCAGTAGAGGATTGAGATATGTGGATTTGGGGTGAGGGAGAAAGCTATAATCTGGAGTGATAGGTTTGGAAGTCATTAGCATCAATGGTACCGGACACTGAGGCATGGATAAAACCATGAGAGTGAGTTTGTTTATACAAAACAATTGTTTATACAATCAGTGCCATTCGCCTCCTCTTTTATTATTTTGTTACACTTCAAAATTCACAATGTGGTACTTGAGAGGACTTTTCTACTTTAAGTAAAGATACCCAATACTGTCCCATGTAAGCATGATGTACTTAAATTTTACATAATATTAAGGTATATTTTATGCCTTACATGAGTGTTGTTAAATAGATTTTTTAAAAATTAATTAATTTATTTATTTATATTTTTGGCTGTGTTGGGTCTTCGCTTCTGTGCGAGGGCTTTCTCTAATTGCGGCAAGTGGGGGCCACTCTTCATCGCGGTGCGCGGGCCTCTCACTATCGCGACCTCTCCTGTTGCGGAGCACAGTCTCCAGACGCGCAGGCTCAGTAGTCGTGGCTTATGGGCCTACTTGCTCTGTGGCATGTGGGATCTTCCCAGACCAGGGCTCGAACCCTTGTCCCCTGCATTGGCAGGCAGATTCTCAACCACTGCGCCACAGGGAAGCCCTAAATAGCTTTTTTAAGAACGAAGCTGTGTGGATTGAGCAGTCCTGTCATGTCTGACGCTTATTGGTTGGTATAAGTTCCATATGTTTCCTTTTTGCCTCTGCATAACCAGTGCTAATGAAGGATGGCCTATTCTTGCTGCAGCATTCATTTTGAATAATTGTGTAAGAAAAATATTGTGGTTTTTTTTTTCTGAAGCTTTGCTGTTTCATACTTGTTGTTCCCTTGTAACTCCACTCTTTGTCATCTTTGAAAGTACTTTTTGAGTAACATGAGAAAACATCTTTGGGAAAACAAAATACACCATATAGTAGAGGCAAAATTATGCTCTAAAAATAGAATGATTGTCTTAACTTCATAAATGTTGAATTTTTCCACATATAAACTTAAGCATCATTAATAAATGTTTCTCACAGCTTGTATTTTCTGTTTGAGCTTGTGTTTCTGGTATGTGCCTAGTGGACTTGCCATGATCATCCTTTATCCTTCAATGCATTTGATTTCCATTATATGGCTTGGCTAGGTTTCCCAGTTGACTTGCTTTTTCCAGCCTCAATTCTCACAGACTATTGCATCTTCATATAATTTTTTTCACCAGAGAGCCTGGTTTCAGTAACCATGTATTTCTCATGCTTATTATTTAATTATTTTAATGCTTTGTAAAACAAGAACAAATTATTTTTTCAGTTCTTTATGGTCTGATCATCTGATTTCTGAGGCTGAGCTGCTTAATTTTTGCTTGAACCATCTATTGACTTAAATTCATTCTTATTTTTTAAAAACTAGGACCTGAAACAAAAGTTCTACATACTTTGGATATGCTCTATAGTTTTTCCTGGCCATTTAGGCTATTTTTTCCTGGTCATCCAGTCTATTTTTTTCTATTTATTATTACACCCCTATGCTGTCTATTCAACTCTCTGGAGGGTCTGGTCAAGGCAGACATGGGTATGACATTCAGAGTCTACATGCTAGTAGGGATTAAAAGCCCTCTACCCCTCTGTTACCAAATTTTTCTCTCTGCATTAAAAACCAATAGGTTCTAGGGTATCTAATCCATATTGAATAAAGAGTGGTGCCTGAAGCCATGATATTTTCCCTGGTTATCAGTAGATGATTTAAAATCTACTCTACAGCTTCTGTGCCCTTTTGAATATGTCCCTTGGATATTATGACTCACTTCAACAAGTGGCTCCAATAAATGCTATCTGGACTACACTGAAGAGGAGGTTTAAGGCATTTTCTTTTTACCATGCCTTCAATGGACTTACCTCTTTCTAGTTTATTAATTTTTTAGTAGCCCTTACTTTATATGAGGCTGTATCAAGTCATTGTTTATAGCTGAAACAAAGCTGTTTAACAAGACCCATGTAAGGCATAAAATATGCCTTAATATTATGTAAAATTTAAATACATGATGCTAACATGGGGTGACAGTGGGTGCCTTTATTTAAAGTAGAAAAGTCTTCTTTCAAGCATCACATCGCAAATTTTGAAGTGTAACAAGATAGTGACAGAGGAGAAGGAGAATGGCAATACAGAGGACCTAGATGAGATACGTGATGAGTAAAGAACAGTACGGATTACAAGTGGGACAGCACTGAAGGTGACCACATTAGGGGATAGTATTGATGTTACTCCTACTGCATTGTGACCTCCGGTGGCCAGGACCATGTCTTATTTATCGTTGTATTTCTTGTACCTCGTGAAGAACCTTACATTGGAAACTAGAAAACTCACTGTTAAATGAATAAACTTCCTTCTTTAGAAGTCAGATGCTTACCTTGGTTTAAGGTTTTTTCCTAAAACTTGAAAAAAGCCTTCATCGGGGCAGATGATCTCTTCAGGATCCATTCAAACTTAGATTCTCCTTAACACCTTGTTTAGGGCTGTTCCACTTCCTGAAAGCTTAATATAGCATTGCATCAGCACCATTGACTCAGAGCTTACAGGTGCAGAATTCAAAGGTAAGGTAGGGAGAAGGCAGAGAAACGGCTGAGAGGTGATGACTGTCCTCAGTGAAAGAACGAGAAAATACCATTGCTTTACTTTCTCGTGTGGGTAGCAGTATGAGCCCTTCTTTGGTGAAATCATCATTCCTGCGGTACATTCGGATTTGTGGTATTGCTGAATGTCTCTCCCAAATGTGTGTTGACTGGCAGAAAGTAAAATGATTTCATTAGATCTAGAGTCAGTCATTACTAGTTGTGGCTTTGCAATAACACCGCACATCTAATTAAAATTTAGGAAGCTATTTTTTTAAAAAAAAATCAAGGATGAAGTATCACACATCAACGCTTGTGTAATAATCTATACAGAGGTGGTGTTTGAAATAGGCTATGGAGAATCTGACTGTGCACCTAGCTACCTGCTTTAGGTGTGGCTTTGGTTCTGAAGGAGAGCAACGAGAAGGAAGGAATCACTGTGTTGCCATAGATCTCCTCAGGCAGGTTTCTATGAAAGTCCTTTCCTCTCACCCATGTATATATTCAGAGAAATGTTTCTGGCTCTGGCTCTCCATCTTTCACCTAAGTGCGTTTCCTCCATTTCCTCCCTAATTTATTTCCGATTTGGTTACTTAATAATTGATTATTTTACAATGACTTACCTTTGTTACAAAACGTGAACATTAATGAGTAACTATGCATGGGTCTGGGCTTTATGACTGTGGTTGGAACAAATTTAAATAAGTCATAGTTCTTCTCTGAGTGTGCAGATTGCAGCCAATCTGCCTTAGTATCTTCCTAATGTGTGCCCTTTCAATCAAGATAGAAATCAATATCAGGGATCACATATTACATTGCAAAACAAGGGCAGTTGTATTTCCATCATGTTTCTGTTGTATGTGTCTCATAATTCATACTTACACTTATTTTAAAGATAGGCAGGAAGATTCCTTGTCTCTGTAAAACACACACACACAAAACAAAGGACACATAACATACATCTTTCACAGGACACTTAGGATAGTCATAAAAATATGTGATACACCATGTCAGAATGAATGAGAATTCCTCTTTGTACATTAAGAGTAATATAAGTTCTTTTAGGTCATTAAGATGTCACCCCAAATTTACTTTTTTTTGAATAAAAAACTACTTGAAGGAGTTTCCCCCTCCTCTACTTTATGATAAATTTTCTGACTTTTTAGTGGAAGCTCTGTATGGCTTGAAACGAACTTAGAAAATGGCATTAGTTTACTGTGGGCATTAGATGAGATCGTAAACCTGAGTAAATTTCTTCAAACACAAATAAATAGACTTTAAAACTTGTTTCAGATATAAGCTTGTGAACAGACATTATCTTAGGTCTCAAAATACTACATCCAGGAGTTTATCCTAAAGAGCAATACAAGGAGGCTTTCAGAGAAATATTCAAAGATATCCATCACAGATTTATTTATCATAGCAAAAAGTTGGAAACAGCCTAAACATCCAACAACATGAGAATATTTAATGAATGATGGTGTAGCTATAAGAAGGAATTCTTATGACCAATTACATTTTGAAAAATAATTATATTAGGTTATAGACATGCCAGAAGTCTAAATAAAACCACACACACACACACACACACACACACACACACACTGACAACAGAAAATAAAGATGAAAAAATACAACTTGAGAAGAGTTGTTACCTCAGGCTAACAGCTAATAGGTGATAGATAAATATTGATTCTTTATCTTTCTCTGATTTCTCCAAGTAAATTCTTCAAGATGTACTGATTTCAAAATTATAAAATGAAATAAAAAATATTAAGATGATCCAGTCCCAGTCTGTGGCAAGATTCTGCCTGTGGTCCATGTTGTCTTCTGGGACTGTAAACCTTTTAACGTAGAAGAGCGTGGGAGTGGTGTACTAAGCTGAAATGGCTTGTCTCCTGCAAAGCACCAAGCGTGCTAATTAAATGACTCTTCTTGGGAGAAAAGAAGAAATGAAAAGACATGTGAATTAAATGGATAAACTATATGGGATATAAATTATATCTCAATAAAGCTTATAAAAACAGATGGGAAACTGAAAGGCCTAGGGATGCTGAAATTGAGGGTAATTTTGGCTTTTAAATTAATTTAGTAGAAAGAAGTAGAAAGAAGTCATCTAGTTTTCAATTAGCACCAAGAGAAAGGAGTGGGGCAAGAATATGAGGGAAAGAGATAGGAAAGGAAAACCTGTACCTGCTCTCATTTGGGTTCCTTTCTTCTACCTTTGCCATTCTGTCTTGAATGTTCCTTGCTGCTGAAGGTCTTTCCTCTTGCCTCAAGCCCCTAGAGCTATCCAGATGTCATTAATACCTCATTCTACTGTAGTCAGTCACAGACAAATCCAGATTTTAACTGAAGCAAGCTTTGTAAATAGAGGCACAGTCATTTTTTGCCCCTGTGTTAATTATTTTAAACCTTAGAAAAACCTATTTAGTTTCAAATTTATCTGATTCATCTCCAGGACTAGCTAGTCCTTGACATTTCTGAAAAAGCATGTATAGGGACATTAAGTTTTTTTCTATGTGATTAAATAATTAATACCTTCTTATATTTGAGTATCATGGGACATTATTATTATTATATATTTTTTGCAGAATACAAAAATCAATATACATTACCAATTTTATTTCTATGTATTAGCATGGACAATCTGAAATAAAATCAGAAAGCAATTTCATTTCCAGTAATACCAACAAAGAATAAAATGCTTATGAATAAATCTAACAAAATAACAATATAACTTGTATTAAATTAAAGAAGACCAACATAAATGGGAAAATGTCCTATAGTCATAAATCAGAAGACTTAACATTGTTAAGATGGAAACACTATCCAAATTGTTATACAGATTCAATGCAATTCTTATCAATATTGCAGTTGCCTTTTTTGTAGACCTTGACAAGTTTATCTTAAAATTCATACAGAAATGCAGCAAACCCAGAATTGCCAAAACTATCTTAGAACAAAAAGAAAGTTGGAGGACTTACAACTCATGATTTCAAAACTTACTACAGAACTATGGTATCCATAGTACTATAGTTTATGTGGTACAAGCATAAAGATAGGTGTGTGTGTGTATGTGTGTGTGTGTATTTCCCTCAGTGGAATAGAATTGAGAGTTTAGAAATGAGCCGTTACATTTATAGTCAATTGATTTTGAAGAAATGTACTAAGATAATTCAATAGGGAAAGAACAGTGTTTTTGAAAAATTTTACTTGGACAAGCAGATATCCACATACAAGTAATTAAAATTGGATCCCTTCCTCACATCATATAGAAAAACTAAATTAAAATGCATTAAACACCTAAATGTATTAGCTGAAACAATAACTCTTAGAAGAAAAGAGAGGTATTAAATAATTATTACCTTCTTATATTTGAGTATCATGGGACATTATTTTTTTTTTTACCGTTTTATTTTATTTTTATTTTTTCACACACACACACTGTATTTTATTTTTCAAGAGGTAAATAAACTGACACCAAGCATTGTAAATGGATGACCACAACAAAAGCAACAATGGTTGCAATTACCAAACACGAAACACACTCATACTATGTCATAATATTGACATTCAGTCCAGTAATCCTCCACTGTAACAGCTTCTTTACTTTGCAGTGAAAATTGATTTGTATATTTTTTGCCTCTGAGTCCTTGTGGGATTTTTTTTTTTATTCAAACAGAAAGTCACAAAAATTATAATCATCCTCATCAGTTCACTCAGTCCCATGTAATTAATTTTTTTTTCATCTTGATCTTTTGTTAGCACTTTTATGAATTCATCAGAGTTTCATTAGAGTTCTGAAAATGCTTCTTCATTCAGTTCAGTAGTATCATCAGTTACCAGAAACCTGTACTTGTCAGAGTCTTTTCCATGAATTCCTTGAAGATGAAACCCTTTTATAGGAACATTTTTGCAAAAGCATCAGAGTACACCCAGAACTGTCTGTAAATGACAAAAGACTTAAAAATGACCACGGTTAAAGATTTGATGAAAGTTCATAATAATGCAATTGACAAGGAAATTTAGTTATTTCTGAGAGATATATTTTAAAGTAATAACTAGAATTATGACTTATAACATTATACCAGAACATACAAGATTTTTAGAAATTTCATGTAATGTCTGAAACATTTATATTAACATATTTCCATACAAATAACCCAAAGAAAGTTTAGTATTAGTTGTTTTTTTGTTTGTTTGTTTGTTTGTTTGTACTGCAGGTTCTTATCAGTCATCAGTTTTACACACATCAGTGTATACATGTCAATCCCAATCGCCCAATTCAGCACACCACCATCCCCACCCCACCGCGGTTTTATGGGACATTATTTTTTAAAACATAGTGGTTGTTATCAAGCAGATTTGAAAATAATCTTTGAATAGAGAGTTTCAGTATAGGATTTTCATCATTTTATTTAAATATTAGTGTTCATAATGTTTATCTATTATGGTAATAAGGGCTAATATTTGTTGAGCATTTCTGAAACATCATCTTATTTAAATCTCACAACACCCTTATGAGATTAGTAAGTTTATTATCCTTATATTATAGATGCAAAAAGTTGAGGCTTATAGTGAATTGATTTGCCATGGTCATATAATGAAGTAGCTGAACCAGCACTTGGAATCCTGTCTTATTCTAAAGCCCCTGATCTTGATTCTTCATTCTGCTTTTGGCTATTGTTGCCATAATTTTGGAAAGTGGGGATGTGCTTTTATTTTCCTTGTTTATTTGTTTTTCCTTAAGTGCCAGTGTTATAATAATTGAAGGAGCAGGCATCAAGCATGCATAACTGTTTCTCAAGAATTTATAGCTATGTTGGTCACGCTCCACATTTTATTAGTAATACTTTTTAATAGAACCCAAGGGGCATATTTAAGGAAGACAAAAAACAAGCATGAGTTTAAATTTGCAAAGCTTCCAGAGTTATATCTACACTTCTGTAACTCTCTGCCAGTTAAGAACATTTCACATTCATATATTCAAATAGCAAAAAACTTAGCATTTTCCTTATTTGAGTAGAGTATTGCTACATCTTTATTCCAGTTCTGCTTTTACAAAACAGCCTGCCATGTGTGTCCCATTCATAATGCATGGCAGTGCTAAAGAGCATAATCTCACAGAGTGAGGTTGACATGCTTTAGGAATCAATAATCTGTTGAAAGGGGCAAAAATTATCCCTTCATCTCCGTTTCTTTTTGTCATAGACCCATATTTGTTTCTAGCAAAATACGTGCTCCAACTGGAGAAGTTTTAACTCCTTGTACATTTTTTGTGTGTTTTCATGGCCAAGGAATTAATTTAGAACTCAAATCAAAATCTTTTTTTACCTATTGTTTATTCTTATATATTCATCAAATGTTCTCTCATCATCCAATGTGCCTCATTAGGGATTCTGGCCTGTAAACTCTAGATGGAAAATGGTTGGTGCACCACTAATCCTAGAATAATTATGTAAGGGAAAGGCTCCCCTCCCCTCGCCTGACCAAAGAGACAGAAAATAATGGCTCACTGATTCTGACATTGCTTTCCTGGAATCAGCTGGAGATCATAGTCACATAACAATAGTGGCTAAAACAGGTAAAACTGGGGCAATTTTGGTTTATTTATATGTGGTCCTTTAAGCCATATTTGTTTTTTACCCTAAACAAACAACTAGGGATATTCAGAAAATAACTTGAATTGCTAAAATTGCTGAAAGGAAGTTAACAATGACATTTATTTAAAGATATTTAATTATACCTTGACTTTTTTGAAAAAAAAAAGTTTGAAGCAACTTATAAAGAAAGCAACTTATATAAAGAAAGACATTTCAATTACCTAGGAATAAGGTCACTTACGGTAACTTAAAGTCATTAAAGCTATATACAACACAATATTCATATTGTGTTTGAGATTTCAGTTAGAAAACTAAGAAACCAAAGGCAATTGTCATTCATCAAATGCTACTGTATGCCAAGCACCATGCTCTGAGCTTTCATCTACCTAATTTTATTTTTACAAGAAATTTAGGGCTTTGGGAAGTGTCATTGTGTATATTTTTATAAAGGTGGAATATAATCTTACCATTAGTGTAAGAACACACAATTTATAATTGTCAAGGTGGAGATCTGTTTGCCCAAAGCCCAGGTTCTTTCCAATGACTCAGACTGCATGCTTGTGCAGACCAAGTGGCAAACCTGATTACCCTACTGGGTAACTACTAGTTCCTAATGGAGAAGCTTTCTCAAATCCCTCAGTGTGGATTTTCTTCATTTTTTAAAACAAGCATTGGATTTTTTTTTTTTTGGGTATTTAGTTTTATTATTTAGTTTCATTTGTTTGTTTTTAATAAGCGCTTTTTTTTTAACCTCAAAAAATTATTCCCTTGATTTCCCGCCTTTCATCTCAAGCCTCTTCAGAGTTCCATGCTCTGGATAGTTTTAATGTTTCCAAATGAATATGAATGTGTTGCCCTCAATTTTGTGGTCCTTGCATCACAGAGAATGATATAAGCAACTAGTTATTCTCCCAAAACAAAGCTTGTAGGCAAGGTAACAGACCCACCCATTAAATCCCTAAGAGAACAGAGAGTCTTTTTCGTTCTTTCAAGGTGCCCATTCTTTCCTGACTTTGGCTTGCATACTGACCCCATCTATGGTAGTGGACTCTGTAAAGTTTGGCTCCAAACATTGTTTAATAACATTGTTGTTATGCTTTATGGAGGACCAAACTTAGAACTAACACCGTTTCAGTTTGTTGATAGGTGTGACAGAACAACCCTCTTGTTACTATTTGTCCCAGCTGTTGTTATGGGATGATTATATGCTAAGGTTGTGACACTCTCTGTTTGTGGAGGGTGGGGTCTCAAGTGAAGAATGAAATCATTCATTATATTCATCACCACAATCTTTCCAATGTGTAGAAAGTGGCATGACCCTCAGATCAGAAAGGTGAATGGGGTGGTGAAATCTTTGTTTGGCGCTAAAGACAGATCCTTCTATTGGGCTTGAAGGAAATGGATCAGAGTGCCCACTGGTGTGTTTTTGTCAGTGGGAAGGAAGATATGAAAGCAAAGACTGGTAGCAGGTACAAAAGGCACCCAGGCGAGTTGTGGTGGACTTGTACTAGCTGTGTGAGCTAGGCTATAGTTTGATTTCAAGCAAACTTAGAATTTTGCAAAAGCAGTGTCCCCACTGTGAGCTTGACAGTTTCCAAATACTTAATGATTTTTCTCATGAGAGCAGTGGTGATATTAATCAATAGGATTTTTTAATACTGTAAAATGATATGTCATGACATTTGGAAGATCTGTCCTCCCCACAGGTACTTCTTTCATGCCCATCCCTCCACATCACTGGGTACACCCAGCCAGAGTTTTTCCAAGAATTGAATGTAATACAAAACTAGATGTTTCTGACCTTTTCAGTGGAGAAACCAGGTTTCAAAATTCAGGATACACCTGAACTGGAATGTTGATCAATTGAAATTGAATCAGCCTTTCTCTTTTCCTAAGTGACTAGTGGGAAATAAAATATTTTGTATATCATTTGACTATATGGCAAAACATTTTTTAAGTTAATAAACATAGTTATTCTAGAAAATAAGAAAGGTAGGTCTCTGTAGAGTAGAATAAGGATATTCCACTAAAAGAAAAAAGCAATGAGGAACAAATAAAATTCAGAAGTCTGAAGCTGTGAAGTTAGCCCACGGGTAGGAGAGGGCTGAGACTCAGGTGAATGCTTGAAAAAAAGTGCTGGCATCTTTATGCCCACACAAGTTGTGCACATAGCTCAGGACCACATCTGCACAGCTTGAGTGACACTGGGTTCTGGGAAAGGTGCCACCTGCTTTCTACTCTCTTGGCTGAGCTTAGAACAGCAGTACCTCCTGCCATATAGCTTGGGGCTCCTGCAGCACAGCTGGTACAGTTATGGGAGTCTGGATCTGTGCCTTAGCAGGAACAAACCTGGAAGTGGATCTGTGAAGAGTTGCAACCCTGAGTGCCAGGCCTGCTCTGGAGCCAGACCACCAGCAGAGCCTGTGTTGAGGCCACCACAAACTTGCTGTAAGAGACCAGGATGCCCTAGGAGGAGATATCTTGTGGAAAATGGCTATACAAGCACTTAACAAAGATAACAAAAGACAAACAACAAACTTGGTAAACAGAAAAGCTGACTAAGGAAAATAAGCATACTAGTACAACCAGAAAGGACTTTTAAAAAAGTTATTTTGATTTCATTAGCAAGATGAAGAAGGGATTACAACCATGAGAGAAGAATGAAATTTTAAAACAAGAAAAAGGGGGTTATGCAGCAAGAACAGATAATTATGAAAAATAATTAATTAGAAACATTGTAGATGAAGAATTGTTATTGAAATAAAAAAAAATAAAACTTTAAAGCAGGCTGAATACAGTGAACACAGAGGAAAAGTAAATCCACTGGAATAATACAATGAACTCATCCCAGAATTAAACACAAAGAGATAAAGTGCTAGAATATATGGCTTGAGATATGGATGATAAATTAAGAAATTTCTCCAGAAGGAGATATTAAAGATAAATGTAAACAAAACATTTTAAGGGAAGATCACTGATAATTTTATGAAGCTAAAGAGAGATATGAGTCCTGAGTTTGAAAAAATTTACCACGTGCTGAGAAATATTACAGTAAAATAATTACACTTAGGTACATAAGATGAAAACTTCAGGACTTTGACAATCCTAAAATATACAATGGAAAAAGAGGGTATCTACACACAAATAAGAATCTGCAGTGAAGATTAATTACTTATCAGTGGTTTTGGTGCCAGAAGACAATGGAGTCATATCATCAAAATTTTGAGGCAAAAACATTTTAATTTAGAAATTTGTACCTAATTTAGAAATTTGTACCTGAGTGATAGCTGAACTATCACTCAGAAGTGAGGATGAAACAAAGAAATTTCCAGATACATAAGGACTCAGAAAGTTTATCTCCTTTAAAATGAGTCCCAAAAACAGAAGTAGAAGACAAGATGTAAAGGTAAGTCCCCCCGCCAAAAAAATTATACATCATCTGAGCACTGACTATATAAAATATTAATAATTCAATTTAACATGTTTGATAAGTTGGGAATAAAATTTCCAGTCAATGATAGTATTGGATTTGTGGGGAGGAAGACCTTGGAGAGTGAGTAAAAGTGTGGGACAAAGAAAACCTCATCATTTGAAATTTTCAGGAGTTCTGGCTCTTCTCTGAAACTCATTAAAGAGGACCCAAATAAACAGAGAAAGATACCATGTGAATATGTCACTTTTTAATCAAATCAGTATATGGAGAGTATTGTCTGTATGTTCCAGTTTTCCCAGAATAGTTCCAGCTTATTCCATATCTGGAATTCCATTTAGTTTAGTGTTGGAATACAGACACACACGCACACACACACACACACACACACACATATATATGTGTATGTGTGTATATATATATATATATATATATATATATATCATTATATATACAATGTTATATATATAATGTATATTATTATTTTTAGTAGTAGTAGTATGCATTGTTATTATTGTATTGAAAATCCAGAATGGACGTGGTGACTTCCATATTGTAATTCCAGACTTTACCATCATCTCATCTAGTATAATGTGACACATCTTTGCAGTGAAAAGAGTTGTTATTTTAATTCGTGATTAAATTTAAAAGACAGAGATAAGCCATCTTTCTTTCCCTCTTCTTTCCTGACACAAAGGTACCTCCCTTTGAACAGCATGCATGGTACCTGCTGAGTAAAATAAAGTGTGCTTAAAAATATCAGACACTGCAGAGAAACTCAATTAATTTTAATAATGGTTTGTTTTTTTTATTGAATTCATGGAATCAATGTAAAGCTTTTAGAGTTTTATTCTGTAAAATATTAAACATCTGACATTATAGTGAATATTATAGTAAATTTGGTTTAAAAGTTCATCATTGAAATGAAATAGTTTTTGTGATGATAATATGAACATAAATATCAGTGCAGAATAATGATCTGGAGAGGTTGCTCAGAGTTCTTACCCAGGGGGACAGGCAGGCTGCAAGAATAGAAAGCTCCATAACTCTTCCTAAGGGAAATGATTTTATTTGGAGAGAGTATAGGGAAGTTCGAGCCTAACGGCACTGTCAAATACAATGAAGATTTTGGTGGCAGACAATTAAGAAGAGGCTGGTAGTCCATGAAAGCTACAAGCTAAATCACAGATCAGCTATATGTTTAACAGAGAGAAACAAGGAAAGATAAAGCTAAGAAAACACCTCGTGTGGTTGGAACAAAAGACTGGCCTCGAAAACTACCCCTGTAAAGAAGCTTGACTCTAACTGAATCAGACTGTAGAACAGTCTATTCCCCAAGGTATTGTTGAAATAATACAGCAATCAATAGACAATTAGTGGAGTCTAAAAGCTGGGTGTGATACCAATAGAGGAAGACTAGCTAAAAGAGAGAGACTAGCTTACCAGAGGGATCAGAGAAAGATATAGTTAAAGAGAACTTTGTTAAAACCACTGTCATCCCATGGTGACTGTTTATGCCCAAGGCTGTGCTCTTTGAGGAGTGATATCAAAGGATGCACACTACAGGTAAAATAGATTTCACTGAAGTAGTATAGCCAAGTCACTAAACAAATAAACAATAAAAACAACAAAAGAAATTCAAGTACGATAGATCAATATCCAGAGTTGCTATAATATGTTATTTAAATGTCTAGTTTTCAAAAAAATATTGAGACATGCAAAGAAACAGTAAAGTGTGAGAGCAATATATAGAGAGGGAGAAAAAAAGCAGGCAAAAGAAAATGCCTTTGAGAGGACCCAGATGTCAAATTTAGCAAACAAGACTTCAAAGGAGCGATTGTAAGTATATTCAAAGAAGTAAAGGAAACCATGCTTAGAGAAGTAAAGGAAGCCATGATAACAATGTCTTAGTAAAAAAGAATATCAGTAAAGAGATAGAAATTATTTAGAAGAACCAAATAAAAATTCTGAAGTTGAAAAGTGAAATAACTAAATGAAAAAATTTTCCAGAGAGGTTCAATAGTAGATTTGAACTGTTAGAAGAAACAGTTAGGGAACTTGAAAACAGATCAATAAAGTTGTGCCATCTGAAGAATAGATAATAAAAAGAATAAAGAAAAATGAAAGGGCCTCAGAGCAATGTGGAAAACTATCAAGCACACCAACATATGTGCGATGGAGTTACCAGAACGAGAGGAGAGAAAGAAATGAGCAGAAAAAAATGTTTGAAGAAATAATGGCTGAAAACTTCCCAAATTTGATGAAAAACATTGATGTACAAATGCAAGGAGTTCACCAAGCTCCAACTAGGATAAACCCAAATAGATACACCCTCAAACATATCATACTTAAAATGTTGAAAAGCAAAGAAAAAACCTTACAGCAAGAGAAAAATGACTCACCACATATAAGGGAACCTCAATAAAATTAACAGTTCATTTATCATCAGAAACAATGGAGGCCAGATGACAGTGAGATAACATATTTACAGTGCTGAAAGGAAAACTGTCAAACAAGGATCTTACATTTAGTAAAACTATCTCTCAAAAATGAAGGCAAAAAACATTTCTAGATAAATAAAAACTAAGAGAATTGCCAGCTGACCTGCCTTACAGGAAATACTAAAGAAGCCTCTTTAGGTTGAAAGCAAATGACCCCAGATAATAATTCAAATGCACACATGCCAAAAAAACCAAAGAGCTCCAATAAGGTAATTATATAGGTAATTATAAAAGACATATAACTGTATATTTCTTTTTTCTTCTCTTATTTAAATAGTAAATACATACAAAATATGTATATAATTGTATTGATGGGCTTATAACATATACAAATGTAATATATTTGATAATAGCATACAAAGGAGGCAGATGAGAACAAAACTGTAATGAACTGACTCCAGGTGGTAAGTTTAATCCACAGGAACAAATGAATAGAAACAGAAGTGACATTTAGTTCTTGCTCTAATATATTCTCTCATATATCCTAAAAGACATAAAGTTATATAAAATAATATTTATGACAATATATTGTTGAGTTTGTAACATATAAAGATGTAATAAGATATAATATGTATAATAATAATAAATTTAAAAAGGGAGGAAGGAATAGAGATACTAGGATTAATATTTCTATATCCCATTGGCACTAAATTAAGATAAATCTAGAGTCAATTCTGATAAGTTAGTATGTATACTGTAAACTTTAGGGCAACCACTAAGAAAATAAATAAAGAATAAAGTGAAAAAAATTAGAGAAATTAAAATGTTACACTAGAAAATATTCTCTTAATTAAAAAGTAAAGCAGTAAAGGAGAAACAGAGGAAGACAAAATACATGAACTATATACAAAAATTAATGTAAAATGACAAACATAAATCCAGCCCTACCAATGTAACACTACATATGAATTGATTAAGCAATCCAGTCAAAAGGCAGGGATTGTCAGACTGGTATAAAAGCAAGATTTAACTATATGTTGTCTATAGGAGACACACTTTAGATTCAAAAATACAAACAGTTTAAAAAGTAAAAAGGATGCAAAAAGATACATTATGCAAAAAGCAACCATAAAAAAACAAGAGTGGCTATACTAATAGACAAAATAGACTTTAAAACTAGGAAACAAAAAAGTTACTAGAGATAAAGAGGGACATTTTATAATGAAAAAAGTGTCAACCTATCTAGAAGATATAGCAATTATAAACATTTATGTACCTAAAAACAGAACCCCAAAATCTATAAAGCAAAACCAGATGGAATTGTAATGAGAAATAGACAATTCAGTAACAATAGTTGAAGACTTCAATATCCCACTTTCAACAATGGATAGCAGAACTAGTCAGAAGAGCAACAAGAAAATATAAGACGAACAACACTACACACTAGTTACACTTAACAGACATCTTTAGAGCACTCCACTCAACAACAGAATACACATTCTTCTCAAGAACACATGGAAAATTCTCTAGGATAAGCTATATGCTAGGATTTAGAGCAAGCCTCAATACATCTTAAAGGACTGAGATTACATAAAGTATGTTCTCCAACCACAATGGAATGAAGTTAGAAAGCAATAATGGAAAGGAATTTGGGAAATTCACATATGTGTGGAAATTAAGCAGCACACTCAATAACTAATGGGTCAAAAAAGAAATCACAAGGAAAATTAGCAATTACTTTAAACTGAATGGAAATGAAAACATAACACAGCAAAACTTATGGAATGCAGTTAAAGCAGTGCTTAGAGAGAAATGTATAGCTGCAAATGTCTGTATTTAAAAAAGAAAAAATGTATCAAATCAACATATTAGCCTTCCAACTTGGAACACTAGAAACAGAAGAGCTGGCTGTACTCAAAGGAAGCAGAAGGAAGGAAATAATAAAGTTTCCAGCATAAATGAAAGTAATAGAGAATTCAAAACAATAAAGATTATAAACAACACCAAAATTTGTTTTTTTGAAAAGATCAACAAAATTGATAAAACTTTACCTAGAATGACCAGGAAAAAAAAAAAAAAGGGAAACATCAAATTACTAAAATCAGGAATGAAAGAGAGGACATGATTACCAACCTTACCAAAATAAAAAGAAATTGTAAGGGAATACTATAAAAACTATAATGGGCAAATTCCTAGAAAGACACAGACTACCACAACTGACGCAAGAAGAAATAGAAAATCTGAGTAGACATTTAACAAGTAAGGAGATTGAATCAGTAATTTAAAAGCTTCCTCTCACAAAGAAAAGCCCAAGCCCAAACAACTTCACTAATGAATTCTACCAAATATTTAGAGGCAAATTCATACCACTTCCTCAGAAACTTTTCCAAAAATAGGAGAGATGGGGGCATTTCCCTACTCATTCTACGAGGCCAATATTATTCTGATATTGAAACAGACAAAGAAAAAGTACAGACCAATATTCCTTATAAATATAGATCCAAAAATCCTCAATAAAATACTAGCAAGCTTAATCCATCTATTAGTAAAAAGGATAACATACCAAGACCAAGTGGGATTTATACTAGAAATATATGGTTGCTTTAACATACAAAATCAATTAATGTAATACACACCATCAAGAGAATAAAGGGCAAAAACTATGTGATCATCTCATTAGACGTAGAAGACGCATTCAACAAAATGCAACATTCCTTCAAGATAAAAACACTCAACAAACTAGGACTAGAAGAAACTTTCTCAGTTTGATAATAGGCATTTTTTAAAAGTCCATGGCTAAAATCATACTTATTGGTGAAAGAGTTAATGTTTTTCCCTAAGATGAAGAACAAGACAAAGATGACCATTCTCACCACTTTTATGCAATATTATACTGGAGGTTCTAGCCAGGGCAAGAAGAAATAATAAAAAGCATTCATAATGGAAAGGAAAAAGTAAAATGATCTCTATTTGCAGATGACATTATCTTGTATATACAAAATCCTAAAGAATCTAAAAATTATTAGAACTAATAAATGAGTTTAGCAATGTTTCAGGATACAAGATCAATATATAAAAATCAATTGTATTTCTATACATTAGCAATGAATAATCTGAAAACACAATTAAGAAACAATTCCAAAAATAATAAAATACTCAGGAATAAATTTAACAAAAAGAATAGAAAATATCCTACTCTGAAAAACAACAAAACATTTTCGAAGAAAATTAAAGACAACATAAATAAAAAGAAAGATGTCCCATATTCATTCATCCCATGTTCATAGTTTTCCATATGATTTTTAGGATTAAGTTGTCAATTTCTGAAGGAAGTCTGCTAGGGTTTTGACAAGAATTTCACTGAATCTGTAGAACATGTGAGGAGTATTGCCATCTCAATGATATTAAGTCTTTTTAAATCAATAGCTCTGGAACAACTGGATATCCACATATGCAAAAGAATGAAGTTGGACTGCTTCCTCATACCATACACAAAATTTAACTCAAGATGGATCATAGACCAAACATAAGAACTAAAGTTATAAAGCTCTTTGAAGAAAATATAGCAGTAAATCTTCATAACCTTGGGCTAGGCAAAACCTTCTTAACTATGACACCAAAAGCACAATCAACAAAAGAAAAGAATAGATAAATTGAAGGTCATAAAAAATTTTAAAAACGCTGTGCTTCAAAGGATATATCATCAAGAGAGTAAAAAGACAACCCAAAGAATGTGAGAAAATATTTGCAAATCAAATATCTGATAAGGGATTTTTATCGAGAATATACAAAAAACTCTTACAGTTCAGCAGTGAAAAAACAAATAACCTAATTAAAACATGGACAAATGATTTGAACAGAAGTTCCTCTAAGAAGTTATGCAAATAGTCAATAAAATCACATGAAAAGATTCTCACCATCATTATCATTAGGGAAATGCAAACCAAAACCAAATACGATACCACTTCACACCCACTAGGATGGCTGTAATCAAAACTGCAAATAATATCAAGTGTTTGCAAGGAGGTGGAAAAATTGGAATCTTCATACATTTCTGATGGAAGTATAAAATGGTTCAGCTTCTTCAGAAAATTATTTGGCAGTTCAGGATGGTAAACGTGGAGTTACCATATGACTCAATAATTCCATTCCTAGGTATATACCCTAAGAAAAAGAACACGTAACCCCACACAAAGCTAGTACACAAATATAGCACCATAGTATGATTCCATTTATATAAAATGACCAGACTTGACAAATCCATAAATATAGAAGTATAGATTAGTGATTGGGACTAGGGGAAGAGAGAAATGGGGAGTGCTAATGGATAAGAGGTTTCTTTTGAGGATGATGAAAATAGTAAAAAAATTGATTGTGGTGATAAATGCATAACTTTGTGATTGTGGTGATGAATACTGAAAGCCACTGAATTGTAGATTTTAAATGGGTGAATTATATATCAATAAAGCTGCTAAGAAAAAAAATGCTATGGACAGAAATGACTTGGGATTAATTGTGGTACACACATAATTCAGACTTTCTTCCAAATGAGATGAGATATTGTATCAATTGAAGCAGAAGCAGTCATTGTCAAAATTTGCAATTTTTAAAAATATGCATACACATATGTATACATATATGTGTATGTATTTCTTTTCTGCTCATCATTGATATTATAGAAATTTTGAACGTTTAAATAATATTTTAGTCAATCAAACTAAGTGTACTAGAGTGGAGTTGAAATTTTATAAATGAATCATCTAAATTTTATTTGCATTTTATTCAAAATCAATTGGAAATTTCAAATCTAAGTATTCAATGAATGTAATACCAAGACTCTGCAGGTTTTATTGCACTTATTTGAATTTATTACAAACCTTAATTTATTGAAATATAGCTTTATGACTCAAAGAATAAATAGAAAAAATTAAATGTGAACTATCAAAAGCTGTATACAGGGGCTTCCCTGGTGGCGCAGTGGTTGAGAATCTGCCTGCCAATGCAGGGGACACGGGTTCGAGCCCTGGTCTGGGAAGATCCCACATGCCACGGAGCAACTGGGCCCGTGAGCCACAACTACTGAGTCTGCGCGTCTGGAGCCTGTGCTCCGCGACAAGAGAGGCCACGATAGTGAGAGGCCCGCGCACTGCGATGAAGAGTGGCCCCCGCTTGCTGTAACTAGAGAAAGCCCTAGCACAGAAACGAAGACCCAACATAGCAATCAATCAATCAATCAATCAATAAATCTTTTAAAAAAAAAAAAGCTGTATACACATCTAATTTTTAAATTCTATAATTAAAATTTGGAATATCTCAGTTAATGGTATGAATCATTTGATGGAGTTCATATTTTCAATAGGATAAATTCATAGTTGGTATTAGAATACACCAAAATTTTCATGGATGTATGTAGTCATTAGGATCAAAATTAGGGGAAAAAAGGAAAAAGAGTGGCACAAAAAGTAAAATCAGAAAATATAACTGAGACAGTGGAACACTTTAAAATTATATAAATAATTTTATGCCATTAAATTTTAAAACCTAGATTGAAACTTAAAACCTGGATAACATTTTAGAACCCAGAGGGAAAAAATGACCAAAATTGGCCCAAGATGTAGAAAATCTGATTAAGCTACTAGTATAAAATAAATTGAAATGGTAAACAGAGTTCTTCATATTAAAAGACATAAGTAATAGATGATTTGGAGATAATTTCTATTAATTCTTTAAAAAATAAATAATTATGCTTTATACAAACTTAGTTATGGGATGGCAAGGAGGGGGATAGGCAGGGGAAGGGTGACAGAAAGGGAGAAGAAACATTACCCAATTTAATTTATAAGATTATGATAATAATGATATCAAAACAAGACAAAGGTGACAGGGGAATAAAAAGCCTTCAGCCTAGTCTTATTTCTGAATATTAGTAAATTAAAAACAACAGTATTAAAAGAAGACAAGAATTCAAATTTTTAAAACTGTATAACTATTACTCTTATAACCTCAGTGGATGCAGAGAAAGCAATTTATAGTAGTCAACACCTATTCATGATTTAATAAAACAACAACAAAGAAACAAATTTCTAAAAAATCAGGAATAATCCTAAAAGCTAGGAATAAAGGACATTTTCTTAATCTAATGAAAGTTATCAATTGAAAATAAATAGAAAAAATATAATCAATTTTTAAATACTAGAATTATTCCCTTTAATTTAAGGATGAAAGATAGAAAACAACTATTTCTGCTATTTTTCCTGGCACTCTGTCATTTTTGCCCTATTCTACTGGTTAGATTGATTTCCATGGCCAGGCTCAAATTCAAAGCACTGTAAAAAAGACTCCACCTCTTAAATAAAGGAACTACAAGGTCATGTTGACCTAAAACAAATAAACTGACAGTTATTTCTCCACCAGGCTTCCCTGGTGGCACAGTGGTTGAGAATCTGCCTGCTAATGCAGGGGACACGGGTTCGAGCCCTGGTCTGGGAAGATCCCACATGCCACGGAGCAACTAGGCCCGTGAGCCACAACTACTGAGCCTGTGCGTCTGGAGCCTGTGCTCTGCAACAAGAGAGGCCGTGACATTGAGAGGCCTGCGCACCGCGATGAAGAGTGGCCCCCGCTTGCCGCAACTAGAGAAAGCCCTCGCACAGAAACGAAGACCCAACACAGCCAAAAATAAATAAATAAATTAATTAAAATATTAAAAAAAAAAAAGGATTTATTCCAGGTCAGCAAAGAATTGCAGTTCAGGGTCTGCAACCATGGTGAGCCATGTGCAAATCCCCAGCAAAAAAAATAGAGAGGAGAACTCTTTTATAGAGGGGAAAAGGAAGTTGGGAAGACTAGTAAACAAAGCATCCATGGCTTTATATTGACTGAGTGTGACAGTCTCTCATTGGCTGAGCTCTTTCCAGGAAAGAAGAGGAGGTCTTTCTTCTTCCTGTTGGGCTCTGCTATCAGCATAAGGCATGGGAACTCCCCTTTCTGGTCTCCTGACTCTATTTATTTAATGTTTCTGTTTATTAATTTTTTATGGTCACATGGTAAGCAGTTTGAATATAGGGGAATGGGGATAAAAATTAGCCTTTAATGCATTATATAACATATTTCATAATGCTATATATACTTACATATATGTTCATAAAATAAGACAAAATTTAAAAAAATTATTTTATATTGGACTATAGTTGACTTACAGTATTGTGTTAGTTTCAGTTGTACCACAAAGTGATTCAGTTATTCATATATCTATTCTTTCTCAAGGTCTTTTCCCATTTAGGTTATTACAGAATACTGAGCAGAGTTCCCTGTGCTATATAGTAGGTCCTTGTTAGTTATCTCTTTTAAATATAATAGTGTATATGTCAATACCAAACTCCTAATTTATTCCTTCCCCCCACCTTTCCTCTTTGGTAACCATAAGTTTGTTTTCTAAGTCTGTGAGTCTGTTTCTGTTTTGTAAATAAGTTCATTTTATAATTTTTTTTAGATTCCGCATATGAGGATATCATACAATATTTGTCTTTCTCTGTCAGACTTACTTCACTCAGTATGATAATCTCCAGGTCCATCCATGTTGCTGCAAATGGAATTATTTCATTCTTTTTAATGGCTGAGTAATATTCCATTGTATAGATGTACCACATTTTCTTTATCCATTCATCTGTCGATAGACATTTAGATTGCTTCCATGTCTTGGCTATTGTAAACAGCACTGCAGTGAACATTGGGGTGCATGTATCCTTTTGAACCATGTTCTTCTCCAGATATATGCCCATGAGTGGGATTGCTGGATCATATAATAGCTCTATTTTTAGTTTTTTAAGGAATCTCCATAGTGGCTGTAACAATTTATATTCCCACCAACACAGTAGGAGGGTTTCCTTTTCTCCACACCCTGTCCAGCACTTATTTTTTGTAGACTTTCTGATGATGGCCATTCTGACTGGTGTGAGGAGATACCTCATTGTAGGTTTGATTTGCATTTCTCTAATAATTAGCGCTGTTGAGCCTCTTCTCACGTTTGCCTCTTGACCACCTCTATGTCTTCTTTGGAGAAATGTCTGTTTAGGTCTTCTGCCCATTTTTTGATTGGGTTGTTTGTTTTTTTGATATTAAGCTGCATGAGCTGTTTGTAAACTTTGGAGATTAGTCCCTTGTCAGTTGCATCGTTTGCAAATATTTTCTCCCATTCTGTGGGCTTTTAGTTTTGTTTGTTTGTTTGTTTTTTATTTTGGCCATGCCATATAGCTTGAGGGATTTCAGTTCTCCGACCAGGGACTGAACACAGGCCACGGCAGTGGAAGCGTTGAATCCTAACCAGTAGACCACCAGGGAACTCCCTGTCTTTTCATTTTGTTTATGGTTTCCTTTGCTGTGCAAAAGCTTTTGAGTTTAATTAGGACAAATTTTTACAGAAGAATACTTACCTTTACCATATGTCTTGCTCTTTGATTTATGCCATGGACGTTATGCTGTGCTGTTCCTTTGAAAAAAATGCTGATTGCCACTGGATTGTTTCAAACCCCTACAGTTTGAAAAATAGTAGATTATAACATAATATATGCATGTACAGTAACTTTCTCTTTTTCCAGATGTTTTGTCCAGGATAATATATGAATAATTGGCATATCCTCAGTATGTATTGGATATTTTCTATGCAGCAGGCAATGTGCTAAGCACTTTATATACATTATTTTGTTCACCTCTCTAGCCATTCTTATGAAGTAACTATTATAATTATTCTAAATATATAGGTAAGAAAGCTAAGGCTTAGGCAGGTAATTCTTCGAGGTAACCCAGGCACTAAACTATAAAGCCTGAGTCTGAATCTGAGTCTTAGATATTGGCCAGGGAACAGAGGACGCTAGACAAGCACTTAAAATTTGCCATGGCTAGTATTTTTGTTATGGATAATTCTAAATATATAAGTTAGTAAAATAGTAATTTGATGTATCATACAATCTTTTAAGTTTAATGTTCTCTATATCCAGATTTGTACAGCACGATTTCTAGAGCAATACGTTGTGTGGTAGATGAAGAAATACAGTTTGCCTAATTTGCACTTATGGAGCCTTCATTATTTGTTTATTTTTTAGCAAGCAAAGCACTGTTAAATTGTCCTTCCAAAGTACTTAAACATGTTAGATTAAAGTCAGTTATTTATGCTTGCGATTCTGGTATTTGTAGATCTGATTTAATTCTAAAAACATTTCTGTTATTTGGTGGCCAGTTATCCAAACCA
This sequence comes from Balaenoptera borealis, assembly GCF_965194805.1. Classification (NCBI taxonomy): domain Eukaryota; kingdom Metazoa; phylum Chordata; class Mammalia; order Artiodactyla; family Balaenopteridae; genus Balaenoptera; species Balaenoptera borealis. Next base: position 60,119,447 of record NC_138861.1, on the reverse strand, counting down.
CTGTACACTTAAGCATCTATTAAACACTTCCCTCTTTCCTGAGGTTGCCATGTAAGTACCAAGGCATGGTGGGGGTATTTAGTTCTCACTATTATGTTTCTAAATTGGTATCCAATAAGATATCCTTCACCTTATTTGGTCCTTGCCAACTATCTGCACAGACACTGGTCAATTTCTTTCTAGTGGCTTTATCACTCTGCTACAGGAAACTCTAAAAAAGTGTCTAAAGCATCTTCCTAGGCCCTCCTTGCATCCATTTAATTATTTGGAGCCATGACACCTCCTCAACTTCTACACAGGCTATGAGGAAAATGTCCCTTTGTTTTTGGATATCCCAAACTAATGCTGGATTTTTTGCCAGTTCTCCAAGACACAGCTCTAGGCAATTTGACTAGCAACCTGTCCTTGGGAACCTCTTAAGTCTAAGCTCTCATCACTTCTTCCAAACTTCCTGACTCTTCATATTTAACACTCCCATTTTCTAGTTTGAGTCTCTCTACTCTTCCGCGGGGGAGCAAAATTTGCCACCCCAAAATGTGTTTCTTTGGCATGAGGATTAATTTAGGTTGATTATTTTTAAGAAACAGAAGATTCAAGAAGTTTTTCTTGTTACCTCCTATTTAACTGCCTAAAAGAATTTAGTTGAAGGGCCTGTTCCCAGAATAGAGCTATCACCAGCAAAAAATAATGGGCTAGGTGTGATGGGGGAAACTTGGCAGGGCCTAGAGATCAGAGTCCAATCTGTCCCATCATCTGTGCATGGCCCAGCAAACATTTGTTTACCAAACATTTGTTTTTCCATCTCCATGTGAATTGCCTTTCTTTTCTTTGAAGTCCCAAACTCCCAGCATCCACTTTTGTCTTTAGCTGAAGATGGTATTTAAGTGAGGGGTTTTGCCATTTTGGTGAGTTACTCAGTTTTCCTGGGTCTCTCCCATGTATACACGTTATTCAACTTTTGTGTGATTTACTTCTGCTAATCTGTCTCATGTAAATTTAATTCTTAGACCAGCCAGAAGAACTTAGAAGGGTAAAGGAAAATTTCTTCCTCCCCACCACTTCTAAAGTGCTAGTCTTTTGAAATCCAGGAGCCAGTGAGCAAATTCTTTCTTCTTGGCTTCTCTTTCTTGTCTGTGTCACTTCTCTGAGTCAATAAACACAGGTTGTCTTAGCTGATGCTTGAATACTTAAAGGAGGTGCATAGTGCAAGCCCTGACAGTTGGCTTTTCTTTTTATAATGCAAGTGCCTAAATTGTGGAATCATCCACTTCAAAGAGGCATCCACTTCAAAGATGGCTATCTTGAATAAACACATTGTCAGCCAGTAGATAAAGACCTGGGCTACCCATCCCCTCTTTAGACCTTAGAGATGTCTAAACAGACTTCTCTGTTTTAGAGATCTTGGTTGATTTTGATAACTGATGATTTGGGCTGCTTGTTTTCTCTCTTCCTGTGCTGTTAATTCCCATTCTTATGTTTAAATTCACCAGTAAGGAGTGAGCCTTTGAAACACTAGATACGCCTCAACCCCAATAAAAAGCAGAACCCCAGTCCCATGCTCTCTCACTCTCTCTCTTTACCTGTGACCTTGCTCTGTGGCCCCAGGTGTGCCATGTAATTTCCAGGTCCTGTAATCAATAGGATTTTTTTTTTAAAGTTTCTTGATGGTTATTGCTGAGAGCATCTTGCAATCATTAATAAGAACCACCAGGGCAGGTCCAGCCACAACACTGGTTATTAATAGGCTGAGACCAGCAGGCAACAAGGTGGAAGAAGAGAAGGTCTAAGACTAAGTACAAAGGAAATAAGAGAATTATGAAAAAAGTTTGTATTTCCTAAATATCGGCCTTATTTGCATACATTATTTAGACTCTCTGGCCTTCAGGAGCTATATTTTTAAGCAAAAGGAATTGGACTCACTAGTTTTCAAACTGGACTCTTGGGAACCTAAGGAGCTGTTGACTGCCTGCAGAGGTCGCCCAACCCTACCTTCTCTTTTCAACTAGTACATCCGTCCTTGCTTTGATCATTTTACATACTGAGCTTGGTAAACGTTTTTCCTTTAAAGAAAGGGTGAAAAAATGTTTGAATCCCAGTCCATTTGTATGCTGTATATATATGCTCTGTATATAACCTGGTGATTGATAATGTAGACCCTTACCTATTGCCCCCACTAGCCTCCAACCTCCACCGATGCCCCAAATGCACCAGTGTCTATTTGAAGGGAACATAGTTTTGTTAATGGGAGGAAGAAAAGAGAAACATGCATCTTGCCCCAAAGGTCCACCGGACTTTGCAGAGAAAAGGTTCAAGGCAGAAGCTGAAAGAACTACTCAAGAGTGATCCTATGAATTTCTGAAAACAAAGGATTCCATACCCCTAAATGATCAAGTAGGGCACAGAGCAGGGCCCTGTTGGCCCTCAGCTCTGTAAGGAACTTAGTACTGGCCTGGCACCCCAAGGATTAGAAGCTTTGGAAGCAGCTAGAGATTGTCCTAGGTATAGACATTACTCTCATGACAGGCATCATAGTCAAACACGTATCAGATAGGAATCAAGGAAGCCAGAGAAAAAAGAGGGTATGTTCTATGGTCATTGCCACTGACTCACTGGTTTATACACATTTCTTCAGGATTCCTAGAAGTAACAGGAGGACACTTTGGGGAAGACACTGAAGTACTATTACTACTAATGTTGGTTCTATTTAGCTAGGATGCATTTAGCCATCATATGACTGTCTCCAAAGTAAATACTGTTGAAGAAAGTTTTTCTAATCTAGACAGAAACATATACATTCATACAAATTCCATTGCAGTTACTCTTGTTATTTATGTAGTAGGACAACTTCCAGCTGAAGGAGTGATCCACCTGAAAAAGCATTTCCATGGTGTTACTTTTATATCTGAGCAAGAGTTCTGGTTTTGTTCCCAGCCTCACCTCTGACTCATCATTGTGAAACCAAGAAATCATTTAGCCTCTCAGCGCCTCAGAATCTCCCTTCTGTGAACGAGGGTAATGGGTAAACCTTCTCTTGCTTCACTGAATTGTTGTGAAGTTTAATTAGATAATGTTTGCACAGCCCTTTGAACTCTACTAATTAAATTGTTGTGTAAATATGGTGCTTCCTTTTATCAGGATGCCTTGACTGAGCCATTTCATAAAGAAAGATGACTACGATAGGACTCATAGGGAAAGGACTACTTTAAAAAAAAATTCATGTGAACTGAGTTCTGAGATTGTCAAAGAAGCATATGAAAATACCTAGTTGGCGTTCTAATTGATAAGAATAAGGATATAGCCTCTGTGTGCTCAAGGGGTATTGGTTATACCTTCATATAAAAGGAAACTTAGCTCCTAAGGTCTAGAATAATGTCCTGTTTGTACTTTAAGTATTGATGTTGTTTTTTAAATGTTATGTTTATTCAGTATATTTTGCTAAGACAGCATTGGTGCTTTATTTCATATTTGTCATATAAGGAATCACAAAATAACAGATTTGCATTCACTTAATAAGAAAGTCATAACCTTTGAAGTAATGTGATTCTGTGTAGATCATCCATTGGTTAGTTTACTTATCAGTCAAAGAGATTTCACCCACAACAGAGAAATCTTAGATGAATCATAAATCTTCTTACTACATTTTCTGATGAGAATATTTCGCTCTAAAATAGTTATCCCAATTATTTTTGAAAAGCTGCGTTAATAAAGACCTTTTTCTTCTGCTAGAAGTAACTTCATAGATGGATTAATTGGCTTGGGGGAAAAAACCACAAGCTACCTCCATAAACCTGCCTTGGGCTTTAGTATATAATTTTATTTGTAAGCTAGAAATTTTTAAAAATTATTTTTAAAGGTTATACTCCATTTATTGTTATTGTAAAATATTGGCTATATTCCCTGTGTTGTACAGTATCCTTGTAGTTTGTTTTCTACAAAAAAGTTTGTATCTCTTAATCCCCTATCCTTATATTGCCCCTCCCCCCTTCCCTTTCCCCACTGGTAACCACTGGTTTGTTCTCTACATCTGTGACTCTGCTTCTTTTCTGTTATATTCGCTAGTTTGTTGTCTTTTTTAGATTCCACATATAAATACAGTATCATACAGAATTTGCCTTTCTCTCTTGACATATTTCACTTAGCATAATACCTGCCAAGTCCATCCATGTTGCTGCAGATGGCAAAATTTCATTCTTTTTTATGGCTGAGTATTATTCCATTGTATGTATATGTGTGTGTGTATATATATATATATATATATATATCTCACATCTTCTTTACCCATTCATCTGTTGATGGACACTTACGTTGCCTTCATATCTTGACAATTGTAAATGATGCTGCTATGAACATTGGGGTTTGTGTATCTTTTCAAATTGGTGTTTTGGGTTTTATTGGATATATGCCCTGGGGTGAAATTACTGAGTCATATGGTATTTCTATTTTTAGCTTTTTGAGAAACTTCCATTATGTTTTTCACAGTGGCTGCACCAATTTACATTCCCACCAACAGTGTACAAGCGTTCCCTTTTCTCCACATCCTCACCAACATTTGTTATTTGTGTTCTTTTTGATGACAGCCATTCTGACAGGTATGAGGTGATATCTCCCTGTGGTTTTGATTTGCATTTCCCTGATGTTTACTGATGTTGAGCATCTTTTCATGTCTGTTGGCCATCTACATGCCCTTTTTAGAAAAATGTATATTCAGGTCTTCTGCCCATTTTTTTAACTGGGTTTTTTTTTTTTTTTTGATGTTGAGTTGTACGAACTGTTTATGTATGTTGGATATTAACCCCTTATCAGTCATATCATTTGCAAATATTTTCTCCCATTCAGTAGGTTGTCTTTTGTTTTGTCAGTGGTTTCCTTTACTGTGCAAAAGTTTTTAAGTTTAAAATTAGGTCCCATTAAAAAATTTTTGCTTATATTTTCTTTGCTTTAGGAGACAGATCAAAAAAATATTGCTATGATTTATGTCAAAGAGTGTTCTGCCTATGTCCTCTAGGAGTTTTATGGTTTCTGGTCTTACATTTAGATCTTTAGTCCATTTTTTAATTGAAGTCTTTAATCCATTTTGAGTTTATTTTTGTATACAATGTTAGAGAATGTTCTAATTTCATTCTTTTACATGTAGCTGTCCAGTTTTTCCAGCATCACTTATTGAAGAGACTGTCTTCTCCATTGTACATTCTTGCCTCCTTTGTCATAGATTAATTAACCATAAACGCATGGGTTTATTTCTGGGCTCTCTATTCTGTTCATTGATCTATGTGTCTGTTTTTGTGCCAACACTATGCTGTTTTGATTACTGTAGCTTTGTAGTGTAGTCTGAAATCTGGAAGGTGATTCCTCCAGCTCTGTTCTTTCTCAAGATTGTTTTTGCTATTTGAGGTAAACCTAGAAATTTTTAATGATGATATTACAAGTGTGACAACTAAATTTCATGTTACTGAATATTCTAGAATATAGAGTTTTGAAAATTACTAAATATCAAGGTGGGAGTTTACAACAGCAAATGTTTCTATAAAATCTAATAGCTATTTTATTGTACTTGTAATGTTTTTTATTACCTATGTACTTGAGGACTATATCTGCTGATGGACCAGCATAACATAAAATTACTTTGAACTGTTAGAAACTTCAAATTCAGTTTTGATTCACATCTTCTGAAATATGTGTTCTGCCCCAAATCTTCATCTGAATGATAAGAATATAATTACAGGGAAATTTCAGATTCTTTAGGTCCTGGCAGAGGATTTGGAAAAAGTATGAAGGTGCCTTAGTAAACTCCTGGGTATAACAGCCTAGGTATGTATATTGTTGATATTTCCAGAAGGCAAATAAGTATTGATTATTATGATCTAAAGGAACACTAAAGAAAACAAAATACAGATTTAAAGCTGAAACACATTGTCTCAGGAGGCACAAAGATAAAATAGAATTTGAGGTTGCTACTACAGGGAACCAGGGAATGAATATTCTATTTATGGCTCTAAAATTCTGAATGAGTCTATATCCTCAATGCATTGGTGTTTTTAACTAGGAGGACAAAAGTTTTAAGAACTAGTCCATTTCGTATTAGTTTTAGTCTATCTTTAGCTTGTACTTTAGGAGAGTATTATGTATGTTTAGATAGAGGCTCAGCCCTATTAATGCTGCCGATATCATAGAAGTGTTACCCACAAAAACTCTGACACCTCTTTGAGATCTTCAATTTGGGCTTGATTTAGACACAGTAAATCTAAGTCAGTATTCAAATTAGCTGTGACCTCATTATGAACAGGGAGTCCTCGGAGATTTTCAGGAAGGAGACCATCAAGAAATCATTTAATCTGCTGATTATTCCATTTTAAGTGTACATCTCTCCCTATCAAGTTAGCAATGTGGGGTCACAGAGGAGGCAATATTGCACCTCTGCTCTGGGACAGGACGTGCGGGATGTCTGACGATTCTTAGATACCCACCACCCAAGTGGTTTGTTTACTCCAAGGGAAATGTTGAATTAAATAACAAAGTTTAAGACTAATAAAGTAGCACCCAGGTCATGCAAAAGGTTGTCCTTTAACACTGTGGGAAATTTCTCCTTGTGAATTTTTAGGGATAAAATGAGGGATTCAATCTCTTCCTTACCCTATTGTGAATATTTCTAATGAGGAATAAGGACAGTATTTCTCTTTGTGGCTTATTTTATTACTCTTAAAGTTCTCTATATTGAGCTAAAATCTATTCCCTTCCTTTGTCCCTTCATTCTTCCTTCTGAAAATATATAAAGTAAATCTACTCCCTATTCAGTTTAACATACTGGAGACACTGCTGCAATTACTGGGTTTTGATTGTTTTTAGCTTTTTGGGTTTTTTTCCCCTGAGATAGGCAGCCTGAGTTTATTCAGCCATTCATCTACTTCAGAGATATTCGGCGTGTGGACCAGTACTGACCCATGACTGTTTCTTACCCTCTGGGAACTATAATTGTAGGTCCACAACAAGATAAGGAGCTGTGGCAGAATATAAGTCAACATACTGCTTTCTTCATTGAAAAAGTCTTGCTTTGAAAAAATAAAGCTAGCTGAATTCAACAGCTTGTTTAGTGATATAGCTGCTTTGCATTGTGGCATAAGCTTTTTCATCTTATCGAAGACTGACAGTAAACAGTTGAACCAGTTAGTTTGAGAGCACTGGCTCCATATGACATGATTTCTAGATCCATTCTAATCGTTCTTCTCTAGATCAGTCTCTAGAATACAACCAACATTTCCAGAGAGAATCTGCTGAAAATATAGTGGAAAACATTACATCCCTGTATCTGGACACTATTTGTCTTAGCATAGCCTAATAGTTTTTAATGAGTTTTTAATCAAGTAAAGCAACTGATCAGAATTATACATGTAACCCCTTTCTAATTCTTATTGCTGTTTATCGTCCATATTCCAAAGTGGCTACCTACTAGCTATTCTATCCAATTTTGTGTCATTTGCTAATATGGGCTATGCAGCTTTAGCTGTGTAAAAAAACAAAAAAAACAAACTCAGTCACTTTAAACAACCGCCTTTTAAAAAAAATTTCTCATGAATCTGGTTCAGCTGGTCAATTATGGTGACCTTGGCTCATCTCTTCTGACCTTGACTTGGCTTGTTCAAGTATCTGCCTTCAGCTGGTGGTTGGCTAGTTGACTGGTCGAAAATGGCCTCCACTGAAACAACTCAGCTCTCTTCACAGGATTGGAACCTGCCAGTTGGCTAGCTTGTACTTGTTCTCATGGCTGTGACAGGGTTCCAAAAAAGACAGGAAGCACACAAGACCTCTGTAAGGATCAGTCCCATCTCTGCCGTAAACTAGAGCAGGGAAAGGTGGAAAATGGACCTGGAGGAAGACAAAGATAAAGCAAACATTATAATGCCAGTGTGTTCTTCGAAGTTCTTCATACAAAATTTGAAAATGGCACTGAAAAATACTTTTCATGGAAGACCTCAATAGACCTTTTTAACGGATGCATTGATAAACCATTTCAGAATATGTGATTTAAACAGTCATGACTGTACCAATGAGAGCTTTTATACAGCCCACATTTTTCCATGTTAATAGGGGTTCAGTGAAAAATTCTGTCAAATGTGATGCTGCAATTCAGAAATCATCATAGTTTTCTGAACATAAATGATCATCACTGCATTATTTATAATAGCAAAATATTGGAAAGAGTGCAGGAATGAATGACTTATGGTAATTTATATAATAAATTATTTCATGTAATTTTTAAATTTCAAATAATTGATAAAATAGGAAAAAGCTCACAATTTAATTTTAATGCAAAGTGGTAAGATATACAGTGAAGCATGGTGCAAACCAAATTACAGGCTTTTATATCTAATGTAGAAATATTTTGAAATCCTAGAAAGAAATACAATAAAAATATACTTCTTATCTTTGGATGGCAAGATTATAGTGATTTTTGTTTCACTCTTAAACTTTTAAATATTTTTCAGATTTTCTGCAATGGACATATGTAACATAATCATCAGAAAAAAATGCATTCAGTTTTTTTCCATTTTGTAATTTTCCTGGGAATTAAAATCAAGCTCACATTTCCCTCTTTTCTGAAAATTGTGTATTTGACCATTCCCAGTTGATATTTTCTGAGATATTTTATTTAACAATTCTAATTAGGAGGGAGATTTGGATCTTTCTCAAAAGCACAGTAGCTGGATTTTAATAACTATTTCATCAACATTTTGATCTTAAAAATATTTCCTGCAGTTATAATCAATTATGGTTTCTTTTTCTATTGAATGCCAAGAAGAAACAGGATTTTATGACTATCTTTAGAGCAATACTCAATATCGATGCTAGAACTGGTAAAAAGGAAGAAGTTCTATGGGATAGGATAGGAAAGCAAGAGAAAAAATATATCTCAAACACTGATGCCTTCTTGGTTGTATCATTACGTGGCTGAGGAACCTATCAGCTAGCTACATCTATTTTGGCACTGTTTCTTTATAGCCTTTCAATTCTTACTAGCAGTAAAAATCATATGCCACAAGGTGACATTTAAACCATCTGGAATGTTTAAATGAATATTCAGACGCTAGAAGAAAGTGTCTGCTGACACAACAACAGGTAACCCTTTTCCAGCAAGGGATGTAGCAAGTGAAAGTGAGTAAATCACCTACCAGACACAGTGTCCACCAGAGGCATTCTGGTGGAGTAAAGATGGACACAAATTCTTTGATTTGTGGCAAGAATGAAATGGCATCTCCATCCCTCCTTTTAAATCTAAGTGGATTCTGTCACTGCCTGCCCAATAGAATATGACAGAAGTGACACTGTGCCAGTTTCCAGGTTCCAGTCTTAAGTGACGGGCACCTTCTATTTCCTATCACTTGGAACACTCACTCTTGGAAGCCAGCTGCCAGGTTGTGAGAAGCCCAAGCCGCATGGAGAGGCCACACCTATGTGCTCCATTTGACGGCCCCAGCTGCGCTCAGCCACCATGAGCATCAACTGTAGCCCTGTGAGTGCGCCACCTCGGACGACCAGCTGCATCATAGCTTTAGATGACTCCAGCCACAGCCACTATCGGACTCCATTTATGTGAAAGATCCCCAAGAAGATCCATCCAGCTGAGCTCAGCCAACTCACACAACTGTGGAACATAATAATTAGTTGTTTTAAGACACTAAGTTTGGGAATGGTTTTTTAATTTATAACAAAAAAATTGGAACACTAGCCATTGTTAGCTGGTACTGTTGTACCTGAAATAAAATTTGAAAAGAGTTATAAAATATAGATGGTGACATAACATCTCTGTAGAGCTATCTTTCAAACTTGAATGGAGAAATAGTGAGTAGAACTAACTGTTTCTTACACCATTCCAAGTCATATACAGACATAATGAATCAAAGAAACCAAGAAAAATAAATATAAAGCTCAAGATAGCCTTTCAGGTTTGGAGTGGATGAGATAATACTTTGTATTCAGCACTTTACAGTTTACCACAACCCTGAGGAATATGAATTATTACCATTTTCACTTTTTTTCTTTGTATCCTTCCTCCCTCCCTCCCTCCCTCCCGCTCTTCCTTCTCTCCACCTCCATCTTCCAAGTTGTTTTCACTCCACTCACCCTCAGCAGGAGCCTGTTTTATCTCCATAATCTTCCCATGCTATTTATAGTACATGAAATACAAAAGGATGCTGCTCAAGTGGGTGTCCATTTGGAGAAATGCTTTGGTAAGAAATTGCTTTGGTAAGCAGTCTCTAAGGTGAAAGGGTAAATCCTGGCAGGATTTCACCCAGAGGGGCCCCCATGTGCTACCTTTCCATGACAATAAGAAACTAATATATAAACTTTGTTCTACTCAAGGACAAAGCTTAAGTATTTTCCAGTGTTTTACAACTCTGTTTTGCTTTCAGGTATTCCAAAGTTGATTACATCTGATATGGTTAAAGAAGGTGCTGCTGTAATTGATGTGGGTATCAACTATGTCCATGACCCAATGACAGGAAAGACAAAATTAGTTGGAGACGTGGACTTTGAAGGTAGTAAACTTTATCTCTTTTGATACGTGAAGGAAAAAAAAAGATTCTATGTTGCATGTTTTGATAGTAGAAAGAGAAACTTTCTATTTGATTGGGCATTATTATCAACCATTACATTAATCTTTCCTCTGAGGGAAAAGAGTTTAATGACAATTACATATTTCCTTCCTTCCTTCTGCCTGACTTCCTTCCTTCACTCCTTTCTTCCTATCTTCCTTCCCCCTTTCTTTCAGCCCTTCCTTCTATCCTTCCTTTCCTCCATCTTTCCCTCCTTGGGAGAAAAATATAATTGTACCATTATTATTTAGCTTTAAGATGAAATTCCTTATAGTGCATTTTTTTAATGAAAGAATTCAGCCGGCCTTTTATAGTGAGCATTATTTTGACTTTTGGGAGTGTGTCTCTATACTCCATCATCCATGCTCCATACTCAGCCATTCACTCTCGGAGCAAGAAGACATCTTAGGGTGTGTTTGCTAACTCTATATTTCAGATCTAGACAGTTAACTGGATAATTCAAGTCAACATTCTTCACTTGTGTTTTAAAGAGGATGAGAAAAAGGAGCTAGGCTAACATTTCCATGGCCAATGAAGGAGATAAAGCACCCATTGTGTAGTAATAAAAAAATTTCCAACACAATGCCGTGTCTCTACAGATGAGGAAACCAACCGCAAGATAGATATATTTTTAGATGCCTGACCCCCAATCCAATTTTACTTCCAATATCTTTGTCAGATACTTACCTGCATTCAGGTTTTCAGTATAGTCTAGGAATCTTAGATGACTAATACTACAGGCATATAATAAAGTGGACATATTTTCATATTAGAAATATTTTATATATTAGATTGATCATTCTGGCCAAAAATCAGGGCCATGCGAGAACTTCCTTAAGTTATAGCTGTGTCTTTATAGACAAATTGAAAGGAAAGATGGTGCTCTTTCTAAAATAATTCAAATTTTACATTTTCTCTTGGAATCTAGTCATCAGCTGATGGTTTGCCCGAGTCCTAGCATGGTGTGGAATACAAATGAATATGCAGGGACTCAGAAGTGTCCTTCTGAGTGAGGTATTGGCCCCATGTATGTGAGATTCCAGGGTGCATCAGGGACCAGGTCCAGGTAGGCAAGGTGAGCCTGGTGCTAAAAAGAAAAGAAAAAAAGGAAAGAAAACCTGAGAACAAAATACTATGGGGACAGAATGGTGAAGAAAGCAAAGTACAGATGGACCTTATCACCTACTGCCCTCATAGGCTGTCATTCACAGGGCCCTGCCAGCCTAGAAGGGTGGCTCTCCAAGTGAACATGTGTGTCTGTATGTGTGTGTGTGTGTTACGTGTACATGTTGACCTCTTCAGGAAATGACCTTTTTTCTTTATTTCATTTTTCATGTTCAATCACTAATGTCAGATATCAATAATATATTTGAATTTCTCAACTTGAAAGAGTAAGGGTACATTTCATTTTAAAATGTATTTTATTTCTGACCTTATTTCTTATTCTTTTGCACTGTCATTCTGCTTCATGATTACATTTTAGTTACCAGGTTTATTGCAAAATCGCCACACACTTACGATGCACCCAGATGGCACAGACAGCACATAATAACCAGCTCGAGGCAAGAAAAGCAGGGATGTTAACAGCTCACAACCTTGACTGTGCTTGTGGGGCAAGCTTACTCAGCAGTTGGCAGTGTTTTATATAAGACCCTTCTCTTATATGATATTTCATTGGTCTCAGATCATTTCCATGCATTCTTATGTTTAGCTAAGAATTTTTTTTTGCTTGTAAGGGTATTATGAAAGCATTAAAAAATGAGCATTTTGGGGTGGGTGCATATGCTAAGTCACACATGGATATGAATCTCTTGGTAGTATCTATTCAATTAAATTGCAGTTATGTGTATCTAAGTATATAATGAAACAAAAAAAGAAATGACCATGAGAGACAAAGATATAAGATGAGCAGGAAAGAGCATTGGGCTGGGAGACTGAAGAGATGCTCTTAGACCTAGTATGGCAACCTGATAACTTTGCAACCTTTCTGGCCATCAGTGTTGTTATCGCTTAAATGATAACAATGTTGGCAACGGCTCCTTCCAGCTCTAACACTTGGTGCATCTTGGACATTCAGCTGAGTGCTACCACATGATTGTGTAAAAACACAGAAACTTTCGGAAAGTCAGGTTTTTCTGACCCTATCATAAATTACGCCCATGTGACTGATAATATTACTCTTGTTGCCCTGCTGGTTCATGGAACCAGAGCCCTAAGGAAGACCTGGACTTGGTAAAGAAAGCCTTGTCGGTGAGGCCATGACTCAGCCACCCAGAGGAGCACGCAAGTGATAGGTTTTGACATGCTGCTCTTCAGTTTGTTGATCAGGACTTAACTTGAGGTGAGGGATGATCCTGCAGCTGAGAGGGAGGAGCTTTCATGTGGGTTCTGATGCAAAACTTACAGGTAGTGTTTGGCTGTAAATTGCCACAGGGAGTGTGGCTGCTTTGTGAGTATCAGTGAAAGTTTCACTATAACCATAGCCAAGAAGATAAAACAGACACAGGTAAAATCCAGTGCTGAAGTAAATTGTCCTTGCAGAAGTCTTTAGCTCACTAGTAAAGGAAACAACATGGCCTATTTCAAGTAGATTACTTTGATGGGAATGATTTTTAAAGAAAAATTTCATCCACGACCTCATTTGGGCACTACTGGAAATATGTAAATAACTGCAAATTATTTTACAAATTCAATGATTTATAAAACCAGGAGTCATTTAATCTATTTTATTTCTAAGAAAATATAGATGCCTACTTGTATTCTTCTTCACTATTAGATATTTTAGCTTCAATTTTAAATCAGGCTTCTCTCTAAGAAGAGTGATATTTTATATCAAATACAACATGAAGACTGCATCACTCTTACTATAGTTCTTGACAAAAGGAAATATAAAAACACCCTAAATATTTCCTTTTGACTTTAAGGTCAGGTTTTCTGTCTTGGTTTAGATATAATTCCCTCTAGACCACATCTTCCTTCATCTACTAGGGTTTCCTGCTCTTATTTCCTGCTCTTATTTCCTGCTCTTATTTCCTGCTCTTATTTCCTGCTCTCATAGCCAGTGTTTGTGTAGTGCTTACAGTGTGCTAGGTATTGTTCTCAGGCTTTTACATATGATAACCCTATAAGTAGATATTGTTTAATTTTGATTCAGTTATTATGATACCCCTATAAGGTAGGTATTGTTATGCCAACTACAAATTGGCACTTGCCATCTGCCTCTACAAGGATTAAATCAAGAGCTGCTGCAGCTGCTGACCTTCAACACCCCCTGAGAGGAGTTCAGGGTGGAGGTCAGGAAGGAGGCACTCTGGGCTCTGGGAAAAACTGGCAGAACAGGTCTTCAGATAGAGATTTTCAGGAGAAGATTTTATGAGCCCAATTCTTGCATCTCCTCGTATCTAGAGAAGCACTAAAATCCTTCATGGTGATGCCTGTTCCTCGTGACTAGCAGTAACCTTCACGAGACTAGCAGCAACCTTCTGCAAAAACTATGTACTTGATTGCCTGTACTCCCCCTTCACCAGAATCACTGACCTTCCCTCCTACCTCTTTAGATCAGTTTCTCAGAGCTTTCTGAAATTCTGTCTCCCGGGCTATAGTCCTCATTTTGCACCAAATAAAACTTAACTCCTAACTCTCACGTTGTTTATTTTTTTTCAGTTGACAGTTATTATGCTGCATTTTACAGAGGCACACAAAGCCTGAGCATCTTGCCTGAGAGGACATAGCATGGGGGGCACCGTGGGTTTGTAGGCATTTATCATTTTTACCCTTTATTATCTAGACTATCCTATATTTCACTTGGTTAATACTTTCCTTTTAGGACGTTGAGTTATTTCTTTTATCCCCTGCCCACCTTATGTATAATAGCAGGTTTTAAAGTGCCTAAACAACAGTATTGGTGTACAACAGTCCTCACTTTGCATGGTTCTGATATACACAAATTTCAATTACCACGGATTAGCTAAATAACACCAGTCCCCCAGTAGAGTGATTTGAATTTCAGTTAGTAATTGCATCAAGTGCAAACTTATCTGCTAGCTCTTCAGGGCACAAATCGTGATGTCAGTAACAAATGTGCATCATGATCTGTGACAAATCATACCACTTCTTTCAAAGTCTGTGGGCGATTGGTCATGGCACATCTGTTATTCAGTTCAGACAGCAAAGTGTGTAGTTCTGTTGACGCTTTGTTTCTCAGTGATAAACCACATAACATTTTGCAAAAATACATCATGCAAAGAGAGAATTGCCAGCAAAGAAATGAAAAGTGATCATGCTGAAAGTGAAATTTGAAATAGCTGACCATGGGATGTTGACAGTGCCACTGTTTGCCATTTGAGACTCTAGATATACAGCCAGACGAACTTAGTGAAGGCGAACTTATCGACATAAATGAGGAAAGTGATTGTTACTGAAAGGATGACAGTGTCCCAGGGGAAGTGACACTGGCATAAAACTCTACATTAAAGGAACTCTCAGAGATATTTCATGACATAAGAAAGGGCAAAGACAAAATGTTGGAAGTGGATCCAAACTTAGAAAGGAATCTGACAATTCATCAAGTCATAAAAGAGATACTAGCTTTGTGTTATAAGGTATACGACCAGGGGAAGAAAAGCAGTATTCAAACTACTCTTCATAAGATTTTTACAAATAAAGAAAACACTTTGATTCTCAATGTTTCTAATGTTTAAATTATGGTATAATAAATAAATACTAGTTTTACTATTATTTTCAATTCTCTGTACATTTATAAATCACAGTAAGAGAGTTTTTAGTGTTTTGACAAAAAATTTTTAAAGGTCGTTGAGCAAATGTAATTTCCCCCCATTGATTATTAAGATTACTTTGCACTGTTTCAGCTTGCATAGTCATTTTTATGATCTTACATTACTGTAAAAAGTGAGCCCTCCCTGCATTTATCTCTATGTTCAATAAAATTCATGAAATTAGTGGTCATATGTTCAAATTCATATCCACTGTCATAGTCACCTCTACTACATGATTATTCAATTGTGTTTGATTACAATTTCTCAGTATTACTACCCATGGAGGTTATGCAGTGTTGGAGGCATTGTTTGCTTAGCACCTTTTCTAGGAAATCCACACTGGTGCTTTTGCTCAAAATAGATACAAGTTAGGCCTCTATGCAACACCATTCCTCTCTGGGTGCGTTGAGGAATAAATAAAGCCTTAAAGCTATTACTAAAGTGCTATTTTGTTTTGTATTGATCCTCAGTTATGGAACTCAAGATAGCTCATCATTGCTTCCAGCATCTGACAGGTGCTTACTGCTACCTTTCAATTACTTGAACATGCCTCCCCCCTTCAATTTAAGACATTACAAGAAGAAACAGTATTTTAAAACATCAGTGATAAAATTACTGTGTATGTCGAAAAATTGTTTTTCATTACAAACAATCATAAAATAAATAATCTTCTGAAAACCTTACATTTGCTAATATAGATTTAAAACAAAACAATGAGGCATACCCACTTTCACTTGGAATTTCTTTTAATCATTTTCTATTGGTAGCTTTGAAAGGAAATTCATACATTCCTAACAAAGAAGGCTGTATTCTCATGAAACAGAAATAAGAGATGATATGGTATGAGTTGTAAACTGCTTCTTCTGAATAATGAGCTGGGAAACAGTCTATGGGCCAGGACTCAGAAGCTCATAATTACGATGCTTTTGTAACAGCCATTCACTGAATGGATTTGGTCAGCTGAACAATCTAATTAATGACTTCCTATGCTGTTACTTCAGCTAAGCTTGTTCACATTGGTGAACATTCATATGCCTCATTTACACCTCGTAGATAACACACAGATGTGTCTATAATTTTTGGCAGCTTCAATAGCTTTGCCTCAGTTTTGTGATGAATTCTGCAGGAATTGAGGTGGAATGAAAGGAACTGAAATGTCTGCTCTGTATTTCCTCCCATCTCTCCTCCTTGTCTTCAATTCTTCCATCTCTGACCGCTCTGCTCCACTTACTGGTCTGTAAGAAAGCAGGGAGTAAGACAATGCTGGGAAGAACTGGTGAGAAGAAAGCAAAGAGATAGGAAGGAGGAACAGTGTGTAGCACTTTTCTTAGAATCAGAATAGGTGGGGTTAATGTCTAAGCATGATTCTCTTTGCTGACTTAAACTTATAGGATAGTAAATAGAAGTTATAGAGGTAAGTCTAAAGGTACATATATTGTTAATGGAACTGATTTAAATTATCAAAATAAAGAAGCCATGTTTTATGTGTTGAATCCTCTAACACAACCAATAGTTTTTTTTTCTATAACTACAGTTGCTTCTAGACATTTTGTGTATGCATATTTTACATACTTTAAGGAATATATGACTTATGCACTTAAATTTTTATCAGTCATTTTCCATGCTGAGGTCCTAGCTCATGGTTATGTTCAATGAATATATCATGGTTTGCCTCGCTCCTTCTCTGTTGTTAAATGCTTGTTTCCCTTTTTTCCCCCTCTAAGTATTATACTAGAGTATAGGTTAAGCTGCTATAGCAAAGGGACACCAAAATACATGAACTCAACAGAATAGATTAGTTCACTCCCATAAAAGTCCAGAGTTAGGCAGACAATCAGCTCTGCTTCATTCAGGGATACTGGTTTCATCCATCTTACCTTTTATATTAGTTTGACAGAACTGCCGTAACTAAGTACCACAGACTGGGTGGCTTAAACAACAGAAATTTATTTCACATAATTCTGGAGGCTAGAAGTCAGAAATCAAGGTGTGGCCAGGGTTATTTCTTCTACTGCCTCTCTCCGTGGCTTATAGGTGGTCGTCTTCTCCCTGTATCTTCACATCATCTTCCTTCTGTACATACCTGTGTCCAAATTTCCTTTCTTATAAGGACACCAGTCATATTGGATGAAGGCCTACACCAATGGCCTTGTTTTAACTTAATTACCTCTTGAAAGACCCTCTCTCCAAATACAGCGACATTCTGAGGTACTGAGGTTGACTTCAACGTATGAATTTTGGGGGGACACAATTCAGCCTGTAACGCTATTCCACTTGAGCATTGTTATCCACACAGTTGAATTGCCTCCTCATCCATGGTTCCTTCCATGGAGGTGAAAGAGAGATGAAGGCAAGTGACTTCACTTTTGAGAAAATTGAACTGGAAGATGCATGTATCATTTCTGGTTGCATCCTATTGACCTGAACATAGTCACATGGCTGCTCCTATGTGGGAGTAAAAAAGATGTGGAATTTAGAGTCTCTAGATGGGCACCATACTTGGGTGAATAGCAATCCATTCTGTATATAAGAACTTGAAGACCAACCTCTTAACTTGGGAAAAAAAAAGAGATTTCTTCATCCAGCATCCACATACCATTCAGTCTGTCCTAAATTCATTCTGTTATGAAAACCTCAGGGACAATCTCATCATTGTCTGCTTGCTTTTTAGTCAGTTTCAAAGCATGAGCTGCTTTGTTTTTCCCTAGGGGGTTAGTGGACGCCTAGTGTCAGCGAAGTTATGTCTTGACTCAGTTGTTACAGTATTAACTCTGATCTCTCTGTAGGTAAAGGATATGTAGATTTCCAATAGAATTTGCAT
Organism: Balaenoptera borealis; assembly: GCF_965194805.1. Classification (NCBI taxonomy): domain Eukaryota; kingdom Metazoa; phylum Chordata; class Mammalia; order Artiodactyla; family Balaenopteridae; genus Balaenoptera; species Balaenoptera borealis. Next base: position 60,101,262 of record NC_138861.1, on the reverse strand, counting down.
AGTCTTTATAGCCTCATCAAACTATCTGGTTCTAACTACATTCATTTTTATTATTCAATCATTGGTAGAGACTAGACACTTTTTGACTACTTCATGCAATGTCAAAAATTATATCAAGACCTTTTGGGGCTTCCATTTTTCGTAACTCCACCTTTACTGACCTTATTTTCAGGCTCTTGATTATTACTGATGTTTTCAGTAGCCCTTCTAATTCACTAGGCTATACTTTTTTATTGAAGTGTATGTCATGCAATATGTCCAGAAGTTGGAAAAATAACAAAGGGAGCAGGTCAGGAGACACTCCTTGGCCCAGGAACCATCTGCAACATGTCCTGAGAAGGAAAGGCCCATGACTTACCACTTATTTTGACTGGTGAGAAAGAGAAACCTACAAAGTGGGATGTGGCAGGAGAGCAGGAGGCCTTCAGGGTGGTATGCTGGGAGGAAAGCCAGCTGGCTCAGGTCCACAAGCTTCCCTCTGCCCCTGCTGGTCTCACAGTGGCACACAAACTGAGAAAGGGCTCCCAGAGTGTTCCAGGCCAGGTTAAGGGTAAAGCTGGGACACCAGATAAATGGGATAGCAACAGAGAGTAGGTTTGCCAAGGCTGAATTGGGCCATGTTAGCCAAGAGGTGGGCAGGGGGCCACAGTGTAGGGGTCTGACTCAGACTCAGGGCCCCCGGCCTCAGGAGATGGAGCTATTGCCATTGCCACGAGGCTCTTCTGAAGACCAAGGGCCAGGCCTGGGCACAGCCTACAGAGACCCCAGTCGTGGGGGCAATGGTACTTTAAGGCAGCCCGAGTCGAGAAGGCCTGGGTCATACTTGTAGGAACTGGGGACAAGCCTATAAGAAAGCTCTTGGCTACTGTTCCTGGGGCCCAGGGCTGCATAGGGTCCCAAAGACCCATGTTTCTCCTGGTTCAAGTGTTAAGATTTTTTGCATATGCCCAGCCAGGCAAGGTGAGATACCTGCTGTTAGAACACAGCCTGTGCATATACACCCAGAAGCGGGATTGCTGGATCTATTTTTAATTTTTTGAGGAAATCCATCCTGTTTTCGACAGTGGTTGTACCAATTTACATTCTCACTAACAGTGCACGTGTTCCCTTTTCTCCACATCTTCACTAAAACTTATTTCTTGTCTTTTTGATAGTAGCCATTCTAACAAGTGTGAGGTGGTATCTCACTGTGGTTTTGATTTGCATTTCACTGATGATTAGTGATGTTCAGCAATATTTCATGTACCATTGGCCACTTGTATGTCTTCTTTGGGAAAATATCCATTCATTTCCTTGGCCCATTGTTTTAATTGGGTTGTTTGGGGTTTCTTTTGCTATTTAGTTGTATGAGTTCTTTATATATTTTGGTTATTAATCCCGTATCCAATATGTGGTTTGCAAATATTTTCTCCTATTCTGTAAGTTGCCTTTTCATTTTGTTGTTACTTTTTCTGTGCTGGAGGTTTTTAGTTTAATGTTGTCCCACTTGTTGATTTTTACTTTTGTTGCTTGTGCTTTGGTGTCATATCCAAAAAACTGTTGCTAAGACCAATGTTAAGGAGCTTCTTCCCTATGTTTTCTTCTGGGAGTTTTATGGTATCAGGTCTTACATAGACTTTAATCCATTTCAAGTTAATTTTTGTGAGTGCTGTGAGAAAGGGCCCCAATTTCATTTTTCTTCATGTGGTTATCCCGTTTTCCTAGCATTGTTTGTTGAAGACACTATCCTTTTCCCATTGAGTATTCTTGTCTCCCTTGTCAAATATTAGTTGACCCTGTATGTGGGGCTTATTTCCGAGTTCTCAGTTCTCTTCCATTGGTCTGTGTGTCTATTTTTATGCCGGTATGGTACTGCTTTCATTACTGTAGCTTTGTAATATAGTGAGAAGTCAGGGAGTGTGATGCCCCCATCTTTGTTCTCAGCACTGCTTTAGCTATTCAGGGTCTTCTGTGTTTTCATACAAATTCTAGGATTTTTTTTTTTTCTATTTCTGTGAAAAATGCCATTGAAATTTTGGTAGAGATTGAACCAAATATATAAATGGCTTTGGGTAGTATGGACAATTAAAAAATATTAACTCCTCCAACCCATGAACATGGAATATCTTTCTGTTTATTTGTGTCTTCTTCTATTTCTTTCCTCAAAGTCTTGCAGTTTTCATTGTACAGATCTTTCATTTCCTTGGTTAAGTTTATTCCTAAGTATTTTATTGTTTTATGAAGCTATTGTGAGCAGGATAGTTTCATTATTTCATTTTAAGATATTTCATTGTTAGTGTATGGAAACAGAACTGATTTCTGTATGTTGATTTTATGAACAATCCCACTTCTGGTATATATCCAAAGGAAATGAAAATAGGATTTCAAAAAGATATGTCATGTTTATTGCAGTTTTATTCGCAAAAGATATGGAAATAACCTGTGTCCCTTAATAGATGAATGGATAAAGAAGATGTGATATATATACAATGGAATATTATATAACCATGAGAAAGAAGGAAATCCTGCCATTTGCAACAACATGGATAGATTTTGAAGGCATTATGCTTAGTGAGATAAGCCAGACCGAGAAAGAAAAATACTCTATGCTCTCACTTATATGTGGAATCTAAAAAAGCTGAACTCATAGAAACAGAGTTGGATGGTGGTTACTAGGGGCTGGGTGGGAGAACTGGGGAGATGTTAAAGGATACAAACTTGCAACTAGAAGATAAATAAGTTCTGAAGATCTAATGCACAGCATAATGATATAGTCAACAATACTATATTATACACTTCAAACTTGCTAAAAGACCAGTTGTTCTCACCACAAAAAAGAAATTATAATTCTGTGACGTGATAAAGCTGTTAACTAAACTTACAGTGGTAATCATATTGCAATATATAAATGTGTCAAATTAACAGGTTTGTACACATTAAACTTACACAATGTCAATTATATCTCAATACATTTTTTTAAAAAAGAACACGGCATGCAGGATGTTAGGATCGGCCTGAGACACTGCGGGCAGGGATGGGGACCGGGACTCACACCTGGGTTTCTGCTCCTCAGTGCCCTGCTTGCCCTTCGGATCCTCCTTTGGGGCCCTGTGTGCTGCCCTGCTGGGCACCCTCCTGTGGACAGTCTGGGAAGGCAGTGGGGCCAAGTGCCCTCCTGCAGCTGGGTTAGCTTCACAGGGAGGCGGGACCAGCACCAGCTCACTAAGCTACCGAGGAAAACAGTTTTCATGATGGAGTCTGTGCTTGAACTCGGGGAGGGATTTGTGGATGAGGAGTGGTTGGTCCTAGAGAGGGAGGGAAAAGGGGGCATCTAGCCCAGCCACCCTGGGAAAGTAAGGAGAAAGAGAAGGCCAAACCTTGCGCTGGTCTGTCCATCCACTCCAGGCCTATAACCCACTCGTTTCTTAAACTGCCCCAGGAACGAGACACGTCCAGCCTTGGAGGGGAGACAACAGCTGAGCCCACCCCTGGCAGTGATTTCTCTCTGGCCCACAGTTCCCTGCACAGTAAAGGCCTAGGGGTTCTCTGGCCCCTCACAATAACCCTTTCTAAAAAATGCTGAGGAGGACAGTGGGAAGAGGAGGGGCTGCTCGGGGTCCTCTCAGGAATTCCTGGAGGCCAGAGAGGAACTGCGGGATGGGATGCAGGAGGGAGTGGGAGATGCTATGTGTCTGGCATTGTCATAGGCACTTGGGATGCAACAGTGACAGAAATAGGCCAAGTCCTTCCCCAAAAGTAGCTTACATTCTGGTTGGAGAAGACAGATAATAAATAAATACATACATATGCTATATTAGGCAGTATTTAATGTTACAAAAATAAAACAAGGGGGGCTACAGATTTATGGAGTGAGGTTGTTTAGAAAGGGTGGTCAGAGAAAGCTAACTGCTGACCTGAACAAAGTGAGGGAGAGAGCCATGTGGATATATGGGGGAGGAACAGTCCAGACACATGGAACAGCACGTGTAGAAACCCTGAGGTGCAGTGTGGCTGCTGGTATTGATAAGCTGAAGAAGGCCACTGTAACTGGGACAGAATAAATAGGGGGAAGAATGCTCGGATATAAACTCAACGAGGTAGCAGTAGGGGTGCCACATCATGACCGGCCTTACAGACCATGGAAAGGAATTTGAATTTTACTCTAAGTGCAATGGAAAGCCATTGGAGGATTTGGGCCAAAGACATGATATTTTTGCATTTTCACAGGATAACCCTGGTTTTCTGAATGGCAAATAGACCTTAGAGAGTTGAGGATATAAATTTGGTGCCTGTTAAGAGCCCACTGTAATTATCCAGGTAAGAAATTATCCAAGATGGGGTGTGGCCCAGGGTGGTAATGGGTGAAAGTATTAAGAGGTAGTTAGATGGTAGATAAAATTTAAAAGGAGAGTTAGAATGGTTGGCTAACTGATTAGATATAAAAGGAAGAGGAGAATTATTTATGACTCTAAGAGTTTTCAAATAGGCAAGAGTGAAGGTACCTGTTCTAGAATCCTTTTGAGATGAGTCTGAAAGGATCAATGAATTTCATCTATTTATGTGTATATAGGGCAGAAAATGGGAGAGGAAAAAGGGGCTCTTTCCATGTGAAGGGAACAGCAGATCAAAGGCAAGGAGGAAAAATTACAAAAGGCCTTATGTACTCAATAATAGGTCCAACATTGTTGAATGAGGAAAGTATGATATTCTAAATAATCGTGATTTGGCCCCAAATAGCTGTAGCTTTACCATGATTTCTTCAAAAGAATCTCCACTGGACAAATCTCTCCTAGAGCAAAAAGAACCCTATAATTTGGGACTCCATCTGGTCAGAATTATTCCTCAAAATTCCAACCCAATAGGCAAAATATGAGGACAGAAGAGTGTCTAGAATTACATAGAAGGTACCATTCTTCTGAGAAACTACTATAAAGGAAACTAGTATAAAACTCCCAGAGTGCTTTTAAAGCAGCTTTTCATCTGTATTTTCTCTTCTTTTACTACAGTTGCTTGCAGATGTCTTATTTTTTATGCATAGTACTGTACATTCAAAACCTGAGAGTTACCTTTTACTCCATGCTGTTTTTATATTATGTACAACCTTTCATAAAAGATTATGATTTGGAGTTAGGGTGATTTAGGTTTGAATTCTAGCTCTGTTGCTTAAAACAATTATGATCTTGGCAAATCACTTCACCTCTCTGAGACTTGATTTTATCATCTGAAAGACTGAGATAAATAATACCTATCTTATAGAGTTGTTATGAAGATTAAACGAAATAATCACCTCACCTGAGCTAATGTATGTGACTTGCTGAGCATAACACCTGGCAGAAAACAGTGTATGTTTGTGTTTGTGTACATGCACATTGTTCAGCCTTTCTCTCCATTCCCACTAGAGCAGCAGTCCCCAACTTTTTTGGCACCAGGGACCAGTTCCAGTTTCGTGGAAGACAGTTTTTCCATGGACAAGGGAGGAAGATGGTTCAGGCGGTAACTCGAGCAATGGGGAGTGATGGGGAGCGGCAGATGAAGCTTCACTCACTCGCCCACCACTCACCTCCTGCTGTGCGGCCTGGTTCCTACCAGGCCACGGACTGGTCTGCAGCCCAGGGATTGGGGACCCCTTCACTGGAGTACTAATCCGGAAATATGTAACTTCACATTTCAATTACCACCCAGCTCCTCATTACTTTTCTGGCCTCAGCTCTCTTCTGATCAGGTATGTTTTCACCCAACAGTCATATGAATAACTTTAAAGCGCTCATGATTATCCCCATCTTCTCCAAACTCCTGTAGTAGATCTCAGTCTGCCTCTATTCTTTTTGCTCTTAATCCTATACTACCTTGCACTTTTATTTAGTTGTTCCCTACTAAATTGTATGCCTCTGTAACGTAAGCTTCTTGTCCTACATTTCTTTTGTCTCTCCATCCCATACCAGGTCTCAGCCTTCTTAGTCATATCATTGGTCATTTGTATGATCATCCTCGATACTTATAAATCTCTTGTGTCACTCTTACATTACAGAAGCCATTCCTTATAGTTGCCCTAATGGGAACAAAATCTCCCACTCAAGATGGCATCCAACACATTATTAATCTACAGAAACCCAGATTCAGTAGTGATACATCCACTGAGTCATACATTGATTTGCTCAGCACATATTTCTCACTCAACAAACCTTCCGGGTACTAGGGATATGGCCATGCACAGAGAGACAAAGTCCCTGCTCTCACGGAACTTATATTCTCTAGATTATTTGTCAAAGTAAGCTTCTTTTGGAAGTGGTTTTGGTACTACTTATTCCAAATGTGTGTTCTACAACAGGGGTCCCAACCCCTGGGCTGTGGACTGCTAGCAGTCCTCCGGCCTGTTCAGAACCAGGAGGTAAGAGGTGGGCGGGGGAGCGAAGCTTCATCTGCCGCTCCCCATGGCTCACATTACCACCTGAACCATCTCCCCCTCCCCCCGCCCCTGCCCCCCCCACCACCTCGTCCCTGGAAAAGTTGTCTTCCACAAAACCGGTCCCTGGTGCCAAAAAGATTGGGGACCGGGGGACCACTGTTCTACAGGATGGGAAAGTAAGAGCATGTTACCAGTTTCTATGGAAATAAGACTATTTTGGAATGATATCACTTTTAGAGAACTATTAATCTGTGATGACATTGTAAAGAACCAGAATTAGACTGGCTCTCTACCAACTCAGCTTCCGTGTTAATCATTTTAATTTGATGATATGTGTCTTAGTCAGTTTGGGTTGCTATAACAAATTACCATAGACTGGGTGGCATAACCAACAAGCATTTACTTCTTACACTTCTGGACACTGGAAGTCCAAGATCAGAGTGCCATCATAGTCAGGTTCTGGTGAGAACCCTTCTGAATTACAGACAGCTAATTTCTCATTGTATCTTCACATGGCACAAAAAGCGAGAGTTCTCTGGGGTCTTTTTTTTTAAAGAGTATTAATTCCATTCATGAGGTTGGAACCCTCATGACCCCTAATCATCTCCCAAAGGCCCCGCCTCCTAATACCATCACACTGAAGGGTAGGATTTCAACATATGAATTTTGAAGAACACAAATATTCAGTCAAAAACAACATGGTTGATCAGTCCAACTCAAAATATCAGCTCTTTGTGGTAAATGATTACAAGGTAGCTCAAAAGTTCAGCTTTAGTATAAAAGAAGATCTAACACTGTAGCCCAGAGGTGATCTCTTCCAGTCATTTTTTAAAAAGCTGATAGAAATTGGTAAAAGCCTCTGTTAGAGAGACTGTTACTAATACTGTGGTCATAGTGCTACATATGTCATTTCAGAAAGCAGGTAGAACCACTGATGGTCACTATGAAATCCCTACCAGTGAGCCAATTGCCACCTTGTTACTTACAACATGGACAAGATGCTTACTGTGAAGTCTAGGTCTTTGAAATCAGGTCAACCTTTAGAGACATTCTTTTTAGTAGAACGTATTTGACATTGAATGATCTATCTTTATAGAGCAGAGTGGAAGTTGAAGCACAAAAAGGCCGTCTACCAGAAGAGGAGAAGTGCCTGATGCCTCTGCAAATCTTTCTTCTTTTATACTGAAAGATGAGAGTTTTTTTTTGTTTTTTTTTTTTGTAGTTGTTTCTCAGGACCTTTTAAAAATAAAAATATCTATGGAAGGGAAATTTTATCTCCTAGTGTCTTGGGTTGATTATGACAGACTACTGGGATCAAGACCCCGCCAATTTTGAGAAGACTCCAAACACCCTATCTAGTTTACAGATTTGCCAATCTATTGTACGAATGTTCAGAAGCTTGAGGAAAAGGATTGGGTAGGAAAGTAAAAGGACTGGGGAGAATGACAGGAGTAAATGATAATTTTTTGTAAAGGAAGTCATGAAAGGAAGATATTTTTAGTCATGTTGATAGAGTACTAGAAATATCCTAGCAGTGATTCCCTACTCCTGCCCACCAAAATAGAAACTGGCAATGATGGCTGACACCATTCATGGTCAGAAAGGAGGTTCCTCTGGTGGGTCATAGACAGAGTTTGTAGAAAACAATTTCAAAATTTCATTGGGTGATTGATTTGCTATTTGGCTCCATTGAAAGCCTTCCGAGTTGTATGAGTGGCAGTTTTAGATATTCATATCTATGATACAGTAGCTGGATATACGTAGATTTGATTTAACATAAGGAGAAAAGTAACTAAAGCAAAAAAAAAAAAAAACGAAAAGGCTTAGCCATCTTACCCATTCAGGTAATACAGTAAACAGGTGAAGGAAGTCTTTGTAAGTACAACTTATAGAAATGTGACCAGAGTCTCATATTCTTGTCCCCAGTAGAGCATTAATCCTGTCTGTCCCATTAATACCCCACTGGGTGCCATGATAATGAATATCTTAATATATATATAAAAAAAAACCTTGTAGAAACCCCAGGAATCAGGCAGCTAGGTAAATGCAAGAGAAAGCATAGTAAATTGTCTCTGGGGCACCTGATTCCTCGTTGCCTTGCAAGAATTCAGTGGTGAGCCATTCACTTCTCAAGGAGCCCTTTACTCTGTCTGGCTCATCATGCTCTCAAGTGCCATTTTTTTTATCAACCATATGAGAAAGTACAGTGTTTTCCATACTATCTCCTGAGTCATAATATTTCTCCAGTCTTATGCCAGTCAGGTTTTTCTGGTTGTTATTCATGCACTTCATTTTCCTGAAGCGTGTCTCCCCTTCATTACAGTGGATATATTTGAGACGTCATGCCTAAATGCACTGCATTTAGAAGCAAGGGGAAATCTCCAAGCATTTAATTTAGGCAATTGCACATGTATAGGAGGAGGCTGAAATTCACATGAAAGGAATGAGGAGTTTTTCTTCTGCTGCTCGTTGCCACAGATAAGGAATCATCCCTTTTTCCTTTTGGAGAAGGGGGTTGGTTTTAAAAATTAGTTGTAGCATTGTTGGAAATCTGACATGGGCTATAGAGTACTTCGTTGAAAGAGACAGAGAATTGGACAAAATATAAAGGGAAATAAAACAATGCTACAGGAACTTGAGATATCAATTCCTCCTCTTCCACCCAAAAATAGATTTATAAAGCACAAATATATTCTTTGACTTTGCCAGAATATACAATTTCCAAACTGTATTAGCGAAATTAAATTCTGTTTAGGTACATATGGAGATTCCATTATTTGGGAACTTTGGACTAGTATATCATGTACTGTAGCAGAAATTCACTATCTGCCTAAGAATTAGTGAGTCTTCCTAACAAAGTATTTTAGATGAGAGTTATTAAGCTCAGGCCCTGGGAACGTGGGAACGTAAATTTTCCAGAGGAAATAATGACACAGAACACGCAAGCCAGAGACACCCTGTGGTGAAGCATGGGTTGCTGGTGCCAAAAGGTTAATGATCACATACTTCTTCCTTTATTCCTACCTTAATTGTTAAAAGGCATTTTAATGTCCCTTATGTTGTTATAAGTATCCTTCATTAGTAATATTTCCACACCTTGTGTCACCCCTGGATTTTTTTGAGGCACACACATAAACTGAACACCTAGTTTCTTTCATCATCCCTCTCATCACCTCAAATTTTAAACATGAATATCTTCTGCTCCATACCTATTCTTCTTATCATGACATTGAAAGATGGTTGACTTCAAGTAAGAAATGTTGTAAATTATGTCAAGCGAAACCTGTGTTAATTCTTCCCTTTAGAAATCTGAAGCCAATAACATGATAAAAAGTAGATGTCTCTATAGTGGAGAAAAGGGAGCACAGCAGATTAGATATATATTCCAGGCTGAAAAAGGATTTCTTGAATGATAATTTAATAGCATTCAAGAACCTGAAACTTTATGAAAATACAACATGAATTTCTCCTTTAAATTTTCTTCTGAAAATTATTTAGTAGCATACATTTTTCTCTCCAATTTCTCATCTTGCAAAACTGGTTATTCTTAAATATATAAATGCCTAGGTTCATTCACAAAAGATATTTTTTTAAAAGCTCATTCACCCAGAACACAGTAACTACAGCTGCCATCACCCAGTCTAAGTTTCCTGACCCCTTACTTCGGGGTCATGCAGCCCCTGACCACCTTCCTAGCCTCATCTCTTTCTACTTTCTGTTTCCACCATGTGCTTCGGTCATAATGAACTTCTTTGAGCTCCTCCATTGCATCAGCTTCATTGTCAAGTCCAAAGTTCCTTTGCTTTTATTATTCCCGATGTTTGCATTGCATTCTCTCCTTCTTTCTTACCCCCTCAGACATCCATAAAATCTTGAAGATTTTCTGCCACTTTACAAATATTTCTCTGACCCCCATTTGATTTGGGGTGCTCCCACAGGAACCAGAATTTGTTCCCATCTTAGCACATCTCACTTCATGTTGCTATTGATACTTTTGTGTTCTCCCTTCTCTGCCCCAGATGATAAACTGATCTCATTAGAAAAATGTACACAGAACAGGTAGTTTCCCCATTTGACTTATCCTGCCTCAGAATATTTTTTTTCCAAATTTTTTTTCCAAATTTTATAAACAACAAGGTCCTACTGGAAAGCACAGAGAACGATATTCAATATCCTATGATAAACCATAATAGAAAAGAATATATTTTTTAAAAGTATGTATATATGTATAACTGAATCACTTTTGTATTGCTGTATAGCAGTAGTTAATACAACATTGTAAATCAACTATACTTCAATAAATAAAAATAAAAATACTTTAACCATTGCTCTTAGGCTAATGCCCCAGATTTTTAGCATTGTCTGCTGGGCCCTACATGAGCTAGACTCTTTCACGTCATCTTCTGCACTCTTCACTTGTGCATGCCAGCCCTGCTGGCCTTCTTGCAGTGTTTCCAGGAGTTCACGCCATTTTCTGCCTCGGGGAAAGTTATTTCCACCTCATCACAAACACTGTTCCCCAACCAAGAACACTGTCTACTCACCTCTCCATTTCACGTGGAAAAGTTTGGTTCATCCTCTGATTTCTGGACTTGGCAGAGATACACCACATGTGCTCAGGCTCAGTTAGGTCCTCCCAGCACGTTCACAGTGCAGTAAGCATTTTGTTTGTAGGATATTTCATAGCCTTAGCTCAGTTACTACTTAGGTAATTATATTTGTAATATATAGCCCCCAACTAGACTGTAAGTTCCAAGGGGCAGTGACTGTGGCTGTCTTTCTCATGAAACTTTTGCTGTAAATTTATCCGGGGCAGTTTTTAGCATGTGTGGGAACAGTGAATAATGAGGTTAGGAGAATACGCCAGGGTTAGGAAATAATGCAAACATGGATGTAGGGCCATATCATAAAAGATCCTAATTGCCATGACAAAGAATTTATATTTCATCCTAGAGACAGTCAAGATTCATCAAATGTTTATAAGCTGAAATGATCTAATCTGTGTTTTAAAGAATAAATCTGGCAGCAGGTTATATGGCTAATAAGGTAGAGACTGAAATCCAAGAGACGATTATAGTAGATTATAAAAAATGACTATACTATCTTCTGTCCTCATAAGCACATCCTCTTGGCAATGTGACTTTGCCATTCTTCCTATTCCAGGCCTTTAAATTTGAGCTTGACCATGTGACTTGCTTTGACCAATGGGGCATTCAAGTATTGCACACTGGGGTTTGCCTGGGACCTGACTGGGAAACCTGAGGCCACCATGTGAAGCAGCCTTCACTGAGGCAATGAATTTTAACCTTATTTTAAATCTACTCTACACTGTTTATATGTATAATACTCCCCCCTACCCCCACCAGTTAGAAACATCTCTCATTTCAGCAGTGATTCTCAGTGATGTGTACTGGAATCATGTGGTGGGAGGGGGCATATCTAGTTTGACTACAGTTCTCAGGAGATTCCAACATACTCTATGACTACAAACTGAAAATCACTCTACTAAGTTTCATGGATCAATGAATGAACAGTTAACGCAGCCTGGGGAGTTAACAAGTACCACTAAGAAAGTGACATTTAGCCAGATCTGAAAAGGAGGAATAAGTATTCATCAGATGGAGAAGTGCAGGAAGTATATGTCAAAGAAAACAGTATGTACAAAGGCAAATCTTGTGTCCAAAATGACTGATTTTAAATGGTAATTTCTTTCCTTTCTATACAACTGAACATACACTCTCTAATGTCTAAATCTGGCTGGTAGAGCATTATTTTTAAGGAAATCTATAGAATATACTTTGCAGGGTCAAGAATTTACAGAGAGGTCATTCAGATAAATTATCATAATTGTCACTTTTCCTCAAAATATTCTTATTTTCAGGTAACTGCTTTAAACATTATCAAGACATTTCCATCTAAATCTCATTCCCTAGAGTAAGTTCCACACAGGTAACAGTAGGATTTGGTGATTATTCTACTTGCCTCCATTGTCAGTTTCAGTAACTCTAAAATCATGTTGACTTTATGAAATTTAATCTAACTCTGGTTTTGAGATACCTGTTCATGAGCCTCTCTTGAAAGCATTGATATCAATCAAGATCTAATACCTGATTCTCATATATACAGAATTGTTAGTATTTTCCTTAAAACCCGCACATACTCCCTCACAGCAAATAAGTTTTTGAATGAAACTATTACCTAAAAATTCTTCTGTAATTGTTTTCAATGGAGCATGTAGTATACTTTTTCCTCACACATAATAGGTTTAATCTTTAATAGCATCATCTTCTACAAACAGGTGCAAACCCTTGTCTGCCCTCGGGAAAGACCAGCCAATGAGAAGTTATTCTGGTGATGTAATGCTTGTTAACTCAACTATCTCTCGGACATGATTGGGGAAGATGCTCTTCAGAGCATCAAACATGAATTGAATTTAACTCTTTCTCACATGACTGAGTTTAGCTCATAAGCCACTTCTGGTACTTCATAAACATGTCGCTTAGGACAGCCTTGAAATAGTTACGCAAAATCATTAGACTAGAGAATTTCTTTTAAGCATTGGCATCTGTACCCATTGGTATTGGCCAATGATAATTTCTTATCTCTCTTGAGAAGTCACTTCCATATCTTTGTCCTTATGTAAATAGACAAAGAATACATTAACACTAGCCAGCAGCAGAAAAATTTAACATTTCTTTCTCAGATGTAGAACCTAATGAAAATCAAATTAAACGGAATAGAGATCTTATATTTTTAAAATCAGATTCATCACAGTCTGCCTCTCATGACTGTGTACAAACTTCATCTTCACATCTGCCCAGTTTATTTCAAAGATAAAAATATTTGAAACAAGTATTTGTATAACCAGGTGTGTTCACAGTGATGTAATAAACTTCTGCCTAGTGAGTAATTTACAGGGCTCTGTTGATGCAACTAAATGCTTATGAATGTCCAGAGAAGTCCTCGCCCAGGTCAGGTAAAGACCCATTACCTATCACATAGTCTAATTCTATGAAGTGATAGACAGGACAGGATAAATGTGTGTTAGTTTCCACAGTAAAGTGTGCAAAACTACAGACACAGAGCTACAAATTTCGGGCAGGTATTATTTCATGCAACAGCTTATTCTCATTCCCTATTCCTACACCTCAAACCTCACTTTTTGAGCAAAAGAATGCAATAGTAAGCATTTTGTGAAAAACATAATTTGAAAGAGGAGGGTATAATACCAGATCAGTGGTTTATCTGATCTGAATCTCACCCAAGAAAGAAAGCAACTCAAACTGCTAAGCCAGCTGAAATTTGAAGTGCTGGATATAATTCAAAGATGATGAACTAAGAGTACTCACAGTAAAATTGTAGGAAAATTACTATATTAGAACTTTCCCCCCCCCCCTTTGTTTCTTTTTTCAAAATATCCTCTTAACCCTTTGAGAAAACTGAGTTAATTTGGGGCACATGAGCCCTTCTTGGGCCTTGTCAACTTGTTCAGGTCATGGTAATACAGTTGCATTGGGATGAGATAGAATTATGGAATCATAGAATGATTCAAACCTAGCTGTGAATAATGTCTCTACCATATTAGAAAATGGTAAGTCACTTTAACTTCAGTGAGCCACACTTTGTTCAGCTATTAAAATGAAATAATAATTAACATTAATTATTAAAATGATGTGTATAAAGTTCTTGGCAAGTAGTAAGTAGTCAACTGATAGTGGCTATGATTACTATTTTTCCATATATACATAATTCCAAGCCACTTCATTTTTCAAAGTTGAAAGCCAAATTATATAAAAAATTATTGTATACCCAGAATGGATTTCCAATTTTATCTAACTTTTGATTGTGAAATAAACCATTTTATTTTCCATTGAAGATTTAGTTTGTACTTGATTCTTAATTTGCCATATTATTCAGTAGTATTCTATTTTTATCTATTAATATTTCAAAGTTAGTGCTCTACAAATATATGATTTTACATACTGTCAGTGTAAATAATAGTAGTATAGTACATTTCTTCTAGAGATCTGCTGAAATTTTTAAAGGCATTACTTCTCTAATCCTATAGAAAAGGTTCTGGAAGGCATTGTTCATGCCATCAAGTCAGCTTATTGGAAAATGAAAAATGCAGTTTGTCACCATCATGCAAAATATGTAGTTTGAGAATTTCAGTAAATTAACTTGAACTAAATTGTTTTGATGTTGTTTGTATCTAGTCAAAAGCACTGACATATTCTTGCAAATTGATTTTAGATTTTAAATTTCAAGGGCTATTTAGTTCACATTATCATAATTTACTGAATGCCTCACCTGTGTATGGAGAAGTTCTCAGATTAAAAATGACAACAATAATCACCACGAGACTTAGTTTCTGCCTTCTTGGTGCCGGTGTCTAATGAAAGGAACAGCACAGCGTGGTAAATTCCATAACAGAGTTTGGTATAAAGTGACTGGAAACATAGATAATGGTGCTTTTACTTCAATGCTGGAGGGGTGAATTTTTGAGAAAAATGATGGCCAGGTAACATTTTATTGGCTTTTAAAGAATAATAAGGAATTTCTTATTTGGGTAAGGTAGCAGCGTATTCCAGGTGGAAGGAATAACGAGAGCAAAGGAAGAAAGGAATGATAATTTGTAGCTATTTATGAAAATAGCTGTTGACCTAGCCTAGTGTTTCTACAGCATAGAGTACATTGGATAGAAGTATGGCGGGAAAAGGACATGCTTCATGTATAGAGACACGTTTTGGAAAACTAAAATATTACCTTCTAAATCACAGCATTCTTATCTTTTCTTTGTTATATGCCATGAGAAGATTCGTGATATACACTAGCTGGATTTTGTGTGTGTGTGATGCCTTCAAGCTTATCTGGACTTTTCTTCAAGTAAAAGAATATTATTCCTTTGCTTTTCCTATTATTAAAAAATATTGCATTATACTAATACACTTAAAATAAGGTAAATGTAAATTCTACAAACCATATTTCAAGAAGGCAATATAAATTGTGCAAAAGTAATGCTTAATTAAGATTTAGGAAACATCTACTGATTTCGTTTATGTAGAAGCATATACGAGCAAACTTGTAAAGGCAATACATCTAACTAGCATGTGATTGATAAGGTCAGAGTATGCATTAAAGAAGTATTGTCTATGCTAACTTTGTACTAAAAGAGTTATCTGGGAAAAGTTCATTGTTCTTATTCACATGGTGAAACACTAAACCAGTAGGTCAATTCATGAAACCATTCACCTGTAATATTGTGGGTGTGAGAACATTCTTAAATAAAACTTGATGAAAATTCTCTGCCATTTTCTTTGAGTATATTCACTGAATAAGAAGTCTTCATTCATACCTTAGAACAGGACTATGTGTATTTGCTCAGTTAATTTTAATGTGTTTAATGATTTTTATTAGACTTGCACTGGAATGTATTATCCACATATACGTGATGCTGTTTTTATAACAGGACTATTCTAATTTAACGGATGATGTGTGCTGGACTATCTATATCCTGTATCCCCTTTGTGACCAATATCATGTATTTTAGAAGTAGTTAACTGGAATTACATGTAGTTGGATCAATCATGGGTTATAGATTTTCATTATGTAAAACTAACTGAGCTGCGTAGAGATTCATCCTACAGTGTTGGCCTCATGGTGTTCTTTCTATACACATTAGATATCATACACAGAAGTGTGTGTGTGTGTGTGTGTGTGTGTGTGTGTGTGTGTGTGTGTGTGTTATAGTCTACTTCATTCTAAAAATGATTTGAGGATGTTAGGGTTATATGTGTAATGCAGAAAAATCCACTGTATTCTGTTAATTAAACAAGGGAGCCATTAGACTGAGATGGCTCTAATGCCCTGGCTGCCTATGTAAGCAAACCAAAATCTAGGCTTGTAGATTTTGCCTCAAGGTTACAAAATCAAAACCCAAGGACAACCAATCACAAACAGCCAACTAGGCTTAAAGCTATAACCAATCAATGATTTCCTTTCTTTGCTTCCACCTTTTCTCTGTAAGTCTCTCCTGTCGGTGGAAGCTTTCCTAGCTATACTTCAGGTTTGGCACTGCCCGATTAGACTCCATTTTTGCTCAAATAAACTCTTAAATTTTTAAAATGCTTCAGTTTTAACAGTTCAGTATGTTTAAAAATATGAAATTCTCAGAAAAAATAAAAAATAAAGAATCCTTTCTGTTTCCTCCATCAGCTGTTAAGAAGAAGGCTAGCTTTATCACTCCAGTTCCAGGAGGCGTGGGACCCATGACAGTGGCAATGCTTCTCAAGAACACCCTTCTGGCAGCTAAAAAAATCATTTACTAGATCACATGAAAGAATAAAGCAAACTGAAGTCATGCTACGTATCTATTTGACAAAAGGCAAAAACCTTTATATTTTACTACAAAGCTATTTCTACGTTGTATTTATTTTTTCACAGATGGAATCACTGTGGATCAGATGATTCACACAATCTTATGCATTT
Organism: Balaenoptera borealis; assembly: GCF_965194805.1. Lineage (NCBI taxonomy): Eukaryota > Metazoa > Chordata > Mammalia > Artiodactyla > Balaenopteridae > Balaenoptera > Balaenoptera borealis. The sequence goes on along the minus strand of NC_138861.1, from coordinate 60,084,389 downwards.
CCTGCTAATAATTACTGAATATTTTGAGTGGATATTGAGTTTTAGGAAAAAAAACCAAAACAACTGCAATGAAAACTTTGGTAACAATTGTTTATTTTGTGATTAATATTTGTTCATAATGTTAAAACTAATACAGGGCTCATAATAAACGCATATATTTTTGACACAAATATCACAAATAGTGTGTTTTCAACAAACATTTTGTCAGACAAATAAGCTCCCTTGTAAAATGTAATTTAGGTTTTACCATAATCATGCCCAATTTTTATATATTTTACGTACTATATCATATGATGAAAAAGAGTTTATTTGCTAAAGGAAAGATAAAATATTAAAAATAAACTTTTGACCTCATATACTTCCCAAATGCATCCTACGAGGCATACTAATGAGAAATGATGCTCCATTCAAGGAAAGAAAAACATGCAAGGAAGGCAAAAAATGCAGTGCTACTTGGAAAGGTACTGATTATTTCAAGTGGTGAATTACTAATTGCCAAGTAAAAATGCAATAAGAATGTGTTAGGTTTACATGTAATTTCTTTGTTCTTCTAGAAAAATATTTGGACAATACCTTCCTTGAAGAATAATGGAAACTCCAAAACCAAACAAATATACAAAACAAAACTAAGGTTGTATTTTCCCACAAATATCAGGAAAATACAATATAGTATGAATGAGGACTTCATTAAAGAATAGAAGTTATGTTTGTTCACAAATCTAGAAATCTAATAGAAAAATATGACACAACGCGCCCAAGCTAAGCCTTAGGATATGACTAAAAATCTATTGCTTTGTTACTCACAGTTCTTCCCTCTTCTCTTATAGCATTTGGTTCTCAAAGTAGATGCCATGTTTCTAACACAATTTAAATTAGAAAAAACATGTGACTGTCGGTTGAAGGCTATTTTGAGATTACCCTGAGCATATAATTTTATTGCTTTCAGGCCCAAATCCCAGTCTGTTTATGTACCAGTAATGATTCTTACCCAATGCATGTCTTTATTAGTGTATACTCTTGATCATTTGTGTGAAAATAGACTAGATGTTTATAATTAATATTTCAACTGTATAATAAAACCAATTTGGAAAGGAATACCTGTCTTCTTTTTCTTTAAGCTATCTATAAGTTTCTTTGTTCATATTTTTGTTATCTATTTCTTCAGAGCATGCTGGGGAAATGTACAAGTTCCTCAAACATGAAAGAAAAGGTTCTATAGCCCATTCCAGACCAATCTTTGTCTAATAACCCTGATAAAAGTTTAAATTCAAAGCTCCCAAGCTAACATTTCAGAAAGACCCTCTTTTTAATATTTAAGTGCCCCAAGTTCCCAAAACAAACATAATGACCCAAAATACATTTACATGGAAAAGGTGAAGTCTGTAATTTTGAGCTTCTTCCTCCCCCACCCCAAATGCAGGAGTTATTTTTTAGAAATATTTTTCCCCTTTGGTGAGGCTAAAATTCAGGAGTGAGCCTTTCCAGAGACCAATTAAACCACTATAAAGGAAAAATTATTCTAACATTTGTTAAAAATATAAGGACAACTTTATTCAGGACTATTGCAATGGGGTCGAGACTATCACAATAGAAGAGATTGAAAACTCCAAATATAGCTGCGACAGCAATGGATTTATAGGCAATGGAGAGAGTGAGGGGATCAGTAGATGGAAAATTACTAAGAGGAACTTGATTAGATAACAAGGCTAGAGGGATTCTTGTTAAACTAGCTTACCAGGATTCTTGTTAAAGTTAGGCCAGATATCAAGGGTGGGAGATAGGGAACTTGATCAGATATGGCAGGGACAAGGGTGCAAGGAGCAGGGCAGGGGGATTCTCCATAAACTAACTTAGCAGATTTCTTTGCTAAAACTGGGCTCAACAGGCTAAGTTGATGCCTAGTTGAGAAAAGGACTAGGAGGAGTCTAACTAAAGTTTGGTCAAGAAGGAAGCCTTTGTCAACACATAAAGGAAAAAAAGTTGGTTCATTGGTATCATGACTTTACTTGTGCATATTTGGGGTCTATAAAAGACATATGATTGTCTTGTGGAGGAGGTTTGGAGAAGTAAGTTCTCTTCTCCTACATGTATCTGTAAAAAGGACCCTGAAGAATTAATGAGGATTGAACAATAACATGAGAACATGGAGGTGAGAATGAGCTTAGCATATATATATGAAAGCAAGGGCTACAGTCAGACTGAAATGAAAAGTGTGTTGCAGAGTGGTGGAAATACAGCTGGATAACAGCAGAAATAGATTAGAGAAAGCCTGGATAAATCAGAATTTAGACTCTATTTAGTCAGTGATGAGAGTTGTAGTTAAAGCCTAGAAGACGTTATCACTGATTATCATGAGGAAGTTGTAAAGAGGAGCTTATTTTGGAGAAGAGATAATATGTTCAGTTTGACATGTTGAGTTTGAGGTGATGACATAATATATAAATAAAAGTCCTGACATAGTATCAGTCTGGTATGAGAATAATTCATGGCTAGTGATGAAAACTTAAGATGCATCAACATGTGTTAACCACTAAATTCCTAACCTTGATTGACCACTATACACACCCTGCATCTTTCTACACTTGTTTGATAGTAACAGCTGTCTTTAATTGAGCACCTATCATGTGCTAAATGCTTTACTTTTTTGTTATTGTTGTTACTGACAATCCACATTTGATATATGAGGAAATCAATGCTTGAGGTTATTAAAAAGTCTCAGCAAAGGCCAAATGGATAGCAAAGGTAGAACTGGAATTCAAAGAAAGGTCTGTTAGGATGACGTGAGCCAGAACCCACTCTCTTTTCATTCTATCACTCTACCTCCCCTCAGTGCCCACCTCCCCTGCCACCTAGAATTCTTTCTCTTATCACTATATGTCTAAATTCTATTTGCTAATTAAGATTCACTTCAAACGAAACTCATCCATGAGAAATGCTGTGAGAGTTTGACCAAGTCCCACCGCTGAACTCTTATACACATTTATGTACACATTCATGGCAGTCATCCGTCTCTACCCAGCACTGTAGTTATGTATGTACTTTCCTTAGCCCCCTCTAGTTCTTTGAGGTCAGAGTCCATGCAGGATTTTTCTATTTGTCTTACAAACATTACATGTTACAGGCATAAAATGGTTTATGAATGGATGAATGGCAACTGAATTCCTGAGAATTACAGAATAAGTTTAGAGAGAGATAAGCAATGGGCTGATGACCATTTCCTGCCAATGTCCAGCAACAAATTTTGGCTGTTAGTGAAAGAACAAGAAAGAAAAAGGGGACTTCCCTGGTGGCGCAGTGGTTAAGAATCCGCCTGCCAATGCAGGGGACACGGGTTCAAGCCCTGGTCCGGGAAGATCCCATGTGCGGCAGAGCAGCTAACCGTGTGCGTCACAACTACTGAGCCTGCACTCTAGAGCCCATCAGCCACAACTACTGAAGCCCACGTGCCACAACTACTGAAGCCCACGCGCCCTAGAGCCCATGCTCCGTAACAAGAGTAGCCACCGCAATGAGAAGCCTGCGCACAAGGAAGAGTAGCCCCTGCTCGCTGCAACTAGAGAAAGCCTGTGCATAGCAACAAAGACCCAATGTAGCCAAAAATAAAATAAATTAATTAAATAAATAAGTTAAAAAAAAAAGAAAGAAAGAATAAAAAAGGAAGGAAAAGAGAGGAGAGATGAAGAAAGGAAAGGAGGGGAAAGAAAGGGAAAGTAGGAGAAGGGAAGGAAAAAATAAACTTAATGGCAAGGGAAGGGAAGGGAAGGGAAGAGAAGACACTTCCAGAGATGCTTATGACTAGGGAGAGATGAATAAACTAAAAAGACAAAAAATGGTCAGAGGGAAAAATGATAATGGGGTGCTGCAGCTCTTAGCCTTCTTTCTCACTCTAACATGTATCAAGAATGAATACAAATATCCGTGAGGCCATGTTACAGTACCCACCTCTCCCATTCTTCAGGATTGCAGAAGGACTCCCTGATGACAGGATTGAAGATGTGAAGATAGGAGATTTTCCTATAGAGAGTGTAAGTGGGATTCATCATGATGAGTCCCAGAGGAAAAGAAACATATGGGATGACTTGGAGCTATTTTCTTAAGCTCAAGTGGTAGATGAGTTTCTATATTATATGGCTTAATTCACCAGAGTGGAGAAACATCTAGAGAGACAGTGGTCCACTTCTCTCAGCCCAAACATGTGTAAAAGCCATAATTCGTTTGTTTAGATTCTTATGGTAAGGTAATTTACTTAAATCTTGATCTTAGGAGACAATCTGAATTTCTCTAAGGTCAGTATACTGACTCCTACCAGAGGACACAGCTGGGGAACTGGAGAGGGCGTATGATCTGGAATCTGAACATGGGCTCAAGTCCTGACTCTAGGGTGTGTCCTTTGGCAAGTCACTTAATTCTTTTGAGTCTTCATTCTTTATTTGTCATATGGGAATAAGAATAAGGCCTGTTGTTTATTTCTTTATTCACTCAAGACAGATTGATTGAGTATACTCTACACTATATATTAGGCACCGGATTTGTTGGGGCCGGGATTACTGAAGACAGAATTGAGATATGTGTGAAAACCTTCTGCAAAATGCAAAGCACTGTCAAGTACCAGTTAACAGTTACTATAAAGATGGTTGTGGTACTATGTCCCAGTCTTAGAAATAAATATATTTAACATTAGACCTAGCATCTTCCTCCTGAAACTGCAATTGGTTGTGGTTTATTTAATCCTTTGTAAATGATTTTTCCTTAAATTCTTACCAGTGATACAGAGATGATTATTTGACTTATAATTCAAATATGATTTGCTTGGGAAAAACTGTATCCAGAACTTGTCTTAATAATAAATAGTTTTTTAAAACTCCACGAAAGTAGGAATATGAACTGTAGGCACATGTAAAGCAAGCCAAGTATACTCTTTTAACTTTAAAAGGATGACTCTGTGGCAAGCGATTGCCCAAGGTATAATGAGTTCAACAAGCTCATTCTTGTGTGATTTCTAAAGCCAAATTCATATTTGAATAGTGAAAGGGATCCTTTCCGGTAAACTGAATTTGCTGGGTGGACGTAATGCAAATGACAACCTATCTTGACTTAAACAGGTTTTTAAGGTACAGAAAATATGAGCAACTGAAATTCCTGGTAGAAAGGTGAAATACCTCAGCAAAACATATTTATAAATTGTTTATAATAATTTGGGGCAAGTGAAAAATTTATGGAAGTTCCTATAGTCACAAAAAGTAATAGCAATAATTACATATTTGGGCCTTAAAAGTGGTACTCTAATAATCATAAGTAGATTAATAGTAAGAAAAATTTGAATGTTGTATTAAACTAAAAGCTTTCTATTCATTAGATGTACCAAACATAAATATTTTAAATATTTTAATTTTACCTTAATGGAGATGACATTATTATTATTATTACTATTATTATTATCATCATCATCATCATCATTATTTTAGTGCTTTACTAGAGCCTAATCATTGGAGCACATACTTAAGAACTGTAGTTCCTAAAACTCAGTAGCCTATTCCATTTACTCAGAAAAATAAATGGCAGAATGACATAAATGTAAATCTTATGCTCTTAAAAACAATTATTTTTACAGAAATTGAAATAGTAAAACTAAGTAGCAAAAACCAAAATGGAATATTAAACCTTTATTTTTACACACATTTAATTGTTCTCTCCTGCCCATAAATTACAAAATATCTTGATTTGCAGTGGAACCCAATCTGTACTGAAAAGTAGTGTAACTGACTGCAGCTTCAGAGATATTTCTTTTATGAACAGGTTAAGATGTTTCCTAGTTTGGAAATATCAAAACTCCCCTTTCTTGGAATCTTTTATAGGTCACTATCGACTTTGGAGCTGGGATAATTCTGTTCACACCAAGGGGGCTTTTCCTGAATTCAGATTCTTTTTTGTTGTTTTAAGTATGTTTACAGACACTATTATGCCCACAGGTAACAGGAAACCAGTGTTTCAAAAGAAAATTTGATCACACTGCTAGATAACACAGGTATCCTAAACAAGTATACGAACGCCTCAAGGCTTCAAGCTGCTGCCAGAAAGACATATTTTTTTGATTGGTAAGAACTGCCAGATGACGCTTCATGAAATATAAATGCAAGAAAGCCTCCGAGAGCTCAATAAAAACTTTCCACCCGTCATTGTAGGAGGATAAGAGCAAGATACTGTTAACAAGTGCAGGAAATGGCTTTCGGAGTTTCAGTATCAGTCTATTTCTTATTCAATGGTATGTCATTTCTTTTTGTCGTGTTAATTTTGTGTCATTGTAAAATGTGAATAGGATTTATGTGAATTAGTGAGGAGTTGGCTTTTAGCAGTTATTCTTCATGACAAAGATCCAAGCAAGGAATTTGTGAATTAATTTAGTTTCTTATGTAATGTATGTTCCTCTTTTAACATATTTTGACACCTCTTTTTCTGAGATCTTTATATTGTTTGTTCTATACAATTGAAGAGTAGTTGATACATATGATATGATAGCGTCCTTGTGACTGAATGAGTTTATAAAATGTATTTCTTTCCTCTTAATAATTAATGTGTTTCTACTTTCTCTAACTATAATGTAGTGAGTGGAATTGATATGCATGAGAAACTATCAGGAAACTGCCCTTGTCAGGTTATGGATTTCAAATGTAAATGAATTAAAAATAGAACAGATGTGGGACTAGATAGAATAACTTTTGATCTGTTGCTTGTATGTAGAAGGAGGTTCACCTGCTAAAGATGCCTTCCCTCCCCCCCCACCCCCTTTCACACAGCTGTGACAGCATTGACTGAAGACGCAGCCAGGACTGTAACACCCCCAGTCACAACCCAGCAAAGTAACTGGACCGTTAACAAAACAGAAGGTATTTTCTTCACACTTTTGTATTTCAAGTGACTTTTTTTTTTAATGTTTGAGAGAAATTTGGATTGTGATAAAAACAACACTGGAAATTTTTAAATATATATTTTATTATTAGACAATCTTTTATCAGGATGCTGTTAAATGGAAGTGACAGGTAAATGTGTCAGCAGAGAATTGTCTTTTTAAAAGGAGGAAGTGAAGCAAATGAGAAGAAGTTGTTTTCAGTTATGTCCTGGATGTGAAACACGCCACACTTTCTGCTTGATTCCTGCTGGGTTCCCAATAACCCATGTGCTTCCAGAGGCAGTCTGTCCCTATTTTGGCATTCTTGATGAGTGACTTTATATTTTGATCTGTGATTGTGAGCTTTGCAGCCAAATAAATTTATGGCTACCAGATGAAGCCTTAATCCACTTTCCCCCATCTTTGGAAAGATCTTTTTTCTTGTCTTTGGGGGCTTTTATTGTTGCTTTAGTATATGCTATACCTCCCAACCACTTGTATCCAATTTTTGTTGTTGATGGTGATGATATATTTTATTATTGTTATTAAAATAGCTTCTGGCCACTGTTGAGCATCAGCATTTTTCCAAACTCTTTGAACTCTTAGAGGTGAACTTGGGAAACTTGTTACCTGCCAAGACCTGTGTATCAGGTGGTTGTGATTCTCACACAAATCACATGCCACCCCCTGATGTGAAGATGGGCTTCGTGACTTAGGACCAAAGAAACACCATATCTTGCTCTCAGAGGCAGGCAAGTAAAAGAAGATCAAGTTAAATATTTTGTTTCTGAATATGAAAGATAGTAACAGTTAAGTATTCTTCATTTCACCAATAATTTTAAATTTAAAAAATTTGCTTAAAATAGTTTGCTCATTTGAGTTTTTGAATATATATCAATTTGCAAATTAAAATTAGTGTGGCTTTTAGAATAACTTTTAGCCAAATTCTTCATGTCTTTTGAGCCTTTAAACAAAGAGAAAACATCTTTGTTGAGAGAGAATACTGTAGAGAATTAAAGAAGTACAGTTTCCTCTCAGTGACATAACAGTGTGCCCATCACCACCTGTTTTCTTCCCTAATAGTGAACCACAAGGCAAATTCTCCAAGTTACAGGTAATAATTATGGACAAAAGGGATTGAATATATCACTTCAGTAGTTTTTCTTTGCTTTCTTGATGGGTGAATTTCAGTTCCCTGCTTTTCATTTAACTTAAAAATCTGAATCCAGTATCTCAGGAAAGTTTCATGAAGTTATAACTAATATTCTTCTCCTTAGAGGAAAGATGAGTCTCTAGTATATTCTTTCTTTGTAAATGTCTTCTCTCAATTCTCACATTTTCTAGTAAGTCCTGGTTCAGGCTTGGTTAATTGAACTTATTTAATCTTGAAGTAGGAAGAACCTAGCACAGTTTATAATGAGAAATTCCCACTGCCTTAGAATTAATTATCAAGATGAGAAATTAGATTTACTATACCACATTTAACAAAATGAATATGAATTTTAAGGTAATGTTGTGTGTTCTCAACCAAAATGAAGTTCTATAACAGTATCTTGTTGGTGACTTAGTACCTAAAGATTTAGTATTTTCAATATAAATAAGTATGCCTTTTTAGATCTTTTTCTCCTGAAAACAAATAAGTATGATTCTCTTAATCTACTTAGCAAGGTGAATATAATATAACATGATAACTAAGGTTGAGGAGATATGTTTATTCATAATAGTGACAAAAATAAAATGCCACTAATTCTTCTTGTGAAGAATTTAAGAATCAGTAATTAAAGTATACTAAAAAGGACTCATTTACGCTGTTTTGTCATTCCCACTGCATAAACCTCAAGGACAGTATAGGTATATGTCTTTAGTACATCAAGGAATGAAGGATGAGCATCCTGAAATCTATGTATTTTGCCACAGTACAGCTTCCCAAAGGGAAGTTTCCAATAAAGAGGCTTCTGGACACTTGACCACAAAGGTTTCGCCAAGTGTTGTCATTTGCATAGTGTTAAAGCTAGAAATCAGAACCCAGGTTTTCTAATTCCAACTCCATGGCTTTTCCCACAATATCATAATGCCTCTTAACTGAGTAAATTTTCTAATTAACATTTGAAGGTATTGTCTTAGCTATGTTAAGCCATAAGTTGTTTCTGGCTTCACCTATAGGTCATAACAATACCTCTTCTGAAATCAGTTAGGGAAAACAATCCCTTTTCCATTAGCTACTTAAGGTAGTCTGCATAAGAAGAAGGGGGGATTCTCATCTCACTCTTCTCTGGGGAATGAAAAGAAATCAAGTTCATTATCTCCCACCCATAAATCCAAATCTTCCTGAGTGCTACTTCTCAGGTGTAAAGGGGACAATGAAAAAAATTGTATTATTTCATTTGTATCCAGGCATATATTTGGGAAGCCTTGCTCAGGACAGCATGCTAAGACTAGAATCAATGCTGCCACCTTTTGGCAAACTTGTATCTCTATCTTATCACATAGTTTCCAAAGAATGGAATGATCATCAATCCACCTCCAGCCCCTAATTCATTAATATGTCTTAGATGATATTAACCCAAGCTTTGTAAATATAACCTGTCAAAGGAATCAATCAATAGTTCAAATGACAGAGCACTCAAAGAATATTCTTAAAATTAAAGGTCTTTTTGTATATGTGTTACAAATCTACCGTGGAAGTGTGACCCACCTCATCTGTTAATACTGTTATCTCCTTTTTCTAGCTGGTTACACAGAAGGACCCATAGCGTTGAGGCTCTCACATCCTTGCCTGGAGGACCACAATAGTTACTGCATCAATGGTGTTTGTGCATTCCACCATGAGCTGGAGAAAGCCATCTGCAGGTAATTGCAAAGAACTTCCCAAGCCCTAGAGATGGGAGAAGGAGAATGTATGCCTCCTTTCACATGGTGTTTCACAACATTTCCACACGCCTCCATCTTATCTAGTAAAAAAGGTACATGATCTGAACGTGATTCACCAATTCTCTTTGTATTTGAATAGCTAAGGAGTCTTTTTCTAACCTACCTAGTTCTCATTACTCAAAAATATGGTTCCTAGATTAGCAGCATCTGTATAACCTGGGAGCTTGTTGAAAATGAAGAAGCTCACACCGTACTTCAAAACTACTGAATCCAAATCAACTTTTAACAACATGCAAAGATGTTTCCAAGTTTTTACGGATAGATTATAGGATAAAATGAAACAGACTATGGCAAAAACACTTCAGGAATATAAAGTTCTAGATCAACTGAGATACCATTTTTATGATCATTGATTTGCTCAGCATCCTCCTATGAAAGAGTAGGTTAACAATTTTCTAGATCAACTCATGCAAGGGTCCTACCTTTCCCTCCTACCAATGAGGGAATTTGCATTAATACGGGGTCTTAATCAAATGATTATTGTAAAATACATGGCTTCTTCAATACATTTAATAGATTGGCTTTCATTTGGTATTGGCCTCTTTAATTTAAATCACTTTTTATTAAATTTTTTTCATTCTTCGAAATTTGTCATTTGTGTTTCTATCATAATGAGTTTTAAAATTATACATTCTTTTCTTTTTTTAAAGGTGTTTTACTGGTTATACTGGAGAAAGGTGTGAGCACTTGACCTTAACTTCATATGCTGTGGATTCTTATGAAAAATACATTGCAATTGGGATTGGCGTTGGATTATTATTAAGTGCTTTTCTTGTTATTTTTTACTGCTACCTAAGAAAGAGGTATGAAAAAAAAACAAATTATGAAGTCACTAGATACTCATTCATTTGACAAATTTTCACTAAGCCCCTACAATGTACCAGGCACTGACATATATAATTTTTTAGTGAAAATATGGCTGTAAATCTGGCAAGTTCCTGCATATTTGTTTTGATGTCTTTTCTCATAAACCCAGACAAGAGGTAAAAATTTACCCACAGTTGCAATAGGATAGTTCCAAATTACAGTTTCCCTTCATCCCCAACTCTGTCTGCCTACATCAAAGTTATAAATGTGTAGGACAGTCGGCCCACAAGGGTAAAGATTAATGTGTTTTGTGCACAATTATATGAAGTGTCAAATACCATGTCTGGCACACCATAGACGCTCAGTAAACATTTGTTGAATGGACAAATCAAAATATGAGTATTAAAGGAATGAAAATGTGTGATAAATGTGGGCCATTTTCTTCCCAGACATTAGTTGAGGGTATATTCAGGAGATACTGTCTACTGCTAAAAGCTAAACAAGATAAATTTGATCCACTAAGTATAAATTACTCATGCATTAATTATTAATCATTATTTCTGGCTTTTCCACACTGGTAATTTTTCCTTTAATCCATGTATAGGGAAAAGTCAAGAAATAATGTGATATACATTAAAGAAAATGTATAAATACATTTCCCTTGCTGTACTCTATTAACTAAGTTGTCATTTTTAAAATGACCAAAAATTACTGTACAACATTAAAAAAAATTGTTTGCTTAGTAATTGCATCTTAGAGAGAATAAAATCTGTTATATCAATTGTGGATCAATTGATATAAAATCTGTTATATCAGTTGCCTAAGAGACTAAGAAAGAAAATAAAAAAGGAAGTAAGACCTTTTAATATTAACAAGACAGCTGTCTGGGATCAGGTTCCCTAGAAGCTGAACCTGAGATAGAGATTTCCTGACTGAGTGATGACTGGTCGCGAGAATGCTCAAAGGTGAAATCTGTAATGAAGTAGGAAAGCTAGAACAGAGGAAGAAGGTAAGCAAAGATGTAGTTTAGCTGAAATCTATCCTCAACCTGACTCCAAAGGGAGACCTAGAACATGACTGGCATCGCTGCCCCATCCCAAGAAGGTGAGGGATCTTGGTTGTAGTACCCAGCGTCATCAGGCATGGGTGTCAGAGTGCTCCTGGCAGGGTAAGGGGCAGGGGCTTGGAATCTCCTAGGAATCTTCAGGCAAAGTCCTCTCTTGGCTGAGGACAATCTTCTAGAGAAGGATGGTGCTATGAGCCTTATTAACACCCACAACTGCTGGGGGATGGGTATACCAGTGGGTAAAGAGGATATGGGTGGGATACCAAGAGCAATTGCTACACCAGAGCATTTATATAATCCTCAATAAGCTGTACAAACAGCAGTCAAATTCATATGAAAAACAATACTCTGTTTTAGGTGTCTAAAATTGAAATCACCTTACAACGTCTGTTCCGGAGGAAGACCACTATGAGGCCTTTGGAAGGAATTTTCATGAGTCATTGGTGAAAATCAGTGGGCCCAAAACTGAAATTTTCAAGTGAAACAACACAACTTCCTAAGCTGACTAGAAAGTTGGAATCATGATGAAACAAGGGAATAAATTTCAACATTGGTCCTTAGACTTTGCTATTTTTAAAGTGCCATGGGAGCCAAGGGAACAAGGTACAGTGACAGAAGTCAAGTTCACAGTTCTACTCTGGGTTTGTTGCTGCTGTGTGATTATTGTTCTCACTGCAGAGAGACTGAGTTTTATGCTTCTGACTATGTCAGATGTGAATTTTCATGGGAATAATTATCAACCTTGCAGCCAGCCAAAGCAATGCCAAGCTTGGATTCTTCACTATGCTTGCTACCAGGATTCTGGACCACTGCTCTACGGACCAAATCCCAAACATGATGCTTTCATGGTGTCTAAAAGAATGTGCTATTCAGATGAGATTACTATTATGGCACCTCCAGTGAACCAAACTTATGATTGAAGTCTAAGCTAGAGAAAAGAAATGGAATGTCCAAGGCAAACATAATCATACCCAACTTGCGACAACACTGTGAAATATGGAATAAGCTAAAGAGTTTCTGATGACTGAAAGCTGTCTAGACACTGAGCCCTGAGGAGGCAAAACGTTTTTGTTTCTGCATGGATTATAAAATTTTGTGTTGGACTCACTGGTCCCCGAATGCTTATGTTCATCACTTTCTCCTATTGTTAGTGGAATTACCTGGCGATTATCTACTTGGACTGAAATTCTAAAATTCTACTAACAAATAAAATTCTACAATTGGCTCTGAAATAGAAACTGAAGAACATGACATAAGAATTTTCCACCAGCCAACAGCGGGTGGAAATTTTCTTTACCATTTCTGGGTACTGGAGAGAAGATTTGCACAGAGGGAGAGAAAACGGAATATTGGTAGAAATAACAATTTGAGAATTAGGGTCCTTCCTCTCTAATCATATTTCTTCCACCTAATTTGAATAGTCTTGTTCAGGTCCCTTAATTTCTTTGGGCTTTGATCAGTTTCTACAAGGTCCTTCTAGCTCTAAAATTTGATTGTGACAGAAGAGAGAAAATTTTCCACCTCTCAACTCCATCTCTGTCCCCGACCTCACCTCTCACCCCACTGGATATCATCTTAGGTGTATATTTTATTATTTGGTTTGTAAAATAATAATTTAAGAATTTGTTTTTAAAGGAAGTAAAACATGAAATTAAAAATAATAATATCTACCATTTTTCTTTTAGATTCAATCTAAGACTGTGGACTTTTTTTCTATTGTGGTGTAGATAAGCAAAATAATTTTGATCATGAGATGGGTTAAAAAAATATCAAACATGAATATTCTTACAGTGGTAGCCCAGTAGCAAGCCTTTCTCTTATATTAAGTTGTGACTTTTCATTCACTTCTAAACAAAACTACATTCTGCTTTCCTTTGAATAGAAGGCATTTCACTTGCTTCGTTTTTCCTTCAGAAGGAATTTAATGCAGATGAATTGCAGGTCAGCACTTTCTGCATGACCTCACAAAGTATGCAGAGGTTACATCATACCAAGGAGTGGGGAGATGAAGGTTCCTCCCAGTGACTCCAGTGACCGCACCTAGAAAGCTAGGCTTTTCCTGAGCATTTCAAAAAGGTGTTAAAAAGCTGGGTAGAGTCCAGGAAGAAACACTAAAGCTTAATTAAGGACTGCCTCCCAATGAAAAGAAGAGGAAGTAAGGGTAGAGTCTGGGGAGGTGATAAACTAAAAAGTTATAAATATTTGCTGTCTATAAATATTTCTAAAATGTAAACATAATTGAATTGATATTAATCAACAAATTAAAATTCCCAGAATGCCAAACCAAAGAGTAAACCAAAACATAAAACCAATAGAAATTCAATTTTTTTCACCTGTGGAAGAGTATATATTAACATTATAAAATCCACCCAGTGAGACTACATATATGGAAATTTATTTATTTATCTATTTATTTTTATAAATTTATTTATTTATTTTTGGCTGCGTTGGATCTTCGTTGCTGCCCATGGGCTTTCTCCAGTTGTGGCGAGTGGGGGCTACTCTTCATTGCGGTGCACGGGCTTCTCATTGCAGTGGCTTCTCTTGTTGCAGAGCACAGGCTCTAGGCGTGCAGGCTTCAGTAGTTGTGGCACGTGGGCTCAGTAGTTGTGGCTCGTGGGCTCTAGAGCACAGGCTCAGTAGTTGTGGCTCAGGGGTTTAGTTGATCCACAGCATGTGGGATCTTCCCGGGCCAGGGATCGAACCAGCATCCCCTGCATTGGCAGGCGAATTCTTAACCACTGCGCCACCAGGGAAGTCCCTATGTATATGGAAATTTAGAGTGTAGCTCATGAGAAGCCATCTGTTTATGGTCCGTCATACAAAAGAATCTTGTGAAAAACTCCTAGAGTTCATTTTCCAGGAAGGAATCTCTGGCATTCCTATGGCAATATTTACATATGTAAGCAGGCCTTAAGTAGGAAAATGCATAAGTATAAGATGTTCTGCAAATTTTTCATTTTCTATTTTTTCCTATATGCAATAAGACCCTGAAAAAAGCCTACCAGTGAAGCCCTGGCATCAGAACTACATTTTCAGCTATTAGGTGAGGTGGGTTATTTAGGAAAGAAATGAGAACATGTTTCTGGCATCTTTGACTAAATCAAACGGGCCAAGGGGTTCATCAATTTCTTTTATTTCCCATTTTGTCTCCTTCCTGTGTCTGCCCTTCAGTTCTTGAGAACACATTCTTAGGTCATCAATATTCATGAGTGAGTCATTAGTTAGCCTTTTGGAGCATAATGGCGGTGGGAGCAAACACTATAACTTCAGTCACGCTTGAGTGAGTAAATTTACAGAAAGGGAATTATAACTGCTTGTTATTGTATCTTCTTTCTCCAAATTACTTTTCTGTATAATTATGTTTTTATAATGTTGGAAAGTAGATGAAATCATAACACAGTCCATCTTTTAGTGTTTCCTGGCACAATACAACCCTTAATTTTGAAACATCTATTTTGGTGACGTCAAGAAGATTTCTATTCATTATATGTAATTGAAAAAAAAATGTCTAAAGGAAATAACAAGGCAAACATGAGTAATTTAACCTTTTGATGTTGAACTTAGGATGATTCGCCACAGAGGACATGAGTAAACCACTTAACTTCTCTGTCTTACAAACTGTAACACATTCTGTGGTATGATATAAATATTGATATCCTACAACTCATACTCATGGGAAGGGTTACCAGAATCTCTCTGTTGCAAAATACCACTCTTTCTGGCTTACATCATGACTGCATGACATCAGGATATTAGCAGTTGCCAAGATGAACTGGAAGTGTTGAAATTTAATTTGTGAGCCTGGCACTGCTAATCTGCATGAGTCCACATTTCTGTCCAACCTTTTGGCACAGCTCTAGTCAGTAGCATATTCAGAAGCATATCTTCCAAATTCAGCTCCAAATTTCTGTGAGATGTTCAATGAATGCACAACTCAGAGTACAAGGGCCTAAGTAGTTAATATCCTAAGAATTCAAAGGCTAGACTCCTTGAGAATACCCACATGAATAAATGTGTCCCATCTGGACATTTCACTCCTCTGCCAAAACTAAACATGAGGGCTGTTATAGATTTGGACAACACCCACAGCTTCCAGAGAAGCATCTCCTAAAGATTAGGAATGCGATGATATGGTAACAAGAACTGAATTGTTTAATTGGGTCTTATCTCTATACTTCATGGCCTTGCCTTTCTTTGTAATTTTTATGTCTCAGATAATATTGGAGCATAAGTCACTTAGATTGAAATTCCGTTAAGACCATAGCCAAGCAGGTATCAAACTAGCAGTGTTAAGAGAATGTTAATTAGGCTTCCCATCTTTCTGGAAAAAAATGGCACATATAGATTTTTTAAATTGCACAAAAATATTGATTCAATATTAAGTCCCTTCACAAAGCAAGTTGAAGTAATAGTGTAATATAGCTATCATTTATAAGCACTTATAATATTTGAAAAGCATTGTTAGCTTTGTTTCAATTAATCCACACCTATATGTAATTGAGGCTTAGAGAAGGCAATTCACTTTTTCAAGGTCACATAGCCTTTAAGTGGCGGAGCCTAGACATGAACCAGATAGATCTAATGCCAAAGTCCCTCATCTAAACCCTAGATGATAATGCTTCCCAATATTTTATGAGAAATACTAGTGTTGGGGTTGGTTTCTTGATGAGCTTGGAGATATACCCAAGAGACTTGTATACAAATTTTAAAAAGTTCTTTTCTTTAAAATACATAAAATAATGACCTTTGTCATGGGTCAACCACAAAAATTCCCTGGTGTCATCTGCAGATTATTAAAATATGCATATCTTCATTAGGGTGGGGCCAGAACAAGCTTCAAGTGCCTGTTGACAGTTGAATGTACAGTCTGGGGAGAGACTTTAGACTGTAAATGAACCCTGGTTTATCCTCAGGACATAGAGAATGAGGTGGTCATTTGGGAACACTTGATCCCTGTTTGTGGACAAGGGTTTGCTGGCACCAGTGTTATCCTAACTGGGACACTCTTGGTTCAGTTTGGTAATGAGATGAGGAGTGAGTGGTGTTCACATCTATAGGAAAATCTCATCAACCTCCTTCCAACACATCACTCTCAATCCTACCCTAGTGCCATATATACCTTAGAGAAAAAGTCAATGGTAGTGGTCCAGCTTGGGGCAAAAACTGGAAGCAACATTAAAAAAAATCTGCAATGGATGGACACTTCAAGGACCTGTGATCTAGTCTGGCTGTATGATTATCTAACTTTGCTGGGGCCCTTTGGACAGGCTATCCTTGTCTGTTAAGTGAAGAAGTTATACTCTAGAGATGACCTCCACACTCCCTTCCTGGTCGAAAGTCGTATGTTGAAAATGTGCAGCCTAAAAGGCAGATCCAGTCCACAGTCATATTTCCTTTGGCTTTCATGATGTTTGTTTTAAATCAAGCCCATATTTAGAAATCAAGATGTTTTAGTATAAAAATCCAGCTTTTCTAGATTCTAGAAAAATAGGAGATATAGGGGATATCCTAGAAAAATAGGAGATACAGAGCTCTGACCCTGTATTCTTACATAGCTTTGATCAGAAGGAGTGCTCCCTTGACACCCAGACTGCTTCTGTCACTATGCTTCCCATTCAGGGTTCCTATAGGCCTTAAAGTCTGCCTCCATGGTTCTTTGATTGGATTAATTTTAAGATCCTGCCTCATCTAAATTCCTCTGAGTCTAGTTATCAGAGTACCTGCAGAGGGCCTTGTTGTACTGCAAACCACTCAAGCCATAAAAGAATCTCAGATTCTTTAGGAGAACCCACACTCACCTGGAAGCTGGCAGGGGCAGCATTCAATGACTCAGACTCTCTGCCCTGCCCATGCCCTCAGTCACTCTCTGCTACAATCTTTGTCAGATTTGTTTTCTCAGTGTTCAATCCTGCTTATGTTAACTCCCTGCTCAAAAACAAAACTGACTCCCCATTGCGCGCCATGTTTAACAAAGGCTCCCCTCCCAGTAGTGTGAGGCCTTCCACAGGGAGGCTCTGGTGGTCTCTCTTTCTCATCTACCCTCCAAGGGCTCCCTACTCAGACCATCAGCTGCAGCCACCAGCTGCCCTCTGCTCTCTGAACAGACCTCACAATTCCTATCTCTGTGTTAGGGTCTCTGCTTTTCCCTCCACATGTATTACCCTCCTCCATCTCTGTCTGCCAAGATCCTATGCAATTTTTTTCAAATCCTGCCTTCTCCTTGAAGAATTATGTTATTTACAAATATCATCACTCCTTTCCTTTGAACTCCTTGATTATTATTTTCTTTAACCTCTCAAATAGTGCTTACATTCTGCCTTGTGTTATAATGATTTTTGTTCTTGGCTAAGTTCCAGTGGTGGTAATAACAATAATAATAATAATAATAGACTTCATTCATTAAGTTCATACCATAGACTGGGCAAAGTGCTAAGTTATTTCTATACAGCATCTCTTTCAGTCCTCAAAGACAGCCTGGAGGAAGGTTTTATTGGGAACTGTGATGAACAGCAGTTAAAAATACCAGTCTTTGGAGTTGAAAAGTATGTGGCTTAAATCCCAGCTCCACCCCCTACCAGCTGTGCTGCCTTGACCAAGTTTCTTAACTTTTCTAAGCCTGAGTTTTGTCATTTGTAGAAAAAGGATAATATTTATCTGCTAGAGTTGTTTGGAGGGTAATAGTGAGTGTTCAATGAATATTAGCTATTTTATGATTGTCTTCCATTTTTCAGATCAGGAAACTGAAACTTAGAAAGTTTAAGTAACTTGTTCAGTGATATGCAGCTAGTAGGTGGTGGAACCTGGATTTTACCACAAGGCTGTCCAGTTCTGAGGCCTACTTCACTTAGCACAGTACTTTGACCATGGCTGTCACTTGGTTAATGTTGTCTAAAGCAGGATCTGAAATCTCGGAGGGCTGGGTTTTGAGTCCCAACTGTTTGTTAGCTATGTGATGGAGAATAAAATATTTAACCCCTCTAAATCTCAGTTGCCTCCCTTATAAAATGGGGATAATAATTACACCTAACCTATATGGTCATTTTAGGATTAAGTTAAATTTGATAGCTAAGTATGTAAAATATTTAGAACACAGTACTCATTCAATAAATTTTACTTACAATTATTAAACATTTGAAACTCCTGTTGAAATTCTTATCGATACTTAATACAATCAGTTTTCTTTTTTATAACATGACATACGCCTTCCTAAAAAAGTTATCACACTGCAAATTTAAGCAATAAAAACCACAAGTCTTATGGGATAACTAAGGCTAAGGGTATAATATTCAAAAACTTTGTCAGTGACGCATTAAAAAAAAGAAACACTAAAGAAAATCATCAAGCCACAAGGGAAGAGACAAAAAGAAGAAGAAGGAATAGAGAAAAGCTATAAAACAGTCAGAAAGCAATTAACAAAATGGCAATAAGAACATACCTATTAATGATCACTTTAAATATAAATGTACTAAATTCTCCAATCAAAAAACTTAGAGTGGCTGAATGTATAAAAAAACAAGACCTACCTATATGCTGCCTACAAGATCTAAACACACACAGACTTAAAGTTAAGGGATGAAAAAAGATATTCCATGCAAATTAAAACAAAAAGAGAGCTGGGGGCAGCAATCTCATATATGATAAAATAAAGTTAAAAAACAAAAGCTGCAGCAAAAGACAAAGAAGGGCATTACATAATCATAAAGGGATCAATCCAAGAAGAGGATGTAACATTTGTAAATAATTATGCATCCAACATAGGAGCATGTAAATATATAAAGCAAATATTAACAGATATAAAGGAAAAATCAACAGTAACGCAATGATAGTAAGGACTTTAATGCCCCACACTTACATCAAAGGATAGATCAACCAGACAAAAATATCTATGAGGAAACATTGGCCTTAAATGACACATTAGAGCAAACGAGCTTAACAGATGCATACAGAACACTGCATCCCCAAACTGCAGAATACACTTTCTTTTCAAGTGCACATGGAACATTCTCCAGGATAGATCACATGTTAGGCCACAAAACAAATCTCAATAAATTTAAGAAGATTAATATCATATCAAGCTTCTTTTCCAACCAAAACATTATGAAACTAGAAATCAATTACAAGAAAAAACTGGAAAAAACACAAACACATGGAGATTAAACCACATGCTACTAAACAACCAATGGGTCAACAAAGAAACCAAATAAGAAATTTAAAAACTACTTTGAGACAAATGAAAATGGAAATACAACTTTGCAAAATCTACAGGATGCAGCAAGAGCAATTATAAGAGGCAATATCAGAGCAATACAGGTTTACTCAAAAAACAAGAAAAATTTCAAACAAGCAATCTAACTTTACACCTAAAGGAACTGGAAAATGAAGAACAAGCAAAGCCCAAAGTTAGCATAAGGAATGGAATAATAAAGATCAAAGTGAAAATAATAGAAATAGAGACAAAAAAAAAAATAGAAAAGATCAACGAAATTAAGGGCTGGTTTTTTGAAAAGATAAACAAAATTGGTAAACCTTTAGCCAGACTCATCAAGAAAAAAAAAGAGTCCAAAGAAATAAAATCAGAAATGAAAGAGAAGTTACAACTTATACCACAAAAATATAAACAATCACAAGAGACTACTACAAACAACTATACAGCAACAAATTGGACAGGCTAGAAGAAATGAATAAATTCCTAGAAACATACTGT
Organism: Balaenoptera borealis; assembly: GCF_965194805.1. Lineage (NCBI taxonomy): Eukaryota > Metazoa > Chordata > Mammalia > Artiodactyla > Balaenopteridae > Balaenoptera > Balaenoptera borealis. The sequence continues at coordinate 60,063,992 of NC_138861.1, read as the reverse complement.
TTTCAAAGATTAAATCAGGAAGAAATAGAAAATATGAACAGACGATTAGTAGTAATGATACTGAATCAGTAATCAAAACCTCCCAACAGAAGTCTAGGATCAGATAGATTCACAGGAAAATTCTACCAAACATTTAAAGAAGAGTTAATACCTACCCTTCTACAACTATTCCAAAAAATTGTAGAGGAGGGAGTGCTTTCAAACTCAATCTATGAGGCCAGAATTACCCTGATACAAAAATCAGACAAAGACACACAAAAAAGAAAGAAAGAAAGAAAGAAAGAAAGAAAGAAAGAAAGAAAGAAAGAAAGAAAGGAGAGAAAGAAAGAAAGAAAGAGGAAGAAAGGAAGGAAGGAAGGAAAGGAAGGAAGGAAGGAAGGAAGGAAGGAAGGAAGGAAGAAAGAAAGAAGGAAAGAAAGAAAGAGAAAGAAAGAAAGAGAAAAAGAAAGAAAGAAAGAAAGGAAGGAAGGAAGGAAGAAAGAAAGGAAAGATGGAAAGAAAGGAAGAAAGAAAGAAAGAAAAAGAGAAAGAAAGAACATTACAGGCTGGCAGGGTGGTGGTGGTGGGATGAACTGGGAGATTGGGATTGACATATATACACTAATATATATAAAATAGATAACTAATAAGAACCTGCTGTATAAAAAATAAATAAATAAAATTCAAAAGAAAAATTACAGGCCAATATCCCTGGTGAATATAGATGCAAAAACCCTCAACAAAATATCAGCAAACCAAATTCAACAATATATAAAAAGGATCATACACCATGATCAAGTGGAATTTATTCCAGGGATGCAAGGATGATTCAATATCTGTATATCAGTTATTGTGAAACACCACATTAACAAAACAAAGGATAAAAATCATATGATCATGTCCATAGATGCAGAAAAAACATTTGATGAAAGTCAACATCAAGATGTGACAAAAACTCTCAACAAAGTTGGTATAGAGGGAACACAACTAAACATAATAAAGACTGTATATGACAAGCCCACAACTAACATCATACTCAATGGTGAAATGCTGAAAACTTTTCCTCTGAGATCAGGAACAAGAAAAGAATGGCCACTCTCACCACTTTTATTCACGTGGTACTGGATGTCCTAGCCATAACAATCAGACAAGAAAAAGAAATAAATCCATCTGAAATGGAAGGAAAGAAGTAAAACTGTCACTATTTGCAGATGGCATGATATTCTATATAGAAAAACCTAAAAACTTCACCAAAAAACAATTAGAACTAATAAATGAATTCATTAAAGTTGTAGGATACAAAATTAATATGAAGAAATCTGTTGTATTTCTATACACTAATAACAAATTATCAGAAAGAGAAATTAGGAAAACAATCCTACTTACAATTGCCTCAAGAAGAACAATATACCTAGGAAGAAATTTAACCAAGGAGTTGAAAGACTTGTACTCTGAAAACTATAAGACACTAATGAAAAAAAATTGAATAAGATACAAACAAATGGAAAGATATTTTTTGCTCATTGGTTGGAAGAATTATTGTTAAAATGTCTATACTACCCAAAGCAATTTACAGATTCAATGCAACCCCTATCAAAATACCCATGGCATTTTTCACAGAACTAGAACAAATAATCCTAAAATTTGTATGAACCACAAAAGATCCCAAATAGCCAAAGTGTTCTTGAGAAAGAACAAGACTTGAAGCATCACATTCTCTGGTTTCAAACTATACTACAAAGCTATAGTGATCAAAATAGTATTGTACTGGCACAAAAACAGACACATAGATCAATGGAACAGAATAGAGCACCCAGAAATAAACCTACATTTATTGGTCAGTTAATCTATGACAAAGGAGGCAAGAGTACACTATGGGGAAAAGACAGTCTCTTCAATAAATGGTGTTGAGAAAACTAGACCATTACCTGAAAAAGAATGAAACGATTTTTCTTACACCATAAACAAAAATAAACTAAAAATGGATTAAATGCTTTAATGTAAGACCTAAAATCATAAAACTCCTAGAAGAAAATATAGGCAGCATACTCTTTGACATCAATCTTGGCAGTATTTTTTTTTTTTTTTTGGATCTGTCTCTTCAGGCAAAGCAACAAAAGAAAAAATAAACAAATGGGACTACATCAAACCAAAAGGCTCTTGCACAGGGAAGGAAACCATTAACAAAACAAAAAGGTAATCTACTGAATGGGAGAAGACACTTGTAAATGATATGTCTGATAAGGGGTTGATATCCAACATATATAAAGAACACATACAACTCAATAGCAAAAAAAAAAGAATTAGATTAAAAATGGGCAGAGGACCTAAATAGGCATTTTTCCAAAGAAGACACACAGATGGCCAAACAGGCACATGAAAAGATGCTCAACATCATTAATCTTCAGGGAAAAGCAAATCAAAACACAATGAGATATCACCTCACACCTGTCAGAATAGCTACCATCAAAAAGAAAACAAATAACAAGTGTTGGTGAGGAAGTGGAAAAAAGGGTACCCTTGTGCACTGTTGGTGGGAATGTAAATTGGTGCAGCCACTATTGAAAACAGTATAGAGGTTCCTCAAAATTTTACAGTAGAACTACAATATGATCCAGAAATTCCACTTCTGGGTATTTATCCAAAGAAAATGAAAACACTAATTGGAAATCATATATGAACTCTGACGTTCACTGCAGCATTATGTACAAGAGCCAAGATATGGAAGTAACCTAAGTGATCATGGATAGATGAATGGATAAAGAAGATGTGGTATATATATATATATATATATATACAATGGAATATTACTCAGCCATAAATAAGAATGAAATTTTGCCATCTGTGACAACATGAATGGACCTAGAGGGTATTATGCTAAGTGAAATAAGTCAGATAGAGAAAGACAAATATCATATGATTTCACTTTTATGTGGAATCTTAAAAACAAAACAAATCAACAAACATAACAAAACAGAAACAGACTCATAGATACAGAGAACAAATGAGTGGTTGCCAGAGGGGAGGTGGGTGGGGGAATGGGCATTGTCGGGGGAAGGGAACTAAGAGGTACAAACCTCCAGTTACAAAATAAATGTCACAGGGATGTAATGTGCATAGGGAATATAGTTAATAATATTGTAATTACTTTTTATGGTGACAAATGGTAAGTAGACTTATCACAGTGATCATTTCATAATGTACAAAAATATCAAATCACTGTGTTGCACACCTGAAGCCAATATAATATTCTAAGTTAATTATACTTCAATAAAAAAGAAACAATAAAAACAGTAGCATAGCCTTATTGTACATTTTAAGTGATTAAAAATACACAAAGAAATAATAAAATATGTAAATAGTTCAGTATGTAGGGTACTTTATCTCAGAAAATACCTGAAGTTTGCTTGTGAAATGATAGGGGAAGGATTATAGAAACTGGATAGAAAGTTGTAACAGCAGATGCTCGTAACACCAACCTGAACCAATGTAGCCGGCATACACTTGCGATTTGGGCATGTGTGTGTGTTTGGTGTAGTCTACTAAGCTCAGCTCAACAGCTTTGTGCATTCATCTAGTGCTTCTCTCAAGTGAAATCATGTGTAAGCAAACACAGAACTCCTATTATGCTCAAACTGTTCCTTTATGTTGGAATAAATGCACATTTTCAAAACAAGCATTCAAATAAAACTGACTGTGTCTTGAAATGATCATAACCCTTGTATCTCAACCTAAACCTTAATTATTATTATTAGGCACTTGAAGTATTCTGATTATATTAGACACTCAAGACCTTGAGGGCTGGGGGTTATGATGACCCTTATTTCTCAGTCTAAATTTTAACAGGAGTGTCAAGGACATATTTCCAAGGACCCACGATACTGGACTTTCGAGTTCTCTCAGACAGACTTGTTATCATCGTGTTTGTTCTTTTCTTTATCAAACTATAAATGGACAGAAAACCTCATGATTATATTTTCCTTCCTAAAATCATAATCACTCTAAGATGGATTTCTTCCAAATATTATCGACTTACCGTCTTAATGTGAAGAGTCCCAATTCTTCTTTCTTTCATCATGATTTATTCCCCTCCTCTTATTTTTACTCTCTGAGGGTCAAAAGTCTTTAAGTGGTGCAGCAGAAAAAAAGTTTGGCTTCCTTCAGCAGTCTGTATTAGGCAATAAATTATGCCAAACTGCAGACCTTTGAGCAGCAAGAACTTACTTAGGAATTAACAAAGCATTTAATAGAAAAAAAGGGGCCATTAAGCAAAAGGAAGTCAATAAGAAAGATGAGTCAAACTTGGTATATAGTAGGGTCCCCAGCTTGAGCCTAACACGTTACCATCAGGGTTCAGGCCTGTCTAGGTGGACTGGACAAAAACGTGTGTCTACAGATTGGTGCCTTGGATAGACTGAAGTCCATTTGCTTGAGGGACTAAGCAGCCTTCTCTGAGTGAGCACACGTTCAGGTGCTTCTCACACCTGATCAAAATTGATTTATCCTTCAGACGGTTTGTGTTTGCATGGCTAGGGAAATATATGGTACGTAGTAAAATGCAGTAACAATTCATCTGTTTGCCTTGCCATCATCCATGCCCCTTCTGAAAACAGCACCTCAATTTTGCTTTGGAATATCATCCTCCTTCACCTTCATTGTACCTGGTTTAGGTGTATTTACCTCACCTCTAACCCCAGGGGCAATCAGAGCATTCCATCATCCAATACTAGCTATTAACTGAGAGGCAGGCATGCTATCTAATCCAGACCAATAAAAATCAGCCCTGGGATTTTTACGGGAATTGTCTGGGAGGAAAAGTTCTCTTTTTCAGATTGCATTGCTAAATTAGCAGAATGAAATCTTAGATTTTTCTAAAGGTCATCAATGCCACCACAAGACAATAGCCTGCCTGAGAATGAAATTACAACAGAGAGAAGAAATGAGAAGCATGGAAGAGATTCTAACTCCTGATGACAGTTTTTGAGGCCCTGATTTGAGTCATGTTTGGAGTTCCAACTCTGTCCCTAGACTTTTTAAAATAAAGCTAATCAATACATGTCATTGTTAGCTTAAGCATTATTGACCATCTTCCTAAACTATGAAATTTACTCCAAGATTAAAGTAGAAACTTCTGAATTTTTTCTCCTTTAGAGTTTTTATAAGACATTATGTTGTCTCACTTTTCCATACAGTACCAACTCATTCTTTAAGAAATGAAAGTTCAAAGACAAAAATTTGCACATGCAGAGAGCGACAGAAAAATATGACACTTTTTTTTAAACCTTGGGAGGATCTGGATTTTAACATTACAGCCAGTAACCCATATGGCTATGCTGGAAAGTGTGTTTCCTAGATGTATTCAGGAGTCCTGCACAGAGAGCTTTTCTGAAAAATTAGTTTATAACTTCATAAATTTGTGGCAATTTAAATCTTTTGATTACATAAACCACTGGCTTCCATAAATCAGTTTCACTGTCTGCCAGAGTTGAGCTATACCAAATGTTTTCTCTTATTCTATATACACAGCTCCATTGTTCTGTAATAAGTTCCCAAATAACACAAATAACTGAAAATTCCATTTTTTAAAACATTGTTCTTCATTTACTTAAAATAAGAAATCTTACTCATATGCTTATAGAGAAAATGTTCATGGTGAGATAAATTCAGAACAACCTAAAATCATGAAGCGTGTCGAAATAAAGTAATTGTCCTTTAGGTCCCCTGAACTGAACTTGAAAGTAAAGCAGCTGAGAGCAGGCTCTCATCCACACATAATGGACCAGTAGTGGCAAACAGGAGCAGCAGATCTACAAATTTTCAGAGATAATTAGATGCTTAATTAAAGATCAGTTTATTGTTGTGAAGCTGCAAGTGATCCAAAATAGTGGTGTTTCATTGGTGAGAAACCCCCAAGATATAAAGCGTGAAATCATCAGTGTTAAAGTATATTTAAAAACTATCTTACACATTTGAAAGAAAATCATCAGTCTATTTTGCAACTTCAAAGAGAGATGTCTTAAGTAGGTAGAATGGAGAACCCAATCACAGGACCAAATTAAAATCGTTCAAAGTTTCCTTCAAAGCCAATTTTAGAATCATCTTAGAGGGTAAACTGGATATAACTAGAGAATATTTTAGGAAGCCCTGAATTGTTCATGCAACCAAAAGCTGAAGCCAAGCTGAAGTAGGTGTCTTTATAAAACAAGTTACATTTTAATATTAAACAAATGATTGAAAGATTGAACGCAACTCAATTTTGTTTAACCTTAAAATTGGATGAAAGCAGAGAATTTTGTTGTTGAATATTCTGTTTTTATTGAATTTATGGACAATGTTTGTGACAACATAAATTTGTGAACTGCTTTACGATAAAACGACTGAAGACATTTTAAAGAGTTTTTGGTATCCTTGGTACTGATTTTTTTAAAGTGCAATGTTTACATATATGTGTAAAATTTATGACACAAAATTTCTGATGGGCATAGCCCACATCAGAGCTACTGTGCACTGTATTTGGGTTCTCCTTACCTCAAAAATTTGCTTCATGATTTTCTCAGTCTGTCATATGGGTTGGCACAAATGTTAACATTTATTAAAAGAAAACAAAATAAAAATTACAGTAGTCTGAAATGTTTTGTTTTAGACAAATATGTGATAAAATAACAAGTAATTAAGAAGTAAAAAAAATAAGAAGACTTTAAAAACTTGTTTTACTGATATGGTAGTACAGAGAAGCATAGGTGCTCATCAAGCTTCAAACCGAGAACTGGATAACCGTTTTCTATATGAAAAATAATTATTAAAAAGTAATAGGGCTTCCCTGGTGGCGCAGGGGTTGAGAGTCTGCCTGCCAATGCAGGGGACGCGGGTTCGAGCCCTGGTCTGGGAGGATCCCACATGCTGCGGAGCAACTGGGCCCGTGAGCCACAACTAGTGAGCCTGCGCGTCTGGAGCCTGTGCTCTGCAACAAGAGAGGTGCGATAGTGAGAGGCCTGCGCACCACGATGAAGAGTGGCCCCCGCTTGCCGCAACTGGAGAAAGCCCTCGCACAGAAACGAAGACCCAACACAGCCAAAAATAAATAAAATAAATAAATAAATAAATAACTGCACGTATTTAAAAAAAAAAAAGATACTAAAAAGTAATAATATTGCAACATTGATTTTTTTCAATTAAAAAGTGAAAATGAGTCCATGGTTTATCTTAATAACATAAAGTTGAAAAGTTGGCTTACTTAACAAGTTATATTTTTAAGACTGCTCAACCAACTAATATAAATGCTGCCATGAATAATAAATTTGATTTTGTGTAATTTTAGCCATTTATTTTATGGTTTATTTCTACCAATGATATTCTAATGATCAGTTTACTTGAATTACAAATTCTAGTAGTTTGTGTATTTCTTACCTAATCCATCAGAAAATTGTAGGCTATTCCCATCAGATATATTAGAGTTGCTCCATTATCGAAATCCTTATGGGTTGAAAATTCTTCTTTATATTTGTTCACATTTTAATCACTTCTCTGGTGCCATTTCTTTTTGAAAACTCTTCTTGGTCTTTTCTTAATTTAATCCAGCAGATCTAGTGTATGAATTCCAAACCGCAGGATGATATATTTTCAATTCCACTTGCCTTTGCTATATGTAGCTTGGATGAACTGTTACAGAGTTGTTAGTATCAGTAGTTCTTCTATAAATTAGCATGGCCTGGCAGTAATCAAAGAAAATGACCAACTTCCACAGAAATCCATTACTCTGAATACCTTTCGTGGTGTATTTACTACCGTGCTCTTAATTTAGCCTCTGTATCAATGGTTCTCAAATTTTAGTATGCATAGGAATCATGTGGAGGGGGTGTTATTAAAATGCAGATTACTGGACTCCAATACAGATCAAGAGAATCAGAATTCCAGGAGTCAGTGCATAGGAATTGATATTTTAAATAGTAATATACACCTCCTCCAATCCCAAAGTCATAGAAACACACCATTGGAGATCTTTGTTGGCAGAGATGAAAAGTAAGCAATACAATAATTTTCTTTGCAAGGAGAATATTGCTCCTAACTCTGCTGTTTTTCTGTTTTTGTTTTTTTCTTTATGTTTTTAAAAGATGGGAAAAAAAAACCCTGAAATATTCAGCACCAGAGATATTCAAACAGATTGCTTTTAAAACCTCTTATTTAGAGTACATGGATAGAGATGTTGATGTAGAATTTAGCCACAAGATTTTTTTTGGCTTCAAAATTATGTGAGTACATTTGTTCTAGCTTGTTGAGCAGCAGCATGAATAAAACAGGAAACACAAATCTAATTGCTGCTAAATCATGTGTCATGACTTTTCTTATCTGTCATCCATGTAAAGTTTTTCATATGTTAATTCTTGTTAATGTGAAACTGTCAGGCAAAAGTAAAAATGTGAGTAGAGTCATTCTCACCAGAATAAATGAGGGAAAAAAAGTCCGTTTCAGTATAGGTCTAAAATGTTTTGACATGTCAATTGATGCCAAATCCTGTTGTGCTGGCACTAGGAATGTTCTACACTTTCATTCATGCTGCATTAGTACCTTTTCAACACAGTTATTTCTGTAATTTGCCTTTCATTGCCTATCATGCTATCCAAGCTATATTTTCAATAGTACAGATGACTATTCAACTATCAGTTCTATTTTGAAATACTTTGAAAACTTTGAATTTCAAAGTGAGACAGGTGGAACTTCAATTATATCACGTCAGTGAGAATGTTCACTTACCACTAACACAACTCTGTCACAGAAAAACTAGGTACTATAGATTTGCTTAGCACAGCAGCAGAATCAGATGCCATCATTGGGGTTCAAAACAGCTTTGCAAAGTTCTTTTCCTATGGTTTCTGATGTCATCATAATTGCATCATTTAATGTGTACAATTTAACTTGGAAAATGATTTTTGTGTCACAAATTGCTACTGCATGACTAAACTCAGAAGAAAGAAATGGATCTCACCAGCTATCAAAAAGAGCGATCTCAAAGTAATAGAGCAGAAGGTGAAGCTATAATGAGAAGAAAGGGATAGGTGGTTGGATGTGTAATAGATGTATGTCTTAGGGCTTAGGATGTTAAGATCTCATGGGGACATGTTTACAGCCCTGAACTAGGAAAGCTCTACTCTATTTATGCACAAGGACTAGAAAATCTCCACCAGATAGTCAAGATCTCAGTAGATGGAAAAATACCCACCCCAGGCTGTGAATAGAAACAGAATCAACTTCAAGAAAGCAGAGCTTGAAGATATACCAAGCAAAAATGTAGGGGCCTGAAATCACATTATTCATATTGCATAAGCATCTCAAGCTGGCAAACTGAGTGTAAGACAAAAGAAAGATTCAGAACCTATGACCCTCATTGCACGTAAGCAGAGTTCATCATACCACCTTATAGAGAGGTCTCCATAACCAATGGCATGTGATAGCTTTCCAGAGAACATATTTCCCACTGAAGATGGTCTCATAAACAAAAATTATAAAACAAGTAAAGAATTTCAGATAGGAGAGAGTCCACAGATGCAAGAAATGTGGAATTGACACCTAAGTAATTAGAGGAAATGTGATCTAAAACACTTTTTAAAATATGTAGCTTAAAATGTTCAAAGTGATAAGAGAAGGAATCACAAAATAAGAGCAGTGAATTGGAAAATAGACAGGCTTTAGGATAAAATAAATCCTCTAGATAGATTAAACAGTAGCTTAGGCACAACAAAGAGATAATTAGAGAAATGAAAGGAAGATCTGAAGAAATCATCTAGAATGTAGCTCAGAGAAATAAAGAGATGTAAGGCATGAAGACTTCCAAAATAAGTCTAATATGAGTTCCAGAAGGAAAGAATAGGTTAGAGGAAATATTCAAGAAATAATAACTAAGAACTTTTGGAACTGAAGTAAGACATGAATCTTCAAATTGAAGATATATACTTAGTCTTGAGAAAGAGAGTGAAAAGAAGTCTACACCTAAATAAATCACAATGACACTGAAGAACATGAAGGATTAAAAACGTTTAGGATTTGTCAAGAAAAAAAGATATATCTTCTAAAAAAATCAGTTAGAATGATGGCATATTTCCTCTCAGCAAAAAAAAAGATTATTATTATACAAACGAATAATTTTCAAAATATTTAGGTAAAGTTAATGTTACTATAGAATTCTACCCCCATTTAAGAGCAAAACAAAATAAAGACATTCAGCCAAAAAGGATATTAATACTTTCCAACAGAAGTACTCAAACCACTGATACATAATTGAGATTACAAAAATTCAGTGAAATCCTACATAATGGTTTCATTTCACATTTTTTTCCTATTACAAACATAGTTTACAACTTCAGGTGAACAGTTTGATGAAGCAAATATTTTAACAAATACAGTTTTTTAAAATAAACATGTTTGGTCTCTAGGTTACAAGTCAAGCTGCCAAGTTTCTTTGTCTTTAGCAAACAAACTTAAAGAGATACTCAACTTTATGATGATAAGATAAAAAAACTTAAAAAATTAATGCAATTTTGTAGTAACTCACCAGTTAAAATTTGCTAACCTGTTATTTCTGTGATCTATGATTTGATCAGAGATCTACCATTCCAAAGACCATGGTAACTATCTTCTCATTCTCAAAATTTCTAATTAAACTCAATAAAGGCTTAAAACCTATGACCATTCTTTTTAGGAAAATCTAAATTAAAGAAATTGGGTTTAGAATTTTCTATTTCTGCAAAAGACTAAGAGTTTCCAATCTCTAAATTATCACTGAAAGAACTGCCAATGAATATGTTTTAACAAGATGAAAAAAGATCGCAGAGGAAAAAATGTCAGGCAAGTAGCAATGATGAGCAAGAAAATCAGAGATATGTTTTGGTAAACAGAGATAAATTTTGAGTTCTGGTTACAATTAACCTGGGAGAACAGTTAGAAAATGATGTAAAACTTAAACACTAGAGCACAACAAGGATATTGGAGAAGGAATTTAGAAAGAAGTTAAACTGTACTAAGGTCCTCGTCTGTTCAAACAAGGATATTGACTAAAAAGAGACTATGTTATAAAATTATAAAAATTAAGAATGAGTGGAAAAAATAAAATGAAATTCAAAAAAAAAAGGAAAAAATAAAACAATTCAGTGCAAATAGCAGGGGGGATGGATAAAACAGTACTGGCAAAATGTTGATAATGGTGGTAATTTTCATAGCTGAATGATGGGTATATATGGAATCATTATACTATCCAAAAAAAATGAGTGGAAAACAATATGGTAAACCATTAATAATATTAAATATTTATAGCTTAAGGATGAACACTATGTATTACTCTTAAAATAGGAGAATAAATAAAAATATACCAGAGAAAACTTTCACCAATAAAAGTCACAAAGGGAAAAGTAAAAGATGGAAAAAATCCTATTAAATAGAAAAACGGAGATAGTAATGATAAGGTGGAATATATTATGAATTATAATAATTGTAAACAGTTGGAGATTTTGAAACTGGGATAAAAACTGAAATGCAGGCATTCAGTTATTTACAAAAGATACACATAAAACCAAATGACAGAAGCCTAGATATCAAATTATCATGAAAAGAGAGCTGACATAAAATATTAATTGGAATAGAGTTTAAGGCAAAAAGCTTGAATTGAGATATAGATACAAATAATGATGCATTTAAAGCTGTAACAATCCTGCACAGGTATCTACATAATAACCTGAAAACTATAAAACAAAAGTTGGCAGAATTACTAGGAGAAATTGACAAATATATGATCATAGGTGGATAATTTTAAATGTCTCTAAAGAACGGCTTGTACAAGCAAATGAAAGCTTAATATGAATAAGAAGAGTTGAATAGCACAATTAATAAATTCAATGTAAAAGATATGCACGCACACTATCCCATAAAGAAGGTACAGACATTCTTTTCAAATGCATGAGGAAAGTTTATAAGAGTCCACCACAACAGGACTCCTCAATGAGAATCTTAAAAGGGAAATTATACAAATGTTCTTTGATTAAAAAGCAATGAATGAGAAATTAACAGCAAAACTGACAATGAAACAAAGCATATGGCTTTGGGGGTAAGAGCATGAACCCCAGTGCCAGGCAGCCTGGGTTTCTTAGCTAACCAGCTATGTAACCTTAGGCAGGCTACTTAATCTCTCTACACTTCAGTTTCTTCATCTGTAAAATAGCAGTAATAGTAAAAGCTAACTCATAGGATTCTTCTGAGGATTAGTTAACAGATGAGTTCATATATTAGTTAACATAGGAAATCCTGAGTTAATATACAGAAAGCACACTGAACAGCATCTAACACAAAAGAAATACTATACAAGGTCAGCTATTTTTATCTATCATATCTGATTTATTTTAGTAAGAAGAGTTGGTAGCAAATATTAAAAATGTGCAACTCCAGACAAGAGGGCAGACAGCAGAAGCAAGAAGAAATACAATCCTGCAGCCTGTGGAACAAAAACCACATTCACAGAAAGATAGACAAGATGAAAAGACAGAGGGCTATGTACCAGATGAAGGAACAAGATAAAACCCCAGAAAAACAACTAAATGAAGTGGAGATAGGCAACCTCCCAGAAAAAGAATTCAGAATAACAATAGTGAAGATGATCCAGGACCTCGGAAAAAGAATGGAGGCAAAGATGGAGAAGAGGCAAGAAATGATTGACAAAGACCTAGAGGAATTAAAGAACAAACAGAGATAAACAATACAATAACTGAAATGAAAACTACACTAGAAGGAATCAATAACAGAATAACTGAGGCAGAAGAACAGCTAAGTGACCTAGAAGACAGAATGGTGGAATTCACTGCTGTGGAACAGAATAAAGAAAAAAGAATGAAAAGAAATGAAGACAGCCTAAGAGACCTCTGGGACAACATTAAATAGAACAACATTCGGATTACAGGGGTCCCAGAAGGAGAAGAGAGAGAGAGAAAGGACCCAAGAAAATATTTGAAGAGGTTATAGTCGAAAACTTCCCTAACATGCGAAAGGAAATAGCACCCAAGTCAAGGAAGCACAGAGAGTCCCATACAGGATAAACCCAAGAAGAAACACGCCAAGACACATAGTAATCAAACAGGCAAAAATTAAAGACAAAAAAAATTTATTAAAAACAGCAAGGGAAAAATACCCACAAAATACAAGGGAACTCCCATAAGGTTAACAGCTGATTTCTCAGCAGAAACTCTACAAGTCAGAAGGGAGTGGCGTGATATACTTAAAGTGATGAAAGGGAAGAACCTACAACCAATATTACTCTACCCGGCAAGGATCTCATTCACATTCGATGGAGAAATCAAAAGCTTTAGAGACAAGCAAAAGCTAAGAGAATTCAGCACCACCAAACCAGCTCTACAACAAATGCTAAAGGAACTTCTCTAAGTGGGAAACACAAGAGAAGAAAGGGACCTACAAAAACACACCCAAAACAATTAAGAAAATGGTCATAGAAACATACATATCAATAATTACCTTAAACGTGAATGGATTAAATGCTCCAACCAAAAGACACAGACTTGTTGAATGGATACAAAAACAAGACCCATATATGTTGACTGCAAGAGAGCCACTTCAGACCTAGGGACACATACAGACTGAAAGTGAGGGGATGGAAAAAGATATTCCATGCAAATGGAAATCAAAAGAAAGCTGGAGTAGCAATACTCATGTAAGATAAAATAGACTTTCAAATAAAGAATGGTACAGCAGACAAGGAAGGACACCACATAATAATCAAAGGATCAACCCAAGAAGAAGATATGACAATTATAAATATACATGCACCCAACATAGGAGCACCTCAATACATAAGGCACCTGCTAACAGCTCTAAAAGAGAAAATCAACAGTAACACAATAATAGTGGGGGACTTTAAAACCTCACTTACACCAATGGACACATCATACAAAATAAAATAAATAAGGAAACAGAAGCTGTAAATGACACAATAGACCAGATAGATTTTATTGATATTTATAGGACATTCCATCCAAAACCAGCAGATTACACTTTCTTCTCAAGTGCACACGGAACATTCTCCAGGATAGATCACATCTTGGGTCACAAATCAAGCCTCAGTAAATTTAAGAAAATTGAAATCATATCAAGCATCTTTTCTGACCACAATGCTATGAGTTTAGAAATGAATTATGGGGAAAAAACCGTAAAAACCACAAACACATGGAGGCTAAACAATACGTTACTAAATAACCAAGAGATCACTGAAAAAATCAAAGAGGAAATAAAAAAATACCTAGAGACAAATGACAATGAAAGCACGACGATCCAAAACCTAAGGGATGCAGCAAAAGCAGTCCTAAGAGGGAAGTTTATAGCTATACAAGCCTACCTCAAGAAACAAGAAAAATCTCAAATAAACAATCTAACCTTACACCTAAAGGAACTAGAGAAAGAAGAGCAAACAAAACCCAAAGTTAGCAGAAGGAAAGAAATCATAAAGATATGAGCAGAAATAAATGAAAAAGAAACAAAGAAAACAACAGCAAAAATCAATAAAACTAAAAGCTGGTTCTGTGAGAAGATAAACAAAATTGATAAACCATTAGCCAGACTCATCAAGAAAAAGAGGGAGAGGACTCAAATCAATAAAATTAGAAATCAAAAAGGAGAAGTTACAACAGACACCGCAGAAATACAAAGCATCCTAAGACACTACTAAAAGCAACCCTATGCCAATAAAATGGACAACCTGGAAGAAATGGACAAATTCTTAGAAAGGTATAACCTTCCAAGAGTGAACCAGGAAGAAATAGAAAATATGAAAAGACCAATCACAAGTAATGAAATTGAAACTGTGATTAAAAATCTTCCAACAAACAAAAGTCCAGGACCAGATGGCTTCACAGGTGAATTCTATCAAACATTTAGAGTAGAGCTAACAGCCATCCTTCTCAAACTCTTCCAAAAAGTTGCAAAGGAAGGAACACTCCCAAACTCATTCTATGAGGCCACCATCACCCTGATACCAAAACCAGACAAAGATACTACAAAAAAAGAAAATTACAGACCAATATCACTGATGAATATAGATGCAAAGATCCTAAACAAAATACTAGCAAACAGAATCCAACAACACATTAAAAGGATCATACACCATGATCAAGTGGGATTAATCCCAGTGATGCAAGGATTCTTCAATATATGCAAATCAATGTGATACACCATATTAACAAATTGAAGAATAAAAACCATAGGATCATCTCAATAGATGCAGAAAAAGCTTTTGACAAAATTCAACACCCATTTATGATAAAAACTCTCCAGAAAGTGGGCATAGAGGGAACCTACCTCAATATGATACAGGCCATATATGACAAACCCACAGCAAACATCATTCTCAATGGTGAAAAACTGAAAGCATTTCCTCTAAGATCAGGAACAAGACAAGGATGTCCACTCTCACCACTATTATTCAACATAGTTTTGGAGGTCCTAGCCCAAGCAATCAGGGAAGAAAAAGAAATAAAAGGAATACAAACTGGAAAAGAAGAAGTAAAACTGTCACTGTTTGCAGATGACACGATATTATACATAGAGAATCCTAGAAATGCCACCAGAAAATTACAAGAGCTAATCAATGAATTTGGCAAAGTGGCAGGATACAAAATTAGTGCACAGGAATCTCTTGCATTCCTATACACTAATGATGAAAAATCTGAAAAAGAAATTAAGGAAACACCCCCATTTATCACTGCAACAAAAAGAATAAAATACCTAGGAATAAAACTACCTAGGGAGACAAAAAACCTGTATGCAGAAAACTATAAAACACTGATGAAAGAAATTAAAGATGATACCAACAGATGGAGAGATATACCATGTTCTTGGATTGGAAGAATCAATATTGTGAAAATGACTATACTACCCAAAGCAATCTACAGATTCAATACAATCCCTATCAAATTACCAATGGCATTTTTTATCGAACTAGAACAAAAAATCTTAAAATTTGTATGGAGACACAAAAGACCCCGAATAGCCAAAGCAGTCTTGAGGGAAAAAAATGGAGCTGGAGGAATCACACTCTGTGACTTCAGACTATACTACAAAGCTACAGTAATCAAGACAATATGTACTGGCACAAAAAGAGAAACATAGATCAATGGAACAAGATAGAAAGCCCAGAGATAAACCCACGCACCTATGGTCAACTAATCTATGACAAAGGAGGCAAGGATATACAATGGACAAAAGACAGTCTCTTCAATAAGTGGTGCTGGGAAAACTGGACAGCTATATGTAAAAGAATGAAATTAGAACACTCCGTAACACCATACACAAAAATAAACTCAAAATGGATTCGAGATCTAATTGTAAGACCAGACACTATAAAACTCTTAGAGGAAAACATAGGAAGAACACTCCTTGACATAAATCACAGCAAGATCTTTTTGGATCCACCTCCTAGAGTAATGGAAATAAAAACAAAAATAAACAAATGGGACCTAATAAAACTTCAAACTTCTGCACAGCAAAGGAAACCATAAACAAGATGAAAAGACAACCCTCAGAATGAGAGAAAATATTTGCAAACGAATCAATGGGCAAAGGATTAATCTTCAAAATATATTAACAGCTCATGTAGCTCAATATTAAAGAAACAAACAACCCAATCCAAAAATGGGCAGAAGACCTAAATAGACATTTCTCCAAAGAAGACATACAGATGGCCAAGAAGCACATGAAAAGCTGCTCAACATCTCTAATTATTAAAGAAAGGCAAATCAAAACTACAATGAGGTATCACCTCACACCAGTTAGAATGCGCATCATCAGAAAGTCTACAAATAACAAATGCTGGAGAGGGTGTGGAGAAAAGGGGAACCTCTTGCACTGTTGGTGGGAATGTAAATTGATACAGCCACTATGGAGAACAGTATGGAGGTTCCTTAAAAAACAAAAAATAGAATTACCATATGATCCAGCAATCCCACTACTGGGCATATACCCAAAGAAAACCATAATTCAAAAAGACACATGCACTGCAATGTTCATTGCAGCACTATTTACAATAGCCAGGTCATGGAAGCAACCTAAATGCCCATCGACAGACGAATGGATAAAGAAGTTGTGTTACATATATACAATAGAATACTACTCAGCCATAAAAAGGAATGAAATTGGGTCATTTGTTGAGACGTGGATGCATCTAGAGACTGTCATACAGAGTGAAGTAAGTCAGAAAGAGAAGAACAAATATCGTATAGTAACCCATGTATGTGGAATCTAGAAAAATGTTACAGGTGAACTGGTTTGCAGGGCAGAAGTTGAGACACAGATGTAGAGAACAAATGTATGGACACCAAGGGAGGAAAGCCACGGTGGGGTGGGGATGGTGGTGTGATGAATTGGGCGATTGGGATTGACATGTATACACTGATGTGTATAAAATTGATGACTAATGAGAACCTACTGTATAAAAAAATAAATAAAATTCAAAAATTAAAAAAAATGTGCAATTCCAAACGGTGGGTATATAAATATGTAGTACATAAATCTTTGACTATTCTAAATTTTTAAGATTGAGGAGCTACAAGATGGTGGAAGAGTAAGACACGGAGATCACCTTCCTCCTCACAAATACATCAGAAATACATCTACATGTGGAACAACTCCTACAGCACACCTACTGAATGCTGGCAGAAGACCTCAGACCTCCCAAAAGGCAAGAAACTCCCCACGTACCTGGATAGGGTAAAAGAAAAAAGAAAAATCAGAGAGAAAGAATAGGGACAGGACCTGCACCTCTGGGAGGGAGCTGTGAAAGAGGAAAGGTTTCCACACACTAGGAAGCCTCTTCGCAGGCGGAGACTGCTGGTGGCGGAGGGGGGGAGCTTCGGAGCCGTGGAGGAGAGCGCAGCAACAAGGGTGCGGAGGGCAAAGCAGAGAGATTCCCGCACAGAGGATCGGTGCCGACCACCACTCACCAGCCTGAGAGGCTTGTCTGCTCACCCGCCGGGGCGGGCGGGGGCTGGGAGCTGAGGCTCTGGCTTCGGAGGTCGGATCCCAGGGAGAGGACTGGGGTTGGCGGCATGAACACAGCCTGAAGGGGCTAGTGTGCCACAGTTAGCCGAGAGGGAGTCCGGGAAAAAGTCTGGAGCTGCTGAAGAGGCAAGAGACTTTTTCTTGCCTCTTTGTTTCCCGGTGCGCAAGGAGAGGGGATTCAGAGCGCCGCTTAAAGGAGCTCCAGAGACAGGTGCGAGCCGCGGCTACCAGCACGGACCCCAGCGAAGGGCATGGGATGCTAAGGCTGCTGCTGCAGCCACCAAGAAGCCTGTGTGCGAGCACAGGTCACTCTCCACACCTCCCCACCCGGGAGCCTGTGCAGCCCGCCACTGCCAGGGTCCCGTGATCCAGGGACAACTTCCCCGGAAGAACACAAGGCGCACCTCTGGCTGGTGCAACGTCACACCGGCCTCTGCTGCCACAGGCTCATCCCCCATTCGTACCCCTCCCTCCCCCTGGCCTGAGTGAGCCAGAGACCCCCAATTAGCTGCTCCTTTAACCCTGTCCTGTCTGAGTGAAGAACAGACGCCCTCAGGCGACCTACATGCAGAGGCAGGTCCAGATCCAAAGCTGAACCCTGGGAGCTGTGCAAACAAAGAAGAGAAAGGGAAATTTCTCCCAGCAGCCTCAGGAGCAGTGGATTAAATCTCCACAGTCAACTTGATGTACCCTACATCTGTGGAATACCTGAACAGACAATGAATCATCCCAAATTGAGGAGGTGGATTTTGGGAGCAACGGTATATATATTTTTTCCCTTTTTTCTTTTTGTGAGTGTGCATGTGTATGCTTCTGTGTGTGATTTTGTCTGCATAGCTTTGCTTTTACCATGTGTCCTAGGGTTCTATCTGTCTGCTGTTTTTTTTTCTTATTATTTAAAAAACTTTTTTTTCTCAATAATTACTTTTTATTTTAATAACGTTATTTTATTTTATTTTACTTTATTTTATTTTGTCTTCTTTCTTTCTTTCTTTTTTTTCTACCTTTTATTCTGAGCCGTGTGGAGGACAGGGTCTTGGTGCTCCAGCCGGGCATCAGGGCTGTGCCACTGAGGTGGGAGAGCCAAGTTCAGGACACTGGCCCACAAGAGACCTTCCAGCTCCACGTAATATCAAATGGCGAAAATCTCCCAGAGATCTCCATCTCAATGCCAAGACCCAGCTCCACTGAACGACCAACAAGCTACAGTGCAGGACACCCTATGCCAAACAACTAGCAAGACAGGAACACAACCCCACCCATTAGCACAGAGGTTGCCTAAAATCATAATAAGGCCACAGACACCCCAAAACACACCACCAGATGTGGACATGCCCACCAGAAAGACAAGATCCAGCCTCATCCACCAGAACACAGGCACTAGTCCCCTCCACCAGGAAGCCTACACAACCCACTGAACCAACCTTAGCCACTGGGGACAGACACCAAAACAACAGGAACTACAAACCTGCAGCCTGCAAAAAGGAGACCCCAAACACAGTAAGTTAAGCAAAATGAGAAGACAGAGAAATACACAGCAGATGAAGGAGCAAGGCAAAAATCCACCAGACCAAACAAATGAAGAGGAAATAGGCAGTCTACCTGAAAAAGAATTCAGAATATTGATAATAAAGATGAAACAAAATCTTGGAAATAGAATGGAGAAAATTCAAAAAACGTTTCACAAGGACCTAGAAGAACTAAAGAGCAAACAAACAATGATGAACAACACAATAAATGAAATTAAAAATTCTCTAGAAGGGATCAATAGCAGAATAACTGAGGCAGAAGAACGGATAAGTGACCTGGAAGATAAAATAGTGGAAATAGCTACTGCAGAGCAGAATAAAGAAAAAAGAATGAAAAGAACAGAGGACAGTCTCAGAGACCTCTGGGACAACATTAAATGCACCAACATTCAAATTATAGGGGTCCCAGCAGAAGAAGAGAAAAAGAAATGGACTGAGAAAATATTTGAAAAGATTATAGTTGAAAACTTCCCTAATATGGGAAAGGAAATAGTTAATCAAGTGCAGGAAGCACAGAGAATCCCATACAGGATAAATCCAAGGAGAAACACGCCAAGACATAGTTTTGGAAGTTTTGGCCACAGCAATCAGAGAAGAAAAAGAAATAAAAGGAATCCAAATCAGAAAAGAAGAAGTAAAGTTGTCACTGTTTGCAGATGACATGATACTATACATAGAGAATCCTAAAGATGCTACCAGAAAACTACTAGAGCTAATCAATGAATTTGGTAAAGTAGCAGGATACAAAATTAATGCACAGAAATCTCTTGCATTCCTATACACTAATGATGAAAAACCTGAAAGTGAAATTAAGAAAACACTCCCATTTACCACTGCAACCAAAAGAATAAAATATCTAGGAATAAACCTACCTAAGGAGACAAAAGACCTGTATGCGGAAAATTATAAGACATTGATGAACTAAATTAAAGATGATACAAATAGATGGAGAGATATACCATGTTCTTGGATTGGAAGAATAAACGTTGTGAAAATGACTATACTACCCAAAGCAATCTACAGATTCAATGCAATCCCTATCAAACTACCACTGGCATTTTTCACAGAACTAGAACAAAAAATTTCACAGTTTGTATGGAAACACAAAAGGCCCCAAATAGCCAAAGCAATCTTGAGATAGAAAAATGGAGCTGGAGGAATCAGGCTCCCTGACTTCAGACTACATTACAAAGCTACAGTAATCAAGACAGTAGGGTACTGGCACAAAAACAGAAATATAGATCAATGGAACAGGATAGAAAGCCCAGAGATAAACCCACGCACGTATGGTCACCTTATCTTTGATAAAGGAGGCAAGAATAAACAGTGGAGAAAAGACAGCCACTTCAATAAGTGGTGCTGGGAAAACTGGACAGTTACATGTAAAAGAATGAAATTAGAACACTCCCTAACACCATACACAAAAATAAACTCAAAATGGATTAAAGACCTAAATGTAAGGCCAGACACCATCAAACTCTTAGAGGAAAACATAGGCAGAACACTCTATGACATAAATCAGAGCAAGATCCTTTTGACCCACCTCCTAGAGAAATGGAAATAAAAATAAAAATAAACAAATGGGACCTAATGAAACGTAAAAGCTTTTGCACAGCAAAGGAAACCATAAACAAGACGAAGACAACCCTCAGAATGGGAGAAAATATTTGCAAATGAAGCAGCTGACAAAGGATTAATCTCCAAAACATACAAGCAACTCATGCAGCTCAATATCAAAAAAACAAACAACCCAATCCAAAAATGGGCAGAAGACCTAAATAGACATTTCTCCAAAGAAGATATACAGATTGCCAGCAAACACATAAAAGAATGCTCAACATCATTAATCATTAGAGAAATGCAAATCAAAACTACAATGAGATATCATCTCACACCGTTCAGAATGGCCATCATCAAAAAATCTACACAGAATAAATGCTGGAGAGGGTGTGGAGAAAAGGGAACCCTCTTGCACTGTTGGTGGGAATGTAAGTTGATACAGCCACTATGGAGAACAGTATGGAGGTTCCTTAAAAAACTAAAAATAGAACTACCATATGACCCAGCAATCCCACTACTGGGCATATACCCTGAGAAAACCATAATTCAAAAAGAGTCATGTACCAAAATCTTCATTGCAGCTCTATTTACAATAGCCAGGACATGGAAGCAACCTAAGTGTCCATCATTGGATGAATGGATAAAGAAGATGTGGCACATATATACAATGGAATATTACTCAGCCATAAAAAGGAACGAAACTGAGTTATTTGTAGTGAGGTGGATGGAGTTAGAGGCTGTCATACACAGTGAAGCAAGTCAGAAAGAGAAAAACAAATACCGTATGCTAAATCATATATATGGAATCTAAAAAAAAAAAAAAAAAAGAAAATGGTCAGAAGAACCTAGCGGCAAGACGGGAATAAAGATGCAGACCTACTAAAGAATGGATTTGAGGATATGGGGAGGGGGAAGGGTAAGCTGGGACAAGGTGAGAGAGTGGCATGGACATATATACACTACCAAATGTAAAATAGATAGCTAGTGGGAAGCAGCCACATAGCACAGGGAGATCAGCTCGGTGCTTTGTGACCACCTAGAGGGGTGGGATAGGGAGGGTGGGAGGGAGGGA
This sequence comes from Balaenoptera borealis, assembly GCF_965194805.1. Taxonomy (NCBI): domain Eukaryota; kingdom Metazoa; phylum Chordata; class Mammalia; order Artiodactyla; family Balaenopteridae; genus Balaenoptera; species Balaenoptera borealis. The sequence continues at coordinate 60,041,813 of NC_138861.1, read as the reverse complement.
GATGCAAGAGGGAAGAGATATGGTGACATATGTATATGTATAACTGATTCACTTTTTTATAAAGCAGAAACTGACACACCATTGTAAAGCAATTATACTCTAATAAAGATGTTTAAAAAAATGGAAAAAAAATAAATTTTTAAGATTTATTTTAAAAAATCGTAGGGAGGAAGGGAAGAGGGAAGGGAGAAAGAAAGGAGGGAAGAAAGAATGAAAACAGAAGTAGGAAAAATGGGAAAGGAAAACTTCAGGTGGCAAGGCAGAAGGAGCAAAAGACAGGAGATAATCTTGTCCCTATAGCCCCAAATATGTTGAGGCCTAGTAAAATGCAGATTATCTTTAAATAAAATAGAAATATATTAACATAATTAAGTAACAGTTGTAAGGAGAATATTGCAAAATGGAGAATAATCACCTAGGAATGTCCAATTATAGTTACCTGTCTCTTAAAACTTTTGCTCTTAAATTGAATGAAAGTGTCAGGCCATCCACTTCATCCAGAGGAAGTTATGCAAAAACACACATCAAATTCATAAAATTCAACCCATGTCTTCACCCTTTATCACCCTTACCCTGTATCATATTTTTTCTTTTTCCATAGTGTTTATAACACTCAAACATACTATACAATTTAATTGTTTATGATGTCTATTGTTTATCTTTCACTTTGCAAGACTCTAAATTCAGAGGGTATTGTTCTTTGTCTATTTTTTTCACTGATTCTTCTCAACACCTAGAACAGTGTCTGGTACAAATATTAGGACCTCAATAAATACTTGCGAATGAAGGAATGAGTGAACAAGGGCTTCAAAGCAAGTGCACCGTATTTCTTTCCCTTTTACAAGTATAGCATAAGTAACATAGTTCTAACGGAGACAATTTTCAAATCTTTATAAGGAAAACTTTAAACAAATCATCAGGGGCTACTTTTTAATATCAGAAAGTATCACAGGGTTATTATTTCTTGAAGAAATCTAGAGTTTGTTTTTAATAATTTATTTAAATTGCACCTTGTTTCAGAAAAGATTTCAGGTAGTTGAGTATCTGAGTCAGATGAAGTTAAAATTATTTTTAATTAAAATTAAGGGGACTTCCCTGGTGGTAAAGAATCTGCCTTACAAGGGACATGCAAGGGACACGGGTTCGATCCCTGGTCAGGGAACTAAGATCCCACATGCTCTGGGGCAGTTAAGCCCATGCACCACAACTACTGAGCTCTTATGCCTCAACTAGAGCCTACGTGCCGCAAACTACAGAGCCCATGCACCCTGGAGCCTGTTCGCCAGAACTAAAGAGAAAAATCCTGCACGCCACAACTAGAGAGAAGCCTGTGCGCCTCAACAAAGATCCTGCGTGCCGCAACTAAGACCTGACTCAGCCAAAAATAAATAAAATAAACAAATAATAATAAATCTCTAAAAAAATTAAAATTAAGAAGAATTTATATATATATATATATTTTTTTCAAACATTAAAAAGGCACTTTCTCTTAGTGTTATTATGAATGCAGGTACAATTCATATTTAATCAATATTCTTACTGCTACTTATCAATAATTTTGAAAAATAGAAAAACATATCTAAAATTAGATTTTGTGGTATATTATTTTAGTCATTCATACCTGGAGACAGACATGTTGTGAGCTTATTGCTGAAAGACATTCATAGAGTACAATTGCAACTGTAGGAAAAAAAGACTTGAAATGATGTAGAACATGCTTGCTAAAATGCATATTGCACGAAATTACAACATATAATATTTATTGAGCATTCAATCTGTGCTAGGTTCTGTTCTAAATGATTTACATATATTAATCATTTAATTCTTACAATAATAGTATGAGTTATTACCCCATTTTACAAGATGAGGTCTTAGAGGCCCAGAGAAGTGAAGTAATTTGTCTACAATGGACAATTAGTAAGTGTTGTAGCCAAGTTCACTTGGACCCCTGGGCTCTGTCTCTCTTCAGACACTTATCCTGCAGACTCAAAGTATTTCAGTCCCCATTACAGGAGAACTTTACCGTAAAGTAAAGAATACATTAAAATAATCAGCCAATTTCCCTGACAGAGAGGTAAAGGTTACAAGTAATAAAAGAAAACACACAGGAAAAACAGAATCCCACAAAAACTGGTGTGGTGGTTTTGCAAGTAAGAATCTCATTATATCTACTCAAGTGGTAAAAAGTTGTGAAAGACATTACAGTCAGAGGTTGTATAAAAGGTTGAATCTGAGGTATACCAGGCTATATATGTGATGTGCTGGGTAACCAAAATCAATAGCTAAGAAGAGATAAACAATTCCAAACCAGGAACCGGACTGGGGCAGGCAAACCCTGACCCATCTGAGTAATTTCCTCCTCAGATTATGTGACCATGGATGTGCCCAGGTTCCTTTCCCTGCCTACCCTAAATTGCTGATATGTGACATAAATTCACTGCTTGAGAGCAGCCCTGAGCCCAAGCTGTTCAGAGAGGAAATGGGTTCAGAGGGAGTGATTCACATCAAGGCATGCACTGGGCATACATCAAGACATGCACTAGCTAATTTACCACGAAAAATATTGGTCATAAAATCGAAACGTTCATGGGAATTGTTTCTTCATATCTATGTTGCAAGATTATAGACTGGAAAAAAAGAAGTGAAATTGCCATCTCAGGCTGGAACAAAATTAGTTTTCATTATGAGTAAGACTGAATATTTTTATATGTTTACTGATCATTTGTAATTCTACTTTTGTGAAATTCCTATTCATCTTCATAACCCATTTTTTTTATTAGGCTGTTTCAGTTTCTTATTGACATATAGAAAATGTAAAAAAGTTCAAATACTAACCGTTTATCATTTGGGTTGCAAACGTTTATTCCAAGTTGTTTTCCATTTTTATTTTGTCTATATTTCTCTTTGAAATACAGAACTTGAAAAGTGATATTTTCATATCTAAAGATCTTCTCTACATTAAAGTTGTTTTCACTTGAGAAAGTTTCTCATTCACACAAGAAGTAACTTTTTATTTTTAGAGATTCTTTGTACAGAATGCTGAAAATCTTAGTTGTTCTTTTTCTAATTTGTGATGAGTCTTTCATCATTTATCAAGTTATTGTATATAATACAAAAGTTATATATATTATATACATATACTTAATTAATATTTATTTATATTTCCAAGCTACAGTTCTATTTCATTGATCTCTTTTCCTCTTCTAGCCCCAGTATAACACATATATTTAATAATTGTAGCTATATAATATGCTTAAAGATCAGGTAAAGTTAGAACCTCATTATTAAGCTGATTTTTCAAAATTGCATTGGCTATTCTTGCTTATTTCTCCAGATTAAGCTTTTGAAAAAACAACTTTTAATATGTTTTATATAAACACAATATAGAGAATAAAAAAAAAATTCAGAGACTAGTAATTATTTTTTCCATTATTGTTTCTCAACCACCACTTACAGTTTTCAGAGGTAACAATTATTTTGTACCACTTCAGAGATATTCTATACATAAACGAATATAATCATTTATAAGCTTGTTTGCCCCAAAACTTTACCATACTATATACACTAGCTTTTGTTTTTTACCTAATGTTATATTTTTGTAGGTTTTTTTTAATGCAAGTGCATCCAGGCTGCATCATTTATTTCAGACTTGCATAGTATTGCCTTGCTCCATGCACCATATTAATTGATTGGTCTTTACTTGGTAGATTTACATTGCTTCCAGTCTCTTATTACAACGAACAGGACTGTCAGGAGTATCCTGTTACATGTACATCAGGTTGCAGATATGAAAACATATCTATAAGGGTAAGTTCTTAGAAATGGGACTGCTGGTTCCTAAACATGGGGTTGCTGTTTCAAAGACACATCTCTTTTCTGTATTTAAAATGTTAATATTTCCATTTCTTTATCAACCCAAGGGCCCATGCCATTAGTTAGAAATAAGGCACCATTTATATAAAGAAAAGAATGCTCTTTGCTTTAGAGATGTTTTGCAAGTATTGTCTTTTGAATTATTTATGCTGCTTTTTGATGCCTACAACATTTCATGTAGTTGAATACATCCATCTTTTTATTTTATGGTTTCTTTTCCATAATACTTTTATAGCTTCATTTTAAAATGTAAATGCTTGGTCCATCTAAAACTTGTTTTAGTGTAAAGAGTAAGCAAATAAAATTGTTTATTTTTTAAATGCCTATTCCAATTTTTCAACAATATTTATTGAATAATACCTGTTCTTACACACTGATCTGCAATACTACCTTAATATGATATACTACTCCCATATTGCTCTCTGTGTTTGGACTCTGTTTTGTTTCTTCAATTTACCTAGTCTATTTCAAAAATTGACATGCTGTTATTTTGTTATTATTATAATAAGTACATACCCTTACTTTAGAGAGAATTTACATTATCATGATGTTCAGTGTTTCTGTCCAAGGTTAGGGTATTTATTCGTCTTCTTTTATCTCTCACAATAGCATTTTAATATTTTGCTTATAGAACTCTTGTACATTTCTTGTTAAATTTATTCATAGCTATTAAAATTCATTCTGGTACTAATGTAAGATGGATCAACTTCTACTTTAAATTCTAACTGGTGGTTAATTCTATATAGGAAGGCCATCAATTTTTGTATATAAATATTTCAGCCATCTTACTGAAATATCTATTTGATTGTAATAGTTTATAAGGTAATTCCCTTGTGTTTTAAAGATATAAAATCATTTCTTCTATTAAGAATGATAATTTACCTCCTACTATTCAAATATTTTTGCCCCTTCTTTCTCTCTCATCTAATGTTGACAATTATACTAGTTAATAATAATTTATCTCATTCCCAGCTTTATTATGAATATATCTAGTGTTTTCCATTAACATGATATGGACTCTTGACTCCATCTATGTATAATAAAAATAAATCCTATTATTTATATTTTAGTAAAAGTATTTTTAAAGTCATGAATGGATATTGAATTTTATCAAAAGAATTTCATCATCTATGGAAATTGTTATGATTTGCCCTTGTTCTCTTAATATGTTGAATTAAATTAATAATTTTCTTCATGGTAAGTCCTCTTTACACTGTTGGTATGAATCACACCTGCTTTTATTTTTTCTATTTTTTTAATTTGCTGCTGAATTTTATTTTCTCTTTTTTTTTCAAGATTATTATGATGTCAAAATTAATATGTGAAATTGTTTTAAAGTTTTTATTTGTGCTTTGTTGGATTTGGGTGTCAATATCATGGAGGCTGAATATTGAACTGTGACGATAAAAAGCATGAACCCTTAAGCCAGACTAGCCAGGTTCAGATCAGCTCTGCTGTTAGTGACTGTATGACTTTGGGCAAACTATCCAACCTCTCTGTATGTCTAGTTCTTTCTTACTATTAGGATGTAACTCTTCAAGTCCCAAATGAAAGGCTAAGTATGTGGTAACAAGGACCCTCCTTTTGTTAAAATAACTATGTAAACTTTGTTCACTGTCCAGCCATTACAGTTTCATTTCTACTATGCCCTTGATACCAAAGCTTACACTTTATTTGAAGCTTCGCATCATCCTACATTTTGGTTTGCTTCAATATAGGGCAATGAATGACATTCTTGTATAATGTTTTATTTGCCAGCAAGGTTTTTTTTGCCCTTTTTTTAAAAATTGCAGTATAGTTAATTTACAATGTTGTGTTAGTTTCAGGTATACAGCACAATGATTCAGCTATACATATATATATATATATATATATATATATATATGATTTCTTTTTCAGATTCTTTTCCATCATAGGTTATCACGAGATATTGAATATAGTTCCCTGTGCTATACCATAGGTCCTTGTTGTTACATATAGTAGAATGTATCCGTTAATCCCAAACTCCTAATTTATCTCTCCCCCCACCCCTGCTATCTCCTTTGGTAAGTTTGCTTTCCATGAAGGACCCTCTTTTTGATAGGATTTAAACTCTAACTTTTGTCCCCATCCTTGTAAGTCTGTCAATAGCCCTGCTCAGTTTTTCTGCCCGTCATCCACTACTTTCTTTGTTGAGAATCATCCAAAGTCCAAATTGTGGGGCTCACCACACTCTCGCCCAGATGTGGACCCCTCAATACCTACTGCTACCTATCTGATGCGTTCAGATCAACGCTTTCTTTTACTTTGCTCCATCTTTTCTAGGTATTCTCAGTGGAAAGGTTAATCCAAAATACCATAGTCTCCCCATTTTTTATAATCAGTCTAAAACCTAAACAAACTACTATTTTTGGCTACAGTAATTATTTTACTTTTGTTTATATCTATTATTTTACTTGCTTTTCTCACTTCTGTCCTCTATGTCCCCTCTTGTGTGTTAAACAATGTCTAATGTCTTCTTTTGCTATTTCATAAAGGTGTTTATTTATACAAAATTTTACTTTTCTTCTACATTTTTCTTGAGATCTGACAATGTGTGCCTCTGGTCATTCTACTGTCTCATCACAAGGCCCTGAGATCTTCAATGATATCTAAGAGAACTTTGATTAATACTCTGAGCCATGCAAGTTTATGGCAATGTACTATCATGGTTTGTATCTGCTCAGTGGAAATATTTTTCTTGTAAGTGTTCTAAACGAGCCATGCTTTCTCTTTTTCTTTTCTCATTTTTTTCTGGTCATAATTTATAAGTGGTGTTGGGAAAGTTGGACAGCCACATGTAAACCAATGACTTTAGAACACACCCCTACATCATACACAAAAATAAACTCAAAAAGGCTTAAAGACTTAAACATATGACACCATAAAACTGCTAGAAGAGAACATAGGCAAACCATTCTCTGATATAAATCGTACCAGGTCACTCTGGTCAAGATATACTCAGATAAAACAGATAAAACTGTGATTCAAGCTTGCTAAACCACTTCAAGCTAATAAGTGTAGGAGCTGGGATTCGAGAATGAAGTTTAAAAATAGTGAAAATCATCATTAACAGAGTCACTACCCCATGGAGTTACTTAGTCCATTCTCCTGTCTTTGGACAAAATTGCACTTAAAATATAGATAGCAGTCTGCCCTCCACCTCTGCTGCCCCCGCTTAAAAGCTTCAAGGACAAGACTCTACACCAATCCCTTGTGGTCCATTCCAGTCGCTAGTCTTAATTGCCAGAGTACCTCCTGGAAGCCTCTAATCCTTTAAGAACATTCTGATTTGTCCTCTTGATACCACGCAGGACCCATGTGGCTTCTGGGCACAAAAACCTTTCTGTATCTCCCATTTCTTGATTACAGGAAATAGGCTTCATTCAGCCTCCAGGACCTTCCTTGAGTTCCAAGGGGAAGGTTCAAACAGTTGCTAGTTTGGCAACAGAGGGGATTCAGAGACAAGGGAGGAACAGTCAAGAGAACCAATAGTGTAGCCTTAGGGCAGGGTCCTGGTTCCCCCTCAAGGGATATACACAACAATATCTTTGAGCTGTTTTGCAGGTACTGAAACCCCCACCAGCTGGGAGAAATTAATGGAACCCAGTGGGTTGGAACCAGAAGGTTTTGATGATGTTGACTCCCACTTACCTCACCACCAACCAATCAGAAGAATGTCCACGAGCTGATCACACCGTCCTTGAACCATCACTGTAAAACTTCTCACTACCCCCTCCAGGTTGGGACACACAGTTCTGAGGGCATTAGCCCACTGTGGCCCCCTTTGCCTGGCAAAGCAATAAAGCTATTCTTTTCTACTTCACCCAAAACTCTGTCTCTGAGATTTAACTCAGTGTTGGGGTACAGAGGCTGGATTCGGCTTCACTGTCTCAGCTAAAGGAGAGAAAGTCTGTTCACCACCACTCAAAACTGAAAGATTTTCTTTCTACCCAACACACCCCATTCCTGTGGCTGTTCTCAGTTGTCTGCTCAGCCCAGAGATTCCAGCATAGGCACTGATCTGAGTCTGTTCTCATGTTTCACCCTGGGTTCCCAGGGCAATCCTGCCACCAAATCACAAGTTCAAGTAAACTCCTGGAATCCATTTGGTAACTTACATGAACAGACTAATCACCAACACTAATCCATGTTTTCATTTCAAATGGGAATGGCTCTAAATTGGGCTAGATCTCCTAGGGCTTACCCGGGCGATCTTAAGTACCTGGACGACTGCATATTCAACAAGGAGATCAACAGGAATAATGGGATAAATTTAAATACCTCCAAGTTTCCCAAATAGACAAACAAAAGAAATCTAATGAGTTTTACCTATATTTTTACCAGTACATTTCTATGACCATATCTATGCATAATTATTACTCATTCTTAAATGAATATACTAATAACAGTTATCACATAGGTTCTTTTGTGTATCCAATGTTGTCTTTGTTTCCAGTTACAAACAGTAGATTCATAGGCACCTCTTTGCTAGATACTGTCTTTATCAGGTCTCTGATGTTATTATACAATTCTATAAGCCAAATAAATTCATAGGTTCTGTATTGGGTACGAGAGAAACTCCAAGGGGAAAATGAGTTCACAGACAGAGGTTGACTAAACCTCTGCTTTTCAATGGCAAAGTTGTTTCATCTCATGATAATTTTTATGGACTTTTTTTTTACAAATTGGAAAATACATATGTTGATCTTATTTGAGAAATGCTGTTAAGAATGAGGTTAATCTATTCGAAGTAAGAATGTAATTTCTGACTGACATCTTTCCTACTTGAAAAATTATAACAGGGAAGAGCCAATTTTGACTCCATGTTGGATCTGTTTCTTAGACTTTAGCCTTTGCTTTTCGTTGCTTTTGTTATTATAACCATACATAATGGCCTGCCTCAGGGAACCCTACCCACCTGTGAATGGCTGCAAGAAAGAATATATTAACACATCCCCTCCCAGAGGCTGGCCATTCCAGGAAGCGTTTTGCAAGAACCATGGCCCTTATTACTTTACTTCCCTCTCTAATTCTATAAAAGAAACTGGCTCCAGACCCTGATAAGATGGTTATTTTGAGACACTAGTCTGCCATCTTCTCGGTCTGCTGGCTTTCCGAATAAAGTCGTGTTCCTTGCCTCAACACCTCCTCTCCTATTTACTGGCCTGTTGTAAGGAGAGCAGAGAGACCTTGGACTAGGTAACAAAATGTAACAAAATGATTTGATGGCTATCCAGTTCCAGTTCTGACATGCATAGAACTTAGAAGATATCACTCCCATACTTAGAATAAAAAAAAAGCTGACAAACTGAAAATCAACAGATTTCCTTGTACCTATCAGAGAACTGAGGCTACAGGACAAACTGTCACCCAAAAATCTAGAGGACAGATGAATTCAGAGAGTCACTGCTGAAACCTGCTTATCTAATACAGAAGTCGCTAGAGCTATAAACTGGTAGGCACACTTAAATGGTAATTTTGATGAATTGTTAGAGGCTGAATGTGGAGTAGTATGGAAGTAAGAAACCCCTGGGGGTTGTCGTCTTAGGGAGTCCCCCATACTTTAATGGGTTTTATCTCCAGGAATCCATCAGTTTCTCGTGGTGAAGAGCCAAGAAAAAGAACCTCCTGGCTCGGGCAGGAGGAGGGGAAGCATAACCCTATAAACTATGCACAGAGCATTCTCCATAACAGAAGTCTATTCTCCATAGGAAATACTTTACCAGAGCCTTATCCCATCTAGGAGAAGGGCATTTATCCAACTCCAGCCCCTTCTATTCTTCTTAGTTCATATAAGGGAGTCAAAAACAAGCTAAGGCACACTTTCGAAGCTCACATCCCTGGAACACAGACTGATTAAAAGGCAGATTTAATCATAAGATTATAGAACACTTCCCTTCCCACACCTAATCACCATGACATGGGGGTCTGGTATAATAAGAGTAGATTTTAGCTGAAAGAGCTGTAAGATGTACAGACTCTTTGAGGAGGAGTACTTAGAGAAGCCCTAAGTAATGAGGGAAGACTGAAAACAAGGACTCTAGAGGAATTTTAAGCCTCTCACACCTACAACTGCAGCAAACATTGAATACAGCCCAACTCATAGCCAGATTAACATAAAACCTCACACTAAAAGCCTATTTATCTCAGTTTCTGTTACCTGATACATCATGTCCAGTTTTCAACCAAAAATCACAAGACATGTTAAAAGGCAAGAAAAAACACACACATATCAAGTGACAGAACTCAGATAGGACACAGATGTTGGAATTATCAGATAAAGAATTAAAAATAACTATGATTAATATATTTAGGACACTAATAGGAAAAGGAGACAACACACAAGAACAGATGTGTTAAAGAGAAAACCACAGGCACAAAATGTCAGATGTGCTAAAGCCCATGATACCAAACTTAGGTTTAACACTTGACTTAATTGCAGTTTTGACCTTCCCCAGGAATGTAATCTTAATTGGCCAATCTAGAATTTTCTGATCAGCACCAATGAGGTAGTCTGTCACCTGAGTCCTCTCCATTCCCCAAAGGAAGAAGAGGTAATTCGCATGATTGACCCTCACACTTCCCCCAAAAGAAAATGACCTGGCCTGAAATAATCCTTTCTTTTATTTTACTAATAGCTTCCTTGGGCCACCATCTTTCCATCTTTGAAAGCCTTCCTTTTGTACAACTCCTTGGAGTGCCCTTCTAATTTATTAGATGGGTTGCTGCCCAGTTCATGAATCATTGGTTAAAGCCAATTAGATCTTCAAATTTACTTGGTTGAATTTTGTTTTTTAACAGATGGGTAATATAAACATAGAGATGAAAATTCTAAGAAAGAAGCAAAGGGAATACTAAAGATCATAATACTGTAACACAAGGGAAGAATGCTTTTGGCGGGCTCAACAATAGAGGGGACACAGCTGAAGAATGAATCACTGGACTTGAAGATAAATCAACTGAAACTTTTCAAAACTGAAATGTAATGAGAAAAATGATTACAAAAGTAGAACAATGTACCCGAGAATGTGGAAAAATTTTTAAAGGTGTAACACACACACACACACACACACACACAGTTGGAATACCAGAAGGAAAAGAAAAAGGATAGGATGGAAGAAATATTTGAAGTAATAGTGGCTGAGAATTTTCTGAAATTAATTATAGACACCAAAGCACAGATGCTGGGAGGCCAGAGAATATTAAGCAGGATAAATAACAAAAAATCTACAACTAGGCAAATTACATTCAAACTGCAGAAAACCAAAGACAGAGGGAAAAATTTGAAAGAAGCTGGAGAAGCATGTTCTTGTAGAAGAAAAAGGGTAAGAATTAAAGTAAACTTCATATCTAAAACCATGCAAATAATAGAATGGAGTGACATAATTAAAGTGAAGGAAGAAAAAACGACCACCTAGAATTCTATATCAAGCAATATTATCCTTCAAAAGTAAAAGAGAAATAAAGACTTCTCAGAAAAACAAAAACTGAGAGAAGTCATTGCCAGCAGACTTGCCCTGTAAAGAATGTTAAAATCAGTTCTTCAAGAAGAAGGAAAACAGTATAAATCAAAAACATGGGTCTACATACAGAAGAGAAAAAGCACTGAAGGAATAATAAAATATTTTTCTTGTTAACTGACCTAAAAGATAGCTGTTTAAATTAATAACAGTAATAGCAATGCATTGGATGATTGTAACATGTGGATAAATGAAATAAATGACCGTAAATGTGATAAGGGATGGGAGGAAAAAATTGGAAATACCCTGTTATAGGATACTTGCCCTACATATGAAGCAGTATTATGTTATTTGAAGATGGCTTTAGATTAGTTTAAAATGTGTACTTCAAACTCTAGAGCAAGCATTAAAACTTTTAAAAAAGTATTATAATTGATACACTAAAAGGGGAGGTGAAAGGAAATCATATAAAACAATCAATTAAAACCAGAGAAGGCAGAAAAATAGTTGAAGCCAAAAATGGAAACAAAGAACAAATGCAATGAATAGAAAACAGTTACAAATATGGTAGGTATTAATCCAATTATATGAAAAACACCACTTTAAATGAGAATTGTTCTAAATACAGCAGTTAAAAGAGAGATTGTCAGAGGGCATAGATAAGAAGACCCAACTATATGATGCCCATAAGAAACCCACTTTAAATACAAAAACTCAGAAAGTTAGAAGTAAAAGGATGGAGAAAGGCATACCATGCTAATGCTAATGAAAAGAAAACTGGAGGAGCTGTTTGATTTCCAAAAGAACATACTTCTGAATAAGGACAATTACCAAGGATAAGGAGGGGCATTACATAATGAATAGGGTTAAATTCTCCAAGAAGACACGACAGTCCTAAATGTGTATGTGCCTAGTAACAGAGCATTAAAAAAAAAAAAAAAAAAAAGTGAGGTAAAACTGAGAGAAGTGAAAGGAGAAATAGACAAACCCATTATTACAGTTGGAGACTTCAACTCCTCTCCTTCTGTAGTTAATAGATCAAGAAGGCAGGAAATAAGTAAAAATATAGTTGAACTGAAGTGCGCTATAAATCAACATGCCCTAATTGACATTTATAGAATACTCCATCCAGTGACGGCAGAAAACACATTATTCTGAAGCTCGCATGGAACATTCACCAAGATAGATCACATTTTAAGCCTCAACAAATTTAAAAGAATAGAAATCATAGAAAGTCTGATTTCAGAGCACAGTGGAATTAAACTTGAAATCAAGAACAGAAAAATAGCTGGAAAAATCCCCAAATATTTTGTAATAAAACAACACACTTCTAAACAACACTTGAGTCAAAGAAGTCTCAAGTGAAATTTTAAAATATTTTCAATTAAATTAAAATAAAAATACATCTTATTAAAATCTGTAGGATACAAATGAAGCAGTGCCTAGAAGGAGCTGGGAAGCTCTGCTGATTTTGGACGGGCTTCCTCATGAGTCTGGAATTTGGCTGGTGGTGGGCTGATCTTGACTGGTTTTGGCTAAGGGCTTAGCTCTGCTCCACATGTTTCTCATCCTTTTCCTGGAGCCAGTGGCTAGCCCAGGCAGTGTTTTTCATGATGATGGCAGAGATGCAAGAAAGCAAGCCCATCCATGCATGTACTTCTTAAACCTTAGTCTGCACTACATCTGCTTATGTCCCATTGGCCCAAGCAAGTCAGGTGGCAGAAACCAGAATCAAGAGGTAGGGGAGTGGCAGTAGGAGGGTGAATGTTTATGAATAATAATCTATTTGAATAATCTATTACAATGATTGTGCCAATTTCAAAGTGTTGTGAGTATTGAATGAGATATTAATTGATGCAAGTTATGTCAGCTTTTAGCCTAGTAGCTAGCACATAGTAAGTGTACCATATTTGTTAGCAATATTTATTATTGTGTTAGGCTCTGAAAATAAGACAGGCATAGACCTTGTGCTCATAGTGCTTATTAAGAAAATAGATAATGAATATGTGATTACAAGAAGTGTCAGGTGCAATATTTTGGGGCACACTCTTCAGAGATAAGATTCATCTTGCATACAAGTCTAACAGTACTGACAATTTAAATTCATGCATAAGTAAAATTACAAATTACTCCAAGTTACAACCATTAGGACTGAGAATAAACAAACTTAAAATATTACACACTTGAATTCCATGGGTTTACTGTATTACATTAGCCTTTTACCCAATCTTGGTCATTTAAAAAACAATAAAAACCTGGTATGGTTTATAATTTCCAAGTTGCTAAGTTACTGAACTCTCACTATGGACCAGGCACAGTTCTAAATACTTTATGCTTATTTAAGACCTACAACATCCTTAAGAGATAGTAATACTATCATTTCTGCTTTATCGATGGCAAAAAACTGAGGCACAGAAAGCTTAAGTGACTTGCCCGAAGTCACACAATTAGTAAATTGGGTTGTATGGATTTGAAACCAGACAATCCAGCTACAAGCCCACTCTTTTCACCTTCCACCCTCTTCAGTACTTCTACATATATCATCCTGTTTGATGCCAAACCCATTCATTCACCTAAAGAGCATTAATGGAGCACTGTTTATGTTCCAGGTACAGAACCAGGAGCTGGAGGATATGAAAAAAGTGTGACACATGGTGCCTGGTTTACCATTGGGAAAAGGAAAGAAACTTAAAAAGTGTTCCTCAAGCCTGTCTAGTATTGTCTGGGGAAATTCAATCCTTCTCCCACGTCCATCTCTGACCTACAAAAGAGGAGGGTCTTTTGTGAATTCTACACCAGAGTTCTCCAGATTGTCAATAGGATCTCACGTGCAAGAAACCTCTATTCCTAAGGATCTATAAGTCACCTAAGAAAAAGCTCTTGATTCTTTTCTACTACTCAGGCTTAACAGTAAGGAGAAATCCCCTTTTCCTCAACAGCACTACATTCTGTTGTTATGTCACACACACACAAAAACAAAAACAAAAAAGAAACAAACAAAAAAAAACTACGTCTCTCTACTGTTCATTTTCTACAAAACCAGATGGCACTGCTTCATTCTTGACTTACTCATAATTCCAGCCTTTTTGTTCAGCGTTTGGCTAGAAAACATTCTGGGTTTTATGCCCTCCATGCATCTGGTCACTTCTCGTCCCCAACCACTACTGCTTTTCTACTTCAAGCTTATGACCCTCAACTGCCTTCCCCTCTGAGTGACCCTCTTCCTTATCTGATGACCTGTTTGTGCTGGGGAAAGGGTTGACTCTTGGCTCTGCTTGCCTCCAAGGGCTTCATCTGGGAGCCAGTTGCTGACCTCCAATAGTTTACTCCTTTGGGCCTCTCAATTCTCCAGCTCCTCTAATTCTCATGTAAATAGACCCTCAGATCCTGAACTTAAAGGCTTTCTCTCCAAAGCCTGAGTTACTGTGAGGCAAAGTGTCTGTATATGTGTTAACCTTATACTTTTGGAATACATACTACGCTGAGGAGATGTGCCTTTCTTGCAAGAAAGAAAAGTGGGGCTCTGGTATTGCTTTAAACCAAGGGGTTTATTAACCTAAGGTAGCCTAATGTTGCGTAGTTAAAAGTTAAAGCTAACCTGGGGTCAAGTGGAAGCCAAGGAACAAGTGGAGCAAAGAGTGCTGCGTCTGAAGGGTGAGATGGGCCCCCAAATGGGAGGAGGAGCCGCAAAGGGGTTGGCTTTTAGAGGACTCAGGAGATGGAGACCAGGATGGAATGTGGCTGGGGATTCAGACCTGATCAGTGAGAACCAGGTGCTTGGGCAGGAGTGAGAAGGGCAATTTACAGGAACCATGCCAAAACAGACCAGTCTTGGGAGCCAAAGGAACACTGGGAAAGAGCAGGGATTCAAAATCTAACAAACCGGGTTTCAAACCCCAGCTCCATCACTGCTTGACCTTGTAAATGTTATTTAACCTTCAGGTTCTTATCAGTAAATTGGGAATCATTATGTCTACTCAACGGATTGTTGTGCGGATTAAAAGGAGGAATATGTGTAATAGACTTAGCTTAATGTTTCACACATAGCAAATATTCAATGAACACAAGTTCTCTCCCTTCTTTTGCTTCCTATTCCTCTCCCTCTCCACCATCCACATCCCAATTTCAGTCATTTTTATAAACTGGGTTTGTGTCCCCGTCTTACACAAATGTGATTTTAGGAAGTTCTAATAACCATTTTTAATTCTTCTTAATTAGTTTAAAACTATGGAATGTCACCTTTGTGCTTGAAATACCACTTATCTTTCTTAGAATGATCTGTTCCCATTCCTGACAGACTGATAAAATCTAAAGAAATATTCTATTTTTTCTATTTTATAAAGACTGAAATGAAATGGTCTTTATCTAAACAGGCATGAGGAGTAAAGCAATAAATAAACTATCCTGACCCTTAAAGAAGAGAATGTCTTCACTTACCAGAAACAAAAACAGCAATCCCTCAAAACTTAGCACTGAATTCTGAGCAAAGGGGTTAAAATTCATGTAAATTATCTAACCAAATTAACACAAGCCCGTAATATAAATTCCCAACTTCTGATGCCAGTTTTAAAAGATGTAAGAAAAACTGCATTCTAAGAAAATATAAGGACCCGAACAAATACTTCAGTTTTACTGCAACTTTGTGCCTAAAGTATTGCTTGAAATACACAGAACGTCATATAAGAAAGTTTTTAGTTTATATAGTGATTTCAGAAGTAGTCGTTTTTGTCCTAACAGGATTTGACCTATAAGTTAAGGAAATGATTATGTGCAGAGACAGCTGTCAAACTTTTTACCCAATGACATGTTTCCTTAAATGAAATTTTCTATGGAAGACCCGTATATAGAACAAAACGTAGCAAAAGTGCGAGTGAGAACCTGGAATCCATCCACTCCAAGAACACACATTCTCTCTCCCGTTTCTGACCATGACAGAAACTCTGAGCCCCCATCCACTCATATAGCCCCTATGGCTTTAGTCCCACAGGACTCACCACTGCTCTAAAGCATCATTGATCTACGTGTTTCTTTTTTCTAAATTGCATATCGCAACCCATTAGTGTGTAGTTAAATACATTTTAATGATTCTCACCTATTCTATCTTTCATATGAGATAAAATAGAAGAGATCACAGCACATTTCAACCAGATAAAATATTGCTTTTAAGACACTTATTTCAGAAAGATATAATTATATATTCCTGGGTATGCTGCATCAGAATGTAAAATGGTTTTCAGCCTCAGCCAAGAAAAGTCCGACAGACCCCACACTACTTCGTGAGGTTGAGAAAACCTCATGAAAATTACAACATTTTGCTAAAATAACTTTGAAACGACAAACTGCCAACTCTAATATACATAATGGAACTGTGTTCAGAAAAAAAGTTTCAACTGAACACACGTACAGGCCAATCAATGAAGAAGCTGGAGGCATGAATTGTGTTAGTAATAAAAAGAAGTAATTTGGTCTTCTTAGCTGTTTATTTTTATTTATGTATTTATAATTTATTCATTATAAGTAGCATGCTATTTTTTGCTGTCTATCAAAAACTGTTTAGTTAAACCTAAGCTTGTTGAATAACTTGGGCTGTCTTATGCCTTCTGTCACAGTTGCTAAGCTCTTCATACATCAGGGATATAGATGTAAAGGTATTTCAAATACTTCAAATGTAAAAAGTGGCAATAGCAGTAACTTAGTTAATCCATGAAATTGGGTGATGCCACTTCTCTTAATAACACTGCAGATGTGTTTATCTTTCAGGCCACAGTATCATTCCTGTATTAATTTTCACAATGATGGGCATCAAAATATGATAAGCATATTTGTCTTTTTCATGTGGAACACAAGAGTCTTGTGTTGGTTGGGTTCCTAATTGCTGGATTACCAACAGAAGGAGTCCCTTGGCTCCTTAAGCTGTAGGATTTTCTCAAAATGATTCATCTCATCTCTGACCAGTTCTCAGCATGATTCAAGATGCTATAGTCTTTAACAAGCAGCATTTTCTGGAGATTGCTTCAAGTATTTCTTCTGCTCAACAGGCTTTTGGCTGTCCACACCAAACGCATCCTGTGACACTGTGACTTGTGAGTGGTACTGATCAGTGCAGAGAAGTATTGTTAAATTGACCGGGGGATTTTTGCAGAAACTAACGCCTACGGCCATAATACGTCTCTGGTCAAAAATGTGTTAAGTGCTTGCTTAATGGGCAAGTTTTCCTTACCATTGGCCCTGAATTTGATTCGTAGATATCTAACAAAACTGGTCCAGGAGCTTGTTGAGATAAAATGCACACCATTAATGTAATAGGATTATACTGGCAATAATTATTAACGTTGTCATGTTGGATCACTGCCAGATATAGGACAACTGAGTCCCAACGTAACTTTCTTCTCTTCTTATAATTTATAATATGGAGTTCAGCTTTGGTAATCAACAAATTCATTCAACAACTATGTATTTAGTGCCTACTATGTGCAAGACACTAAACGAGGTACAGCAGTGTATCCAAACACAAGTAAGGCATCACTTTGGCTTCAAGAATATTAGAATTTGGTATTCAGAATACAACTTTTAAATCACCCCTAACAATAATAAAAGTCAATACTTATTGTGTAACTTATTATGTGCCAGGCAATGTTCTAAAAATTTTAACTTCAAGTTACTCAAAAGCATAGTTATGGATCCTTTCCTCATAGAGCTTATTTTTCCATGAGAGAAGCAAAGAAGCAAATGCATGAAGAACTGGAAAGTTTTATGATGAAGAAATTTCAGGATGTAATAAAGGCCATCACTGGAAGTCCTTAACATGGTCTAGAAAGATGAGGGAAGGTTCCCAGAGGAAGTAATAATAAAGGTGACACTCATTTGAATGTGAGCCAGGACAAAAATTAAACAAAATTGCCAAGAACCTGCGGCTCAAGTGTCATAAAACTATTTTGAACTCAAAAGTCACAAAAGCAGAAATGTATAAACATCAATGCTTCCATCCTCAAATTTATCCTCTAACACCAAAAGCTATCCCTAGCTTATCCCAGCCTATCCCTATCCATTGTTGAGCTTGATTTTGAATACCTTTTATTGACTTGTGATTTTGGAGAGTCAAGGACTTATCAGAGCCACCAGAGACCTTGGTACAACAGACACCAGAACAAAGAGCGGAATGTTTCCTGTTAGGATGACATGATATCCATTACAAGACTGGCAGCACGGGGTAACTGCAAAGGGAAGGGCAGTTTACAACCATTCCTTGTGGAGCCCCACAGCTACCTGGGAGATCTTCTTTCCAAATACAGAGACACACTCTGTCTTCTAGGTAGGGTACAGGAGGCCTCTAGGAAATTGGTTCAAGATTCATGTAAAACTCAGGTTTCCTTTTGGTGAGATTTCGGGCTTCCTTTAACTTTATTTTTCTTATATTCTTAGGAATGCAGTTACACTAACCCAGGACAGATAGATCTGAAGTACTATTTCCTCTGGTACAAAGCTAGAAAGATAACTAGATTTTACAAATAGGTATGTATTAAGAGGTGTCTTTAGAGGAAGGAAAATTAATGCTGTTACAGGGAGTTCGGGGAGTTGATTGATGAGATAATGGGAGTTTTGAAGAATCTTGAGTCTGAATTTACAGTCCAAGAGCCACAGTAACTTGAGAGGAGACTCCAGGAGTTGTAGGACTGGTATTCCTTTCATGTCATTTTTTTAAAAAATACATTTATTTTTTATTTATTTTTGGCTGTGTTGGGTGCTCATTGCTGCGCGCGGGCTTTCTCTAGTTGTGGCGAGTGGGGGCTACTCTTCATTGTGGAGCTTCTCATTGTGGTGGTTTCTCTTGTTGTGGAGCACGGGCTCTAGAGCACAGGCTCAGTAGTTGTGGTGCACGAGCTTAGGTGCTCCACAGCATGTGGGATCTTCCCAGACAAGGGCTCGAACCTGTGTCCCCTCCATTGGCAGGTGGATTCTTAACCACTGCACCACCAGGGAAGCCCCTTACTTTTTTGATCTTATGCTATTCTGAAGTCCAAAACAGTTTAGGTTCCACAGCACCATAAAAAGATTGAAGATGATGATCCATGTCTGTTTCTCTAGAGTCAGCTATTTGTCCTCACTGAAGATACAACAGATACTATATGTGTGTGTGTGTGTGTGTATGTATGTATGTGTACTCTATATAGAGTACCTGTTGTATGTATTGGGTTGGCCAAAAAGTTCATTTGGGTTTTCCCACAACATCTTACAGAAAAACCTGAACAAACATTTGGCCAACCCAATATCTCCCTGTACCCCCTCACCCTCACACACAAATAGTGGAATAGGGATAGGTAGGAAAGGAATAAGAGGAGAGACCAATACATTTAAATAAGGAGTGAGTGAGATAGTATGTATAGAATCTCAATATGTATGTATAGATCACTTTGTCCCTAATCCCTCTATTAAAATATATAAGGATACCTTCTTAGAGCTATGTAGAAGTGAAGAAAATTATTTTTGATATTTCCCTCCAAATTAAATAAGCAAGAGATAAGAAAAGCATGTTATAGTAAAGCCCACCATAAGCAGCTTCCTTATCTCGTTCATTTGAATACTATATGAGTTAAACAGAGGCCTGCCTGGAAGAATGACTCATCTCTACTACATGAGTTTTACACTTAGTTTTGATTACTTTTTGGGAGGCCTGTGCTATGAATGTTCCCAAGCTGAGGCTCACTGACGACTCCTCTGATAATAATATTTAGTATTAGAAGAAATACAGGACATTATGTGCCTGTAATCTGACTTCTGTCCTCTCCATTCCACTGAACTTTCTCCTGAAAGGTTACCAGTGACCTCATTCTTGCCAAACCTCTTCCTCCATTCCTATTGTCTTGACCTCATTGTTCCACCTGTTACTGGTACCTATGCCTCCTCTTTGGAACGCCCACATTTTGCTTTGGGAATCCAGCACTATCATGGTTGCCCTTTTAAATTTTTGACCCTCTTATATATCTTGGCACTAAATAAATATCTGAGATGAATGAAAGGAACAATTATTTCCAGGTTTTACAGATGAGGCTACTGCAGTATAAACAAGCTCATAAGGTCAAAAGACTCACGAATGATAGGAGCCAGGATTGCAACTTAGTGCTTCTAACTATTATTGATTTAGTGTCTTTCTTTTTCTTTCTTTCTTTCCTTCTTTTCTTTTTCTCTCTTTCTTTCTTTCTTTCTTTCTTTCTTTCTTTCTTTCTTTCTTTCTTTCTTTTTCTTTCTTTCCTTCCTTCCTTCCTTCTTTCCTCCCTTCCTTCTTTCTTTCCATAAATTTTTTTTTTCTGATTTTTGGCACATTTATCATATACCCTTTTTTCTCTCAGAAAAAGTGAAATTTTTGTCATAAATGTGATTTGGTTTATACTACAATACAGTCCTCTTTATCTGCAACAGGATCAAGATTTTCAAGTTTCTAAACCCCACATAGTTTTTGTGGAGTTTATGATTTATAAGTTGTAAGCAAGGGGAAGAAAATGACCAAAACACCTAAGCAAAAATACTACGGGAGATGAAGGCAAGATTTAGAGAACTGGAGTAGCCCGTTTAGAAGATAAACTACTTTTTCAAATCCTGAGGACATTATCTGTGCTATCACTCTAGGATAATTTAGCCAATGCCTAAAATTGCTCAATGCTTAAAGCACATACAGTCAAGAGATAAAAAGCTGTGGTTCCATCTTCTCAGTACCAGATTCAGAAGTCATAGAAAGCTATACCATTGGAGATCATGTGGTTCAAACCTGCATTTTAAGAATGAAAAAAATCTAGCCCAGAGCTGTTAAATGAGCTATACAAGATCACACAAGAGTTTATGTTCAGTCAGGACTAGAACTTGGATCTAAGCTATATGGTTCAGTATTCTTTCTTTTTTCCATGTTTTAGTTAAAACATCAAGCTTTCTGCTTATAAGAATACATTCATTTGAAGCCCTTCCCAAACCAAATGAATCACAACCTTTGGGAAAGTAAGACCCAGACTTCAGGAATTTTTTCTGAAACTGACTAAGTGAGTTTAAAGTGCAGCCATGGGTGAGAATTGGTGTCTAGCCAGCCGTACAATAAATTATTAGCAATTACATAAATCATTCCTTACAGAGTAAGATGCATTGCAAGATAGAATACAATCTCATTTGTGTGTAATTTTATTGGGGATAATTTCTAAGTCAAATATATATTACCAGCAATATCCAATGCAATAAAAATGGAGGCTTTTAATAGCTATTGTTTTATTGCCCTCACTAGCAGGTTTTTAACCTGTCTGTTAGTGGTAGTGATAAACTGAGAAAAAATATTAATCATAAAACAATTCCTAGGATTTTTATGGCACTCTATCTTCTAGATATTTTTACCCCCAGGGTCTGCATAAATTAAGCAATCCTAGGTAATGTTTATTGAGACATAGATTTAGAAAGCAATTCAGATACCTTTGAAGAGACTGACAGACAAGAAAGTTTCAAGCTTAAGTATCTACTGTGTCCGTTTTGTCCTTTTTCCACACCTGATAATGACATTAACATTAAATATTTATGAAACTACATAAATCCATAAGCAATCATGCAATAATCATGCAGATGATTTAGAAATAAATTGCAAAGTTTCTCAAAGGCTGATGTGCAGTTGTATGAGACATAAAATATTCATTGAATGATTGTTGAATCAATGACTCTGAAAGTTAACCTCTTAACTGTAAAATGTTGCTTAAGGAGTAGAAGCACCAACGTAGGCAATGTATGATCACATCCTACTAGGCGTTAGCTAAACACAAAATAGCAGTGCTTTAAATAGGGATAGCTGCATTCCTAATTCATCATCACTACGTGTGTAATTAATGCTCTGTGGGTATAAGCGACAGAAGGGGAGGCTCTTCTATTACTAGGGCACAGTTCACGGCAAGTACAAGAAGCAGCAGCTTCAGATATCAGGTTCCTAATATCATGTAGTATCTGTCTTTTTCTTGCATTTTGCGATTACTGAATGATTTTTTCAGAGGATTCTGTTGATGAAATTCACAGGTGACATTTCTGATGGGACATTTGTAGAATAAAATGTTTTACATAAGCACAATGAACCATAAAAAAGTAAGATTAACAAATGCTTTGGCAATGGAAGCTGGAAGGCTGGCACACCTAATTTTCTTCTTAATAGGATAACAACAACATAGGACATTCATCTTAAGGAAGTATAAAAACTATCTGCAAAGGGATGTGAATGCTCTTTGCAAATAATTTGAGACTAGAAAATTCCAGAAACGTGGATTTTAATGAAAATATCTGAGAGCGGCGCACATATAACAAGCACTGCACTTTCAGTGAACCAGGTGTTGCTATGGGTCAAAGCAATACAGTGTGATGGTGAAAGAGTCTGGTACCACCTGGAGTCAGGTTGCCTGGTTTGAATCCCATCTCTGTTGTTTATGAGCTGAAGGGCCTTGAACAAATTCCTTACTATTTTGCCTTAGTCTCATCTGTAAAATGGAAATAAAAATGTACTGACCTCACAGGGTTATTTAGAGGAATAAGTAAGCCATTATATTTTAAAACTACCTAGTGAGTTAAAAATGTTAGGTATAAATAGTAGTTGTCATTATTATTTTTATTATTATTATTATTAGGCACATCCACATTTAGAGTTAAGAACAAATATCCACTACTTTCATGTTCCTTTCCACCTATAGTTCTGAATCTAAACAGAACCACAAACAGAAGATAGCGTCTTTAAGTGAATTCACTGATCTAATCAGTTAATCAGCCATCCACACCATTCAGTCAACATTCAAATGGTACATAAATTTTTAAATGTTTTGGAATCTTTTTTGGTTTCAGAAAACTCCTCAAATTATCAGGTCAATCAATAAGAAATAATAATTTACTATTTACTGGACTTTAAAGCTTTCTAAATTTTTACTTTCCTCTACCTCTGTATATACTGAAAGAAAAACAAGGAAATTTTCCTTTTTGAATTCTTATACTAATTCTCAATTAAGAATGGGTTAGTCTAGAGGAAAATGACTTTTTAAAAAAAGTTTATCATAAAGGCTATTTAAAAAAAGGGAGGATCACTACATTTAATATATGTTCCTCCTTTCTCTATTTTTGTCTCTAACTGTATATGATATGAATAAATAAATCAATGAGAGATGGCATGGCAATCTGTTGATTTTTGGTCAAGGAGAAAAGCAAAGCAGTCACTTTCCCATGAAGGTGATATATGGGGATATAGAGAGCCCAGAATTTTGCTTGGAAATCTGTGTTTTATTTGTAGTTTATAAGACACTATTTACTTTAACACATGTTTTAAAAATTATCCTGAAGGACATAAATTCTTCATTCAAGTGGAACTTGCTAAAAAGTTCCCATATGGTTAATATTTGGCTAAATTTGGAATAAAATCAGGTTTTTTTTCAGAAGTTAGCATCTGATAGAACAGAATTCACATTCTAGGACTCATATTTTGAATGTCAAATTTAACAACTTGATCTTGAACACTTTCCTATATTTTTCAACACCTTCATTGTAAAAAAAAGTAATCCAGCACCACTCCATTGTAGCAGTTCTTGCTAAGGATTAGCTAATAAAAGACTTTAAACATTTTGTGTTATATAAAAGCTAATTCACCAAAGCAGGTATTATCTGCTGTTAGTTTGAAAAGCAGTAATTTCATAATAAACAAGTGCCCATTGCAGTCCCAAGGAGCACTGACTTGAGGAAAAAAGCAAGAGATGGAAGAATTGTGAGGTTTTATCCATTCTTGTCTGAGGCTAGATGCTAGTTTTTTAGGTCTGGCCCAGGGCTGGATTTGGCTATGGTCTGTAATAGGTTTATTGCTGATACCCATTTAGGCCTGTATGTGGATGCTGCCAGCCCAGGGTTTCCTAACTCCCCTAAGAAGACCCCTTTTAATGTAAAAAGATTATTTTGCCACATCTCCCCACCTTACAGAGGTTACATGTCTGTTACGTATCAATTAAACTACCGGTGCCACCAAGCCACCTTGAATTCATTATCAATTTAAAATGAATACATTTTAATAATCACAATACTCAATGTATTAGATAGATATTTAGACTATAAATATTATTTCTATTTACAAACCATTTGACAAAGAAAATCCCCAAACCTCTCAGATTGGGAATTGCTGATCTGGTTGATGTCTTTAAGTCACTTCCTAGTTGGAAAATTCTCTATGACTTGATTATTTTCTTCCCAAACTGTCCTATCTTCAAATATATTTTGTGCCTTTAAGAGGAATTATGATTGTACTTCATACTATGATACGTTTAAATGAAAGATTAATGAAAATTGTTTCCAATTATTAAAAAAAAAAAAAGAAGAAGACGGCTATTTCGCGGATGCAGTGGCAAATCTTCCCTGATGTATCATGATGGAGTCATTCTCGAAAACTAATGGCTAGAAAATTGAGTAAACATAGGACCAATAAAGAAAAGATTTCTTCACACCATGTGAACTTAACCCGTAGAGTTCTTTGCTGTGGAAAATTTTGGGATAAGCACAAGGATTTTTTTCACGATGATGATACCTCATGCTTGCCGGCATTAGCTACAAAGTGCCAAAAAATTCCTCTTCACATATCAATACCAAAGAGTTGACTGTTGCTGCATGACCCCGTTTTCCCCAATGTGTTCCCACCCCCTCCTTCTTTTGAGCACAAACCACAACACTGTATTTGTTGAAATACGACATTAATTAGGACTAAGACATTCTTCTTCCTGTCACTCCTCGTAGGTAAATGACAGGCCATTGTACAAAATAAGGAAATGCTCCCAGTTGACCCCTCATTCTTTCCAATGAATTCTGCTTTAATTTTTCAGACACTTGAGTTATTTCTTTTCCAGATCCAATTTGTAAAACAAAAACTATTACGAGCCAGCAGTCCCTTTTCCTAATTCTAATTTACCAAATTTGTGATCCCTGTCAATTTTCCATAAAACTAACCCATTGCCAGGATCATCTTTCTTGATTCCATTTATTCTTTTACAAAAGAGCAATTAAGTGACAAGTTACTTACTGCTTGTTTCCCAGCTGGATTCAGAAGTTAGACTTAGGAACCCATAATCCTACCTCTATCTTACCATGCATTCATTCATTTAGCTCATGAATACTGCCAACCTATTAAGTACCATCATCCTAACACGTATTTACATATCATAACAGGTATTTTTAATGAGTGCCGACTCTGTACTAGGCATTACGGAAAGCACATTCATTATCTTCCGATGAGTTAGATACTGTTATTATCCCTATTTTACATATGAGGAAACGGAGAGAGGTTAAATAACTTGTCCAAGGATTCACATGCAGACAATCTAAATCCAGAACCCATGATCTTAACCACTGAGGGAAAGATGAAGTGTTTGTTTCCAACATGAGAGTTCTGGTGAAGGAGAAAGAGGGAGAAAGAAAGGAAGGAAGGAGGGAAGGAAGGAAGGAGGGAAGGAAGGAAGGAAGGAAGGAAGGAAGGAAGGAAGGAAGAAAGAAAGAAAGAAAGAAAGAGGAAGGGAGGAAGGGAGGAAGAAAGAAAGAAAGAAAGAAAGAGAGAGAGGGAGGGAGGGAGGGAGAGAAGAGAGAAAGAAAGAAAGAAAGAAGGAAAGAAAGAAAGAGAGAGGGAGGGAGGGAGAGAGAGAGAAGAGAGAAAGAAAGAAAGAAGGAAAGAAGGAAAGAAGGAAAGAAAGGAAGAAGAGAGAGAGGGAGGGAGGAAAAGGAAAGGAATAAGAAGAAGAAAACAAAAGTAGAAAGGTAAGGAGTTAACCAACATCCATTAGATTCCATTTTCTATTCAACTATGCTGTCAGTACTGCTGTATTGACACACTGTTTTCAGGCCCTACAGGGGAAATACAATAACAAGTAAGGCAATTTATGTATTCATACAGATCTGAACATATGACTGACAAACAATAAAAGTTAAACAATTCAAAGTAGTTTCATCAGGTATGAAGTACCACATCTAGAATTCTGAGTCTAGGGGAAAGGTAAACAATACAAGCTGTAAGAGATCAGAATGGAGAGAGATCCCTGTAGGGTCAAGAAAGCCAGGCCCTTGAGGAGAACCAGGAAAGTGAGTAGGATTTGACCAGCTCCAGTAAAAGGCAGCCATTTCCCCAAACTGTGACTCCGCCAGCACAGGGAGGAAAGCGGGAATAAGCAAAGGCAGAGTGAGCTTCCCAGGCTGGCTGGGGCGAGAAAATTTGTCCAGTGAACTAGTGGGAGCTGAGGTTGAAAAGACTGTTGGCTTTGCATTTGTGTCTGGCCTTGTCCAAAAGGCAACGGGAAGTCACTGAAAGATTCTGTACAGCGGAGTGACAGGATTAAGGCAAAGCTCAGGGAAGTTAAACCAAAAGCAGCAGGCTGATGGATGGGGGAAAACATCATTTAGGGGAAGAAATGATGATTATGAAAAAATAATTATGATTATTTCTTCATAATCACTAGATTTTGAAGCCATAAATGCCTGTACCACGTAGGAAGCGGAGGGGCTTCGAAAGAAGCTGTAGACACAAAAAGCAACTCTGGGCAGTGGTGGGTGTGAACACAAAGAAAGTCCTTGAGCCACTGACAAGTATCAAGAATGTCCGTAAGTCACTCACACACACACACACACACACACACACACACACACACACACACCTCTCCAAATGCACGTACTGGGAACTCCAGCCCTGGCTGCAAGACTGGCTGACTCAAGTTACGCCTGTCACCCAGAGCAACTAAAACCACCCACTATCCAGCAGGTGGTCCCACAGAGCAAACCGACTCGTCTGGTCCACGCTCCCCACCTCCCCCCGCAGGAGCCTGAGAGGGAGCTGCAAAAGTTTGGGGAGTAGTCCCCGGCTCACCCGAAGCGCATTGTTTCGTTCCTCAGCCACTCGCAGGTGTTCGGAGAGGGAGGATAACTTCCGGACAGTCCTCCGGCCACTCCTCTCCCGGGGGCGATTATGAAACTCCGGACACTCTAGTTAGTCCTCAGTCCCCAGGCCCCTCCCCGTACTTATAAAGGTCTCGGCGCGGGGCTGTGGAGCTCACTTGCCCTACAGACCGGGTGTCGGAGGGAAAAGCTGCCGACGCGTGGCCCCCGCAGCTCCAGCAGCGCCCGCCGCCGCCGCCGCCGCCGCCGCAGCCCCGCCGGCCCCCGCCCGCCGCCCAGGCCACGCCCGCGCCCCGCACACGCTGACGCGGGGAGGAGGATGGAGCCGCGCCGTGCCCGCCGGGTCCCCGCGCCGCTGCTCTGCTTGGGTGAGTTCCCCCTCCCCTTCCCGCCGCGGAAGACGAGACTAAGGCGGCCCCGGGGCAGCTGTCCTTTGACAAGTACCGCGCTTTCCACCAGACTCAAGTGTACTCCGTTTCGAACGACGTCTCTCGTTAGGCGAGCCCGTCTTTCCCTCCAGCCGGCGATGGAAGAGGGTGGGGTAGGGGAAGGGGCTGGTGTTAAAAATACCTTGCACGGATAGATGAACTTGGTCTGTGTGTTCTGCATGAAGTAATATAGCTCCGTATTAGGCGAAATAAAAAGTTGAAAAGATTTCGGGTTTGTTATTTGTTTCCTTTTGAAAATCTGACAGTTCTAGAAATCCAAAAGACGGGAAAACCGGGCTGGGGCGGAGACAGGAGGCGGGAATAGGGACAAGACCCGCGCCTAGGAAAGACCTTTGGGAAAGAAACGCTGTTCCTCCTGTCTTGCCTTCAGTTTTCTAAATCAAGCCGGGTTAAGCGTCTGGGGGCGTTGGCGTGCGGCGGTGCCAGCTTCGCTGAAGCTCCAGAGGATGAAAAGGCTGTTTGCGTAGCCGGAGCGGGAGGGACACGCGCAGGTCCGGGTGCTCCTGGAGGCCCTTGGACGCCAACACCTGCTGCTTCCGGTTTCCCCCGCGGGCTGGTCGGGCTCTGTTCGCTCGCTGCTACTTGCACCCTTGTATTCTGTAATGGCTGAGCGTACTTTAATGCTTGTCTTCTTATTTGAGATAATTTAGTTCTTGTGGACAGGGGGAAAAAAATCGTTCACTTTCCTGGTTTAAAAATATATATTGCGAATTCCTAAACTTCAAGAGGAATTTGGAGCTGTATATAACAATTTTAATAAGGAAATAAAGGTTGCCAATCTCGCTTTTTTTCTGGAGTTGCAATGAGGCGAATTCCCCTAACTGACTCTACCTGTGCAGGATGTGACAGTTCAATTATTATTTCGACAGGCCTTATCTTACGGGTTGGGAAACCTAATGAAATGCATACTACACATAGTTGTAACTCACTTGTCCAACTTCAAGGACATAGGTGGAAACTGGATCTGTGGTTTCTACCAAAACTGTACTAAGAACGACGTGCTAGAAGGTTCTCAGTAAATAATGTGGCTTTGCTATCTTAGTTTTGAAGTCTCCGTGAAAAAGGTGACAGTCTTCCTAAAGTTAGAAATTAACCTAGAGATCAGAATAGCTTAGCACTTTTTTTTCCACCTGTAAGGTTGCTCTGAACAATGCAAGTATCTGTTCTGGGCCACTCATTGAATATGCTAATTTGAGACAGCAAGAGCCTCTGAATAACCTGCTTACTACCTACCTAGCATATGTGTTGTGTGTGTTTTTGTTGTTATAAAAGTGCTTAACTCCTTTATTGCATTACTTAATTATAGTTCACCTATTTCATCAGCTGCCAAGCCCATTTCCAAATGAGCTAGGTCAGTTTCTGTTTTCCCAGTTTGTTAAGATATTTTCCTGCCACTAGGAAAGTTCCTGTTTGAAGTTCTGTATCATATCTCTGTACTCTATTCAGGTATGCAAGTTCAATAGCCTTATTCCAAAGCACATGGAAAAAAGGCAAGGCCACCTGTTACTTCTGAAATTGCCATTTACCCCCCAAACAAAAGATTACCTAGAAATACTTTTCCCAAATGTCTAGCCTTCAAAAGAAGGAAAGAGTTATTTTAGATTTCAGCAAACATTTTATTATCGCTTTTTTTTTGTGGAATTCACATGTATTTATATCTGTGGAAAAAATACAGACACTTTCATTTCCATCCTCTGTCTCCAACACATGCAGATTTAAATTGCTACACACACCACACAATCATTTGGTTACCTTTACATTTTATAAATATTTGATATTGATGTTCTTGCTTTATATATGGGGAAACTATTACCCGGTGTCCCATAGAGAAGCAAAGCTACATTGAAAAATTTCGCACCCAGGTTTGCTGGCACTTTTAGCTTTCTCAACGTTAAGTAAAAGAGTTGAGATACCTCAAACTAGATAATGCATTACTAAATAATATATAATTTTAGAGTTAAATGATCATTTCTAATCTTTGATTGTTGCAGGATGAACAGGAGAAATTTTTCTCTTGAGTTCTACAATTAATGTTTAGGGGCTCTTGATCTAAAAGTCAGACATGTTCATTGATACCCAAACGGGCTTTTGAGCGTGTTCCTGAATGACAGATCCAAGACAATTGATGCCCACTTCATTGCACAATGACAGAGAATTGAGCAGAATAAACATTCTTTCTTGAAACCTGAGAAGCGCGGATCTCAATGAGGCAATGGCTCGCCTCAGATCTTTTCTTTTGACCCTGAGAGTTTACGAGCTGCCTGGTGCTGGCACAACCTGAGATGACACATCATAGGTAGAAACAGGATGACAGGCCTCTCCGGTCTGGGTTTTGGTCCAGGTATTCTAGCTGCCTTCCGCATCATCTTGCCACATGAACAACTTGGGCAATTGGGGTGTGTGGTTCAGCACTGAGGCCCAAATCCAGGAGCTGGGAAGGGAGCTAACAGTTACCAAATGCCTCCTGTGAGCCGACCATGTCGTGTGTCAGGTGTTCTCCACGTATCATCTCCTTTGCTCCTTAAAACACTATAGGAGGTAGGTATGATTAGACCAGTTTGACAAATGAAGAAACTGAGGCTCAGTGAAGTCAGGTACCTTACAAGGATTTAGAGATGGCAAATGTCAAGGTCATTCTGGAGCAATGTGTAAAGAGCCAGAGGTTCTCAGAGTTATCGGAAGCATAATAAAAGTAACAGGTTCTAATAGAGAAGTTCCAGAGTAGTCTCGGGACTGCCCCAGGGCTTAGAATCTGTTATGGGGACTGGTATTTGTGCAAAACTGGTACTTTATGGTATCACTCAAAATCAAGCACAGAAAAGATAACAATTATTTCCTTAAACTCTGCTGAAATATGTTAAATTTTTACTTAACCTGTATTCAGCATTTTTAATACCCAGGAAATGACTTTTATTATGAAGCCATCATTGACATCAGTTGACTGAGGCCTTTGTTTCTATTTTTATGCTTTCCTAGATGTATAGTAAGTAAAGCAATCGAGGAGAAGGAAACCCACATCCTTTTTGTTCCCCGGATCATTCACAATATTGTGAATTGAATGTAGTATTGATAAGGGATCAAGTTGGAATCTACAGCACACTTCTATTAACAGTGAGGAAATAGACATACTTCTTCTTTGGTTAAAAAAAAGTGCAATATTCACATAATCACTTTGGAAAAATTGAATTTGAATGTCTTCTGTTCATTTTTTGCCCAAGAATCTCCCATTTCCTGGTTAATAATCACCCAGGAGATGCAAATGTCAAGTAAGAAATCCTTTCTAAAGAGACTGTAAATTAAGGTGTGGCTTCCTCATCTGTCAGTCTTCACTCTGAATATAGGCCTATGCAAATTGTCTAATTCATATGGCTGTAACTGCTGTTGAGAACATTCCTTCAGAAGACAATGGGAAGCCTCCCTAGAGCTGTAATAGGAGAGGTCCTCAGGGAGGAGCAGCCTGACAACCATTGCCTTGGTATGGCAATTCTGGAACCTTTGGAAAAATGAAGTAATGCGACAGACTCAGTGTCCTCTGGCAATGCAGTTTATGTAAGAGTGCATGTCTGGTTATAGGGCAAATAAAGGTTCAGTGACATTCTAGGTTAAAGTAATGATTTAATTAACTAGAACACTATTTATAACACACAAGACAACTTGATAATTGTCCAGAAAAAAATGTTAACCCTTAATTACTTAGGTCCAAAATCCTGAATTTTAAATTTGAGGCGTGAAAGTGAGTTACATACAAATCCTCTTGAAAGTCCTCAGGATAAGGGGAAAAGCCTTTCTTCCTCATATATATGTATAAATATATATGTGTGTGTATATATATATATACACACACATATATATGTATATGTTTATATATACACACACACGTATGTGTGTCACACTGTATATATTTTTTTAACGTTTTTATTGGAGTATAATTGCTTTACAATGGTGTGTTAGTCAAACTGTATAGTTTTGAATCAAGAGACATAGTATATAGAGTATAGGTTTCACACCCCAGTTCTTTTATTTCATACTTTTGGAAGGATTTATTCCTCTTTGAGCCTCAGTTTTGTCATCTGTAAAATGGAGATCATAATAACTATGTTGTCAGGTTATTATATATGGACATTATAGATATCATAATATTAAAATAATAAAAAACACTTTTGAAATTAGAGCTGTTATCAGTAGCAGCAAGTGCTTTTTTAGAAAAATGCCTCATTTGATCTTTATAATAACTCCCTTAGCCAGGAAAAGTGTTACTATTCCCAGTTTACAAATGAGAAAACAGACTTAAAAAGAAGTGAGTTACCCAGAGTGTAAGTCTCCATTTATGAATATGCTGTATCGTCTACTGTGGACGCTCCTAACTCACTCTTCACTTTCGGTGAAAGTTCCCCTCATCCTTTAAGACTGAAGAAAAGTATCAAGCCTTCTCTGATAACCCCTTTCATCTTTCCCTCACCACTGGAAAATAAATGTGCAATCTGCCCCCCACCCCTTTGCATCCCTCTGAATCCTTCGGTGCTACCCTTTTCACGTCACACTGTAAGTGTGTATCTGGCCCTGTCTCTCCTAACTGGTGCTGTACTTATCTTTTATCATTCACATTGTAACAGACTTACGTTAATCACTCAGTAAATGTTGTTGGATGGGTGATTAGAATGGTACTTTATTTAGAGTTCTCAGCACTATGTTTTGACTCAACCAGCTGTTCTTTGAAACTGTGCTTGAGAAGCAAAATATTATGGCTGAGCAATAGTTTTTGAAAATTCAATTCCATTTAATAATAAAGTTGAATACCTTTTCTTCCCTGTTTTTCCCATTTCTATCTCTTAATGTAGTCTGTATTCACTGATGGTATGCCTAACAAAATTTAAGTATATCACAGTGTGTGTGTGCATGTGTGTGTGTGTGTGTGAGAGAGAGAGAGAGAGAGAGAGAGAGAGGGAGAGAGAGAGAGAGAGAGGTCGGGCAGTGATATGACTGAATGACGGATAGTCAGTAAGAAAAAGAAAAGTATTGTTTTAGAAATGAAAGGAACCTTAGCGTAATCTAATCTAAATTCCGTCTCCGCCTCCACTCCACCCCAAGCCTAGGTGATATTTTCAGAGATAAGGAAACCTAGCTTCAGAGGGATGAGCTTAGTATCTGAGCTAGAACTGGACTCCATACCTCACGGGTCTACTGCAGGGTTTTTCAGCCTTGGGTCTGTTTACATTACAGACTGGATAATTCCTTGCTGTGGACTGTCCTATGCATTGCAGGGTGTTTAGCAGCAATCCTGGTCTCTACCCACTAGATGTCAGTAGCACCCCACCCACCCCGAGTGGTGACAACCAAAAATGTCTCCAGACATTGCTCAGTGCCCCTGGTTGACAAAATTACTCCAGGGTGAGAAGCATTAGCTAATGTGTTTTCCATTGCTATAACGCATTGCCACTCATAATTCACAGTTTGAATAATCAGTGCTTGAGTTACCAAGACAAATAAAATTCATATTAATGGTAAGCTGGATGCAAATATAAAACCAATTCTAGTGTTAAAAAAATCAACTTAGCAATTTTTATTGCTGATTTTAACACTATTTTCCCTGAATAATGGTGAATCTTATTTATGATGGAGTCACTCATACTTTCTTCAATCATTGCATTGCTGACCACCCCATGCCTCCTTTTGTAACTCTGCTCTCTTGGCTCCCGCAAGACTGAACTTCTTTTTTCCCCAGATTCCTTGGCCATTTCTATCCACTCCTTATCACCTATTTCCCAAAGTTCTATTATTTTCCATTGCATACTATTTCCCGTGGAACATTTGAATGACTCCTATGCCTTTAAAGATGATATTTCCTCATACGATTTTCAAATAGACTCCATAACTCCATTCTTACTGTTTTACTCAAGATGTGTTTTCCCAAGTGCCTCATAAATATAAATAGATGATATATGAACTAAAAACTCAAATTCCTTCTCTTATTATGTCCTCCTTCATGTCTACTAGCTGCAGATGCCACCACAAACCTGCTGTCCTGCCTATGTTATCGACTCTTTTAATGACACCACCTTCCTTGGTATTTTCTGGCCAGAAACTTGGTGTCATCTATGAATTCTCTCTCTCGCCACCACCTAGAGTCTATCCTCATTAACTCTAGTTAGAACAGGAGCTATGTCCTTTGCATCAGTTTTCCTTTCAGCAGCTCGTTCAGTATCTTGCATATAGAAAAATCTCAGTAGATATTTATTGAACAAATATTCTTAGAGACATGTAGTTACTAAAAGTAAGTATAAGAGAGCTAAGCTGCTCTCCTTCTTTCCCATTTATCAAGTATAATTAAGCCATTCCCACCCTACCATCATACTACAGATGAACTTGTGCTTCTCACGAAAGTTGAAGTCTCCAGTGTTAACCAAAAAAATATATTTTCACAAAATAAAATTTCTTAGCACCTTCCATTATGCTAGGTGCATTACACAGATTCTCAGAATGAAGTGTAATTAACTTTAAGGCTTTTAAAATTATCTTTTATATACTCATTTTCTCCTCTTTTTTTTTGATGATTACTGATTAAGACTCTATCCTTTTGCAAATTCATTTTTGGCAATAGGCTTCTATAAAGAATGAATGATATGATAGACAATATGCTTCTAAAAATGTCATTAAGTTTTCAAAGCTGTAGTCCACAATATGACCATAATGAAAAAAGGCAAATGACAAACACTTATAATCCAAACTGTTGCTCCTTTAGAAGATTTTTTTGAGACAATAATGTAATAGTAATTTAAATTTCTGAATTGGATCAATAGGGATAGTGTGAGAAGCATGATGGAAGGGAGTGAAGACAGAAAAGGTTCTAAAAAGACCCTCCTGTGTAACATTATCTTAAAGAAAAAAAAAATACAGTTTCAATAGATCATTTGAAATAATACTATAGAGATGAATCTTTGGTTTTAGGAGGGGCAAGTTCCATATTTAGAGCTTTTAGTCACAAAATTCCAAAATACCCAGGTTAGTACAAATTGTATCCTTTATACAGTAGTTGATAAGATTTCTCCTGCATTATGAGAACATTAAGTATAGTATTGTATGGTCACTAAAATATATGAGCACTTTGAGGTATGATTTAGAAATTACTACCAAAATTGAAGAGTTTAGTTTAATGTCTCTGAACTGAAAAACATGGCGTATTAAATCTTTTCTTGACACTTGACAAGGAAGATCTTATGGCTATGTTTGAAACTCAAAGACTTATTTGTAACCCATTATTATATCAACCTCTGGTTTCACCCTGTTATCCTGTTTTTATCTCAAATAGTTGTTGGCTTTTACTTTAATGAAGCTTAGTGATAAGGTTAATGTTGAAAAACTGTAGGAAGAAAATGATTGCTGGTAGGAAGCAAGATTTATGATATATAGATATATATTATGATATATATGTATATACACACATATATATATACTACTCTCTGAAAACATAGGCTGTTACTAGAAAGTACTGACAATAGTTATTTTCAGCGTCTGATGTGATAGTTTACAGTTATTTTAACGAAGTGGAGCAAGACTTTATCTAATAGTGGATTTGAGACAAAAAGGCATCTGGAAGTGGTAAAGGCATATTCACTCCTTGAAAGTATACAAGACCTAACAAGCCTACTATGTTACAGACAAATCCTAAAATTCCAGACTGCCCTGGAAGAAGGTAGAAAACTAACAGTCCATAAAGAGGTAGGCATGTGACCACAGCAAAAGTGTGAACAAAGCAGATTTTGCTGCCTGTTTTGGGGTTGGGCAAATACTATGATTCATTATGAATTTGCTGTTCCAGTCTAAATAGCCTAAAAGGTGAAATTGGGAAAATAAGGTGCATCCTTTTCATTCTGTAACCTATCTCGTTTTATTTGGGGTCGTTTTCATTTGCTTGATTGTTATTCAGGAAAGCCATTTTATCTCTGAGAATTGCAGTTGATTATTGAGAAATAGGCTTGGTCAGCCAGTCACCAAATCTCAGCCTCCTTCGAGATGGCCCCTCAGTGTGGCCGTAAGGAAGCAAGGACAAAAGAAACCATATACAATAAAAAGGATGCTTTCTACATCTGGCATTCCTCCTGACTATCAGGCAAGCACTTCTTACTTAGTGCCCCGAGGCCCACGACATTTAGTGCTCCCCCCACTGGGGTGATGCTCCTCAGCCCTTCCCATGCGCTGTCCCCAGTATCGTGTAAGGTGTAGGCTCGGCCCTGACTCACGGAGCAGAGGTGATATGTGTCCTGTGAGTCACCGGCACCACTTCCTGCTGGCACATTTGAGGTTTCACGGAAACAAATCTCTGAAAGATGAAAGTAGAGAGATGAACAGGTGAGCTTCAGATTCCTGAAACCCATCTGGAAATTTGACAGAAATAATGGCCTCCAAAGGGAGTTTTGTTTTCATAACATTATTGAAACAGATGTTCCAGTGGCCAGTTTTGAGTTTACAGATTATCATTGAGCACGGAATTCCTCTGTATCTTAGTTACCAATGTAGAGCTTGCTACCAGATCTGTTTTCTGACACATTGACCCTAACTAAAATCTTTAATATCACAGGGAATTATTTTCTTAGCAGGGACCCATGGTCAAGATTGAAAACTCAAATATAAGATTTGCATTTGAATTACAGAGACATCATTATGTTCAAATAGCACTAAAGTCATGAAAAACTGAAAGATTAAGGAAATATATGGATAGGACTTTAGCATCTATTCCTTCCCTGTATGACTTTAATGAGTAGTGATTTATAAGGGTGACAGGGTGCTGGATATCAAAATTCTCCATGGGTGGACTTTTTCAATCTTTTGATCATTCCCATTTACTCCTCTACACCATTTTGCAAAGCCCTGGGCCAGAGGTGAGGTTGAGAAAAACTTGAGGACCACTGCTTTTAGGCAATAGAGCTGTGTAGATGGACACACGATTTAGAACCAATTTTGATAGTTTATTGGCTACATACATCTATGATGGAACTGTAGTGTAAACACTTTCATTTGAGAATAGCATTTAAAATTATTTACAATTCCATCTGTAAAATACCCGAATGTTGGATTAATGTACCAAGTCTCACAGAAACCATCCTGAGTGATGGACTATGTCCAAGAAAGTGTCATAGGTTAGGACAGCCCAGTTTTCGTGGAGGCACGCCCTTCCCTGAATATTCTTTAATTCACAAAGGCAAATATTTCACTTGTGGCCTAACTGGAACAAAGTTTCCAACAGTGGAAAAACTAACAATACGAAAAATCTTTGAGAGAAAAAAAAAAAAGACTAATAAACAACACCTCAAAGCAATTAGCTGGATTCTATAATAGTGGCAGGTTGCATTTGTAAGCAATTCGGAACAGGAAAGGCTAATATCTGATTTCTGCAAAGGATGAAGAAACGATCCTTTGCAAAGAGAGAAATGTGCATTTGCACAATGGCCCTTTTGCAGTGGGAGAATCGGTAATATCTCCTCCCATTAGTTGAAGAAGCATGGAGGCAGAGGAGTGTCAGGGATATAAAAGCACACATCTAGAACTCCACTTTGTGTTGAGCAGACTGTATAAATTAAAGGGGGTAATTCTTCAATAGTGAAAGTGTATGGCAAAATTATATTGAGAAGTAGAACAAAATTGGCTTGGATGAGAATCTAGCTAATTCACCCTAGAACGCTATGTGGACAAAGTTATTCTTTTCCATCTCTGTTCAACTGACAATGGAATCCAAACTTTAGCCATTTTTTTGTCATTTAAGAAAGAAGCTTTTTTTTTCCCAATAAGAGCAATTGAAGCATCATTTATATTGTAGGAGAACTACGGAGTGGGGAGGAGATAGTTCTAAACTTTTCAAAAGATATTTTCAAATCACTGAAAGGTTATGAGGCCTGATGTCCAAAGATGGACTCCTAACTCTTATCTTCTATGGTCGCTAGATGATTGGTCTTGGACCAGACATGTAATTTAACACTGAGGTTGTCTGGGGCTAATAACTACTTCACGGGATTGTTATCAGTGCCAAGTTTGAAACATTAAGAAATTGCAAATTCTGATGCTTATGTGTAGTTCAGTTTTTAATTTTAGTTTTACCCAAATCATATGCAATTTGCTTAACATATACATACCTCCTCTGATTGTGAAAAAATAAAATAAAATTCTTTATTACATGGATTAATTATCCTTTAAAATACCAAAGTACAGAGAGATTTATAACATTGTTATAGACCAGTAGAGGCCACTACCCACATATACTACTGCTAAAACCAGAGGCTAGATGTTGAGTGGCATGGAACATTCATGAGCCTCTGGTATGTTAGATGTTTCAGAAAAATATAATTTCATTTAATTCTCCCCAAAACTCTATAAACTAGGGAAAATGGAGATCCAGAGAATTTAATTAATTTGTCCAAAATTACATAGCTCAAGTTTTCTCCCAGATTGCCTTTCCACATACATTGTTGCCTCCTTATGGGGTTAAATACTCTGCTTCAGTTACATTTATCTGAGTTTGCTCCCTGTGATGTCCATTATACTCTAGTATTATTGCCTGTTGCCAGATTCTGTAATGCAGCCCATTAACAACATTGTTATGTAATCTTGGGAAAGTTACTTAACTCACTTTTCTCATATGTCTAATGGGGAGAACAGTAGTATCTTCTTCAAAGAGTCACTGAGTGGATTAAATGAGATAGTATAGGTAAGGAGGGTAGAACCATGCCCACATACAGTACGTGGGCAAGAAATGTTAACTGCTACCTACTACTATCACCATCACCAGTAATGTTTCCTATATAACAGTTACTCATATAGCCTGGAAGAGTGAAGAGCAACTACATGCCTTCTAAGAAGAGTAAAACTCTCTTCAGTCAACATCCGTGCAATTAAAAGGATTCTCTTATTCTTTCTACGCAATTCAGAAAACTACTTGAATCATTCTGGTGCCTGTTTCCCAACATTTATCTTTTCAGTGGGGAAACACCATGAAACTCCTTGTTTAAACTCTTACTGGGCTGACAGAAACTGGATTCTTGGTCACAGTGTGGTTCATCTAGCATGTGTGTTCCTTTCCATATTAGATAAGATATA
The DNA here is from genome assembly GCF_965194805.1 of Balaenoptera borealis. Taxonomy (NCBI): domain Eukaryota; kingdom Metazoa; phylum Chordata; class Mammalia; order Artiodactyla; family Balaenopteridae; genus Balaenoptera; species Balaenoptera borealis. The sequence goes on along the minus strand of NC_138861.1, from coordinate 60,003,022 downwards.
TTCTGACTTTACTTAGATTACATTTTGTTCATTAAAATGGATTTTAATGTGTAATGCAAAGAGTAACTTAGGTAGTTAAATCAACAACTGATGTATCTTAGGTTGAGAGTCCTGTTTAGTTGTGACCATAAATAGAAGCTGAGTTTTATTTGAAGCCTTCTTTGTGATTGTTTCTACCTTGGAGCATTGCTCTGAGCACATCATGAAGTAAAACGGTGGAAATTTTCCAATTTTCCAATTGCTGAGCTTCTTAAGAAATCAGTCTTTAAAATCAGGTCTTTGAAAAGGTTACCGTGAAATGTTTAGAGTAGGTCAAATCTGTAACTCTGAATGTAATGCCAGGGCTTTTACCCTTGGACAGAAGAGCTGGGGGTTCATTTATTTTCAATGATATGCCTGTTTCCATGAATTATTTTTTTATGGTTTCGATGGCTCAAATACTTGAAATAATTAAAAGAACTTTATAAATACTGTAATTATGTGGAAATCTGGTTAGGGTTTCTTTCCTTGAAGCATTAGTTATATATTTGATTTTTCTCCATAAATAGGTTTCCATCTTCTACAAGCAGTTCTCAGTACAACTGTGATTCCTTCATGTATCCCAGGAGAGTCCGAAGATAACTGCACAGCTTTAGGTAAGCCCAGCTTTGTCAATGTTGCATCAAAGAATTACACATTCTTAACAGAAATGTAACTCAAAGACTATAAATATGTGATAGTGGAAAAAAAGGGGGGGGTAATAGCTGCTGTATTAACAAAAGAACCCAGTGAACTAGCGATCTGGCAAAATTATATAAAGGAATAACTGGAGGCAGAGGGACTGAGCACCTAGTTATATATATAAAGATTTGATCTTAAAGGGACAGAGAACAAAGAAAATCAGATTCCCTTTGGTCATTTCAGAACGTTGCTGAGAAACCATTGTGAGGAGCTGGATCCCAGACAAAACAGGAAAATTTAAACTTTGTACACAGTAGACAGTCAATGTCAATATATTTTGTTATTATTTTTTGTAAAAGGAGCAAATGATGTCTTTTATTTTGAGTTACAGCATTCGTTCAGAAAAATCTACGGAGTCCTTAATACATGCTAAACACCGTGCATGGTCTTCTCTTTGGGGCCCAGAGGACTCTGAATGTGGTTTAAGAGAGATCCGCTTTAGAGCTGATTCACTTCGCTGTACAGCAGAAACGAACACAACACTGTAAAGCAACTATACTCCAGTAAAAAAAAAAAAATTAAAAATTAAAGAAATAAAATTTAAAAAATAAAATAAAAGTAATAGCACCCAGGCACCAAAAAAAAAAGAGAGAGAGAGATCTGCTTTATATTCACTCTGAGTTATTGAGTCCAGGGTTTTCCTGAGGAACCAGAGTATTTCCTGCAACAACTTCACCTCCTTTCTTATCCTTCCTCTTTGTGCTCTCTAGAGGTTTGGTGTGTTTCACTCCCTATTTTTGGCTATTTGAACAAGAGTATTACAATCAAGATGATTTGTTTGGTTATTTCCTAAAGATCCTTCACATTTTAGTAATTAAAATGTTCTAAAGTGAATTTTATGTGTAGGTTGCAACACTATTCTAAAGAGGCTACTATTTTCATTGTTGTATTTGTGTAACCGAGACATTTATAACTCAAGGTTGGTCTAGTTCATGTCCAGGTCTCATCGTTAGAGACTGTGATTGATTTCCCAAACCCGAAAGTTTGGGAATGCACACCAAAACAAGCCTTGCTGGCTTAAAACCCACTATAGATTTAAGCTCTCTTAAATTAATTAATGGATTCAGTTTGCAATTGCTTTGGGAGTAATGAATGTCAGAATTATTTTGAGATTTGAAAAAAATTATGCACACTTTGGATAAATGAATAACTGTGAAGGAAAATGATTTGTGTGTGTGTGTCTTCAGCTTACCTTTCCTATCCTTAAACATTGTCGTTTGGGAATTTTACCCCCAGGTTTTATTTTGTTTTGTTTAGCCTGTTGGCCATTTTCCTTTGGGGGTCCAGAGTTTGTTTATTGGTCTAGGGAACGTGACAACTAGAGTGACTTTTTGTCCTGAAAATACCTGACCTGCTTTGTTCCAGTAGCTCAGTGGTTACTATTATGAAAGGGTGATTAATTCTTCAAAGAAAACAACAGACTATATTCCACTTTCTATTTCTTTCACAGTTCAGACAGAAGATAATCCACGTGTGGCTCAAGTGTCAATATCGCAGTGTAGCTCTGACATGAGCGGCTACTGTTTTCATGGACAGTGCATCTACCTGGTAGACATGAGTGAAAATCACTGCAGGTAATATGCCAAATACAAGCAAACAAAAACAGTTTTTTAAAAACCCACATTCTCTCTCTTTTTTATTTTTGTAATAATTACTCTATTGTTTCCATGGGCTGCCGTTTATATGTACTATTAGCATGCAGTTTATATGTACGATTAGAAACTTTATTGAGTGAGTTTTTTTTAAGTTAGGGAACAAATGGTAGAACGAACAGCAGTTATCAAATTGTACAGATGCTTCAGGGCTGCAGAATGGGGAGGGCTTCACATGCCTTCCTCTCATACCTACTGCAATAGCAGCTTAGCCTTTAATCTTTTCACTGGACTTATATGTCAGCCATTGTTATAAGAGTCGATTCCACTGACTTAGACCAAAAGCACTTCAAACTTACAAACCACCATTGTCAGCCAGCCTGGCGGCCGAACCAGACTATCATTCTAATACAGCAGTTGAGCTTGAGAGCAGTGAGGGCCTCTTTTATCCAAGTTGGGCCAGCTTTAAGGTCAGTCTCTAAATTCATCTTTACAACTTTTGGCAAACCTTGTCAATATCTTGCATTTCATTGTAAGATTAGCTCTTACAAAACTAATTCAGAACCATGATTTCTTTCTTAAATAACTGATCCTTCTCTTGCATTGTCCTTTAGGTGTGAAGTGGGTTACACTGGTGTCCGATGTGAGCACTTCATTTTAACCGTCCAAAAGCCTCTGAGCAAAGAATATGTGGCTTTGACTGTGATTCTTGTTATCTTGTTGCTCATCATAGTTGCTGGCTCTGTATACTATTTCTGCAGATGGTAAGCCAGTGTTTTTGTTTTTGTTTTTTAACACTCTGCTTTTGTAAATTACCTTTATACAATCTACACTTACAAACTGGGTAAAAATATGGCAAAGTATTATTTAGTGGGATAAGATAGACTCTGCACTAATGATATTTATAAAGAAGTTTTAGCAGCAGAACATCTGGACTAGTAGAAATGAGTGTCCAGATAATTGTAAGAGCTGACTTTTAAAAATTGGTTCATGTCAGTCCCCCAAAATTCCATCTTCAACACTCCATCTTCATGTACAATGCTGTACTGATATATGCTGATAACTGAGAAAATATAGAGTGGGCACTGAGCTACTGACAGTGTATCATATTGGCCATTTTTTAGGCTTAGGACCAGGGTATAGGAATAGAATGAGTTAGTTAATAATAGCTGCCTTTAAAATGCCTCCATGAAATCCTTCTTATTTTGGAAGTGGTGCAGATTTTTCAGTGTAGATTTGAGTGAATTTTATTTTATTTTTGCTGACAGTAATGCACTTCTACTTTTGAAGCTCCAAAAGTGTTACTTTTATAAGATTAAATTTATTTGGTCCATGCTTGAGTCTAAGTATTCACCAAATTATAATGCCTTTTTAATTGGTTATGATCACATAACTGAATATTATTAAAACTGAAATGCACCTGAAAGGTCTTTGACTACAATCCTATCTTTTATAAAGATGGGAAAGTAAGATCCAGAGAAGTAAATTGACATGTCCTGGCTCATCTAGTTGACAAATAGCTAAATCAAGGCTAAACAAAGGTTTTCTAATCATATTCTTCTACTAAGCAAAAACATTATGCAGTTTCCTTAAGGCTACATGCTTCATCTTCAAAATGGGTAGAAAATGAACTCAAAATTTTAGGAAGATAGCTTTAATGAATGAGTGAATGAAGATTCTGAATCACGATAGATTTATGAATCCTAGCTGGGAGAACTTGACCAGGTTATGTAACCCATTTGTACTTCATTTTCTTCATCTGTAAAATGAGGATGATAGTGGTAAGTGTGAGGATAAAATAAGTAATGGATATATAGCATTTAGAACATTGTCAGTCACTTAATAAGTGCCCGATTTATTTTCATTATTATTGGTGATATCATTATATCAATGTGATGGGTAGAATGTAAGAAAGAAAGAGAGAAAGAAAGAAAGATAGGAAGGGAGGAAGGAAGAAAGAAAGAGAGAGAGAGAGAAAGAAAGAAAGAAAAAGAAAGAAAGGAAAGACAGAAGAAAAACGAAAGGATAAAACAGACCAGGATTAAACGTGGTCACATGCTCTCCTGGAATTTTACAATTTTCATGATCATGTGAAAGCCTTTGAGAAGTCCTTTCACAGCATTTCACCATTTCCTCCCAAAATTATTTGTTCAGAGCAACTACCCCTTCCTCCCTCATTCTCCTCTAGCATCCAGCCTAAACCTATTCACCTCTGTCATTTTGGAAACACTATGCTAATGTACCTTTAGCGTCCATATATTTGTTTCTTTTGTTAACATACTTTGATCCTAATACTGTTAACTTCAGTGTTAATGGTTTAATTTCTGAATATTTCTAGGTACAGAAATCGAAAAAGTAAAGAACCAAAGAAGGAATATGAAAGAGTGACCTCAGGGGATCCGGCATTGCCACAAGTCTGAATGGTGCCATTGAGCTTATAGGCAGGGATGCACTGCGTACCTGGTTATGTTAATATTCCTATTTTATTAATAATATTTATGTGGGGTCATGTGTTAAGTCAACAATGATGTATTTTAATATACTAAGAAGAGTTTTTATTTTTGTTTTATTTTTGACAGACTGTTTGCTAATGTATAATGTACACAAAATATTTACTATAGAAAGAAAATGGATATTTTTGTAAGAGATCATTTCCTGGGCTAAATGCTCTATTGAAAGCTTTTTTGCCTTCTGTACAATGCATAGGAGTGAGCAATGCCCAGTTCACTGTTCAGGAAGTGTCAGCAAGTGACAGGTTTCTGTAAGCCTAAATATATGGTCGAATCAATTTAATAAGTATATATTTCTACTCCTCAAATCAATGATAGTTGGTTTGACTATATCATAGTCTGATGTTTGAGTTGGCACCACTGTGCCTGTGCCATGTGTCAAAACAGTAATGCTGTGGGAATTGGGGAGAAGCAAATATAGATCACGCGCTAAACACTACATATTTGAAACAAACTAAACCCTGGAGGGCTCTGCTCCCTCCACACACATCCTTAGCTGTAACTCACTCTTTGTCTGCCTGGAGAGAAGGTGCACGATTCCCTATTCCCAACCACAACTCCTACGGATACTGTCACCCATCTAACAGATTCTCCTTAAGAAAATGAATTGAGAACTTAATTTTATACCATCTTTTATGTAAATAGTAGATAACTTATAGCTTCACAATGTTCTTTTTTTTAGTATGACATTTATGCTAGGTAACTGCTCATGAGGCAATTACAGAAATCCACACGTGAAGTCAAAATCTATGCTTCTTTTCAAGAGTATTTATTTCTGTAGGGACTTGGCTGAAGAATTCTAAGATTAAATCATAGTCCAAAATTTGATGGACTAATTATTATTTTAAAGTGTGACATAAGACAATAATTCTATACACGGTCTAAAGAGATCTAAAAGGATATTTCTGTTTCCCACTAATACAGCTGAAGTCAAATGTGCTGTGTAAAAATACATTTTAAATCCTACACATACTTATTGACATCTACTGTATGTAAAGGAGGTCTGCATATTTGAGTGACCTTGATTGCTTCAAAGAAAATTTATTGACTAACCAAGAAATCAGCTGCAATCCATTTGTTTTGTTACAAAATGGAGTCATATTGGTTTATCTTAAGCATCTCAATTCATATTACATAACTAATTGTAAATAATAGTTTGGGGTGTTTTTTAATCTTTATTTAAAAACTAACCCCTGTAAAAGTTAAATTTTTATTTATAAATGCATATTAAATAATAAAAAAGGTATGACACAGATTGCTTTTATGGGAGAAAATTAGTAAAAAAATAATTGTTTTAATGGGGTTGATGCTGAACAAACATAAAAAAATGATTGCTAGCAACTCGTGTTTCCTACAAACAATGGAAACATTTTGGCTCACATTTAGTCTATCTTCCTTATTTTACAGATTTCTCACTGTATATATTTCTAGAAAGGGCTATCTATACCCACCGTATTGAGAATAAAGGCAAATCCAATGCATAAATTCATAGTTTGTGGCTTCCCACCAAGGCCACAAAGTAAAGTTCTAAGACTGGTACTAAAGATATAACCTCATAATTAAGATTTGTGTAATATATTAAATATTTAAAATACAATCAAATGCTACTATTCTTTTGGACATTCTTTTGCTCTTATCTCTCTGCCAAAGTCAATGCAAGGGGAGAAATGGTGCACTGGTAGGACAGATTTTTATTTTTGAGTCCTTGAGAAGAGAATTAGCTAAATTCAACTGCCGTGAGGTATCAAATCAATTTTTATGTAGCAAATACATGATACTAGCTTCTAATTTCTGTTGAATTCAATAATGCAGTTTTAAAAAACTTATGTCTGATCCATTTTGCCAGTTTTGCAGCAATAGTCTGTCAGTAGACTTGGAAAAAAATGTGTTTAATTTGCTGCCCAATACTTTCTGATTTTTTTCTACTCTTATTTGTATGGGAAAAGGGGGAGTAACAACTGGTATATGCAGTGCTGCTGGAGTACATTTAAATGTTTTGACTGAAGAATAATTTTATCTAAAACATATCTGTTATTCAAACTGGATGAGGTTAAATGTAAGATAGTGAATTTCTCTCCTCTTTTTTTGCACTCTGTAATTGCACTTTTTAAGTTTGAAGAGCCATTTTGGTATACAGTTTATATTAAAGATACCATGGAACATAAAGTTGTATCACATGCAGTTTAAAGTAACTTATTTGACAATGAATTTTATCAGAGTACTGAATTGTATCAATTTGTTTGTGTTCAATATCAGCTTTGATAATAGTGTACCTTAAGATATTGAAGGAGAATATAGATACTTTACAAGATATTATTAATTTTTATTTATTTTTGTTGGAAACTGGAAAAAAAAACAGAATTGAAAAATAAAAATGAAACACCTTGCATTAAAAATGTCACTGATAAGTTTAGTCTCTTTCTTTCTTTTTTTTTTTTTTTTTTTTTCCATACTACATTAAAAGGCTTAAAAGCAGTGACAGGACTATAATGTGGTTAGACATAAAGACATATGGTTTTAGTTTGGGAAAGCATTATATAAATTTATCATATTTTATGGCCTACCATAGTGAAGAATCTTTTTGAAATATAAGGAATCACATCAATTATAAAATTCTGGGGGTTAGTATTTTTTTAAAAGAATATTTTAAAAGAGTATTTTAAAAAATATTTCTAAAAAGAATAAATAATCCTATTGAGAAATAACTTTTGGAAGGACACATCAGCCAGAAGCATGTCCCATGGTTCCCTCAGCATCTGCCAACCAAGAGGCTTGGCTTTCCCAAGCCTTCAGAGCAGGAAACATCATTCCTTTGAACCTCCATCACAGTAATGGCTTCCGAAGTACATGCTTCAAAACCTATAGAGTACTTTGCCCATTTATTAGCTCCTTGGACCACTTCATTAGCCTGTGGATAGGGCAGGTAGACATAGCTATGACCATTTTCCAAGGAGGTAAACCAATTTGTCCAGGGTCACAGTGGTAGTAAAAGATGACGTTGGCATGAGAAACAAGGTCTTCTGATCCCCGATTCTACCACAGCCCTGGCCATGTCAGGGCAGCAGAACAAACCATCATGTGGAGTTAGTCTGAGATTTAGTTTGGAATTTTGTGGGGGAGAAACAGAAATTCCTGTAAAATGAAATTCCTGGGATCTCACAGAGCCATCCGACTGACTCTATTTGAAGTCTGAGAACCCAGAGGGTTAATTAAGGAAAAGAACTTGAAACACTTCTCACTCAGCTTACAGGATGTCACACTTATCTGGTTTTCCACCTGTTTTCAGTCTCATGCTGGATCTTCCTTAATATGTTCCATCCCCCACCACTGATTTGTAAATGCTGGAGTGCCCCCAGATCTCAATTTCAGAACTTTTTCTCTGTGTATCCACTCCCTTCTTTATTTCATACGGTCTTCTGCCTTTAATAGCCGTCTATATACTGATTATTCCTAGGCTAGATACTTTCCCTGATTTCCAAACTTCATTATCCAATGACCTATCAAACTACCCATCCACTTGGATATACACTGGACATTAAAACATAACATGTTCAATAACTGACAGTCCCCTAAAAAGTCTTTCCTTCCACAGTGTTTCCATTCAACTAAATTCAACTCCATCCTTCTTGTATCTCAGACCAAAAATCTGGTATCGTCGTCTGGAAGGTGCAGAATGGCTCACTTTCAAGTGATTTCAGAGAGGATTACCCTAAACTTTTTACAACAGTGACAGAATTGGCCATTTTGAAGGCATTATGCAGAAGGAAAACAAATTCCAGAAAACCAGACTTCGAATATCACAATTTTTTAAAAAGAAGAAACTGTAGGCATTGAATTCGGTCAATTCTAGAACATATTTCTCCCCAAATGGTCACAAGACATTATAAAACATAAGTGCTGTTCATTAGGATCCAAACATGGATTCATTAAGGAGGAAACATAAAATATGGATCTTTTAAAAAAATCCTGTCTGATAACCAGCTAATGGTAACTACCCATCATATAAACCAAACACAGGTACGACATTCAGTTTATTTGAATTCAGAGAAATATTTGGGAAAAGTCTTCCAAAAATTTTGTATGAGCCTGCAGTGCCATGTGCCTATTAAGAAATAGGCACAGCCGAAGCTAATATAATGCAGGTATTGTTAATGGATCCAACACATGCGAAATGGAGGCCATGTGACAGGATGATACAAAGCTTTGGGTAAGGGCGTGGTTATACTCATTGGAAATATAGAAAATATACCTTAAAATATCAGTGGAATGGTGACTTTTCCAGTCAATCTATCAGAAGGGAGCAATGATTTTCTATTTACTCTCTTTTTCTCTGGATGGCAGGACAGATAGCAAGGAAATATATGTCATATTCCTGGCCCTCAATTTGCCATCAGGAATAATTCACATTCTGGGAAAAAATGATAAAAATTAATAGTTTAGGGCTTCCCTGGTGGCGCAGTGGTTGAGAGTCTGCCTGCCAATGCAGGGGACATGGGTTCGAGCCCTGGTCTGGGAAGATCCCACATGCCGTGGAGCAGCTGGGCCCGTGAGCCACAACTACTGAGCCTGCGCGTCTGGAGCCTGTGCTCCGCAACAAGAGAGGCCGCGATAGTGAGAGGCCCGCGCACCGCGATGAAGAGTGGCCCCCGCTCGCCGCAACTAGAGAGAGCCCTCGCACAGAAACGAAGACCCAACACAGCCATAAATAAATAAATAAATAAATAAACCCAAAAGTTAAAAAAAAAAAAATTAATAGTTTATGAATCAATCAATATTTATTGAAAATCTTTTTTTTTTTTTGTATCTAGTAATGTATAAGGGGTATAGATATTCAAAAGAAGTATAAAATGTACTGTGGTTTTCAAGAAACTTAGAAGAGGAATTTGAAGTTATGGGGATATATAAAGAATAATGCAAGGCTTTAGTAGTTAGAGTTCTTTGGTTTTTAGGGAACAAAAACGACCCTCGCTTAACCAAGAAGAAATTTGTGAGAAAGATATAGGGGGTTCGATAGAATTAAAATAAAAGCCAAAGAATCAGAGAAGTTCTAGTGATTTAGTCAGCAGTGCACTGCTTCTAGAAGGTGTGAACTCCAACTATTTTTAGTTCTTGGCTGCATGTGGTCAAGGGAGACAGCGTCTGATTACTTAGCTGGGATCACAGGCTCACCTCTTGGCCAGGCGACCAGTACATGGTAGTTGAAAAGCCACCGAGTTTGTATCTAATGGGAGAAATTTTTCTCACAGAGGAAAATCAGAGAGCTATTACTAGAGGAAGGATAAATGAATTCTGAACACGCAAACAACAGAAGTCCACCATAGATACTAAATAGTATCAGATCAAACAATTTAGAGAAAGGTGATGTCAATGGGGAAGCTTTTATTGAGGAAGTGAGACTTTAACTTGACTTGGAAGATTGACAGGACTTTGATAAGCAAAGGAGGGACTGTAGGACACTTCAAATGGAAGAATAATCAGGACAATCATAGCAAGTTAAAGGTATGTAAGGGAGACCACCCTGACAGTAGTATAGGATCTCTATTTGGGAATAGTTTAGAATTTAGTTTGAAGGATATTCAAAGCCATACTGAGAAGATAAACTTCACATTAATGGGTAATAGGCAATCATTTAAAGTTCTTGATCAGGGGATCCATACCATAAATTGGTATGATAAACAGAATAATGCCCCCCGTGCCCCAAAGATGTCCATGTCCTAATCCCTGGAACCTGTGAATATGGTGCCTTACATGACAAAAGGGACATTGCAGATGTGATTAAATTTACAGACTTTGATCTGGGGAGATGATTCTGATTAGCCCGGTGAACTCAGTCTAATCACATGAGCCCTTAAAAGCAGGGAGCTGTCCCAGCTGTGGTCAAAGCTGTAGTCTGAGAAGGACTTGACCCACAGTTACTGGCTTTGAGACAAGGAAAGGGGCCATAAACCATGAAATGCAGGTGGCCTATAGCAGCTTGAGAAGACAAGGAAATGGATTCTCCCAGAGAGCTTCCAGAAAAGAATGTAGCCTTGCCAACACCTTACTATTTACTCAGTGCTGACACCCTGATCTTAGCCCAGGGAAGCCTAAGTTGGACTTCTGATCTACAGGATTGAAAGATCACCAGTTCTATTGGTTTAAGGCACTGAATTTGTGGTAGTGTGTTACAGCAGGAATATAAATTGAAGATAAATGGTGTTTTGGGAAAATTGAAATGAGCTTATTTGAGAAGACTGATTGAGAAAAAATATACTGGTGACAGAGATCCCAGCTAGTAGAGTGTTGTAACAACCTAGATATAAATTGAAGAAAGCTTATGTCTGGAAGAACAGAGAGCAGGAGGAAAATTTTAGACACATCACAGAGAGAAAACTGGACGTGTTTAGTGATTGAATATGCGAAATAAGAGAAACTGGAGTCAAAAAGAATTCAGTTTGGGAAAAAGGAAGTTAATTTAGTTTAAATATGTTGAATGTAAGAATACATTCAACATATGTATTGTTGAATGTATATTTGTTGAGGGTATATTTGTAGAAATAACATGTTCAAGGTATTTGGTAATACCTCAAAATTATATATACTATTTTACAATTTACAGAATACTTTCCCATCTGTTAACTCTTTGTTTAAATGCACTCTCTGAGATGGAAGGAAGAGATTAATAATTATTACCTATAAGAGAATATAGTCTCCTGAAAGGTTGTGGTTTGCTCTGAGTCACAAAACAAGTAAAGTCACAGAACTTACATGTTATTCCAGGTCTCCTGTGCCCCAAATTTCCATCTACTTAAAGCTGCCTCCTTGATGTGGAACTTGGGGGTGTGGTGTAAGCTAAAGATGTAATGGGAATTCCCATCACAGAGACTACAGTTGATTCCAGAGAAACAGTTCAAGTTAAAAACTTCAAAGGAGTGAGGGTAGAGGAAAAATGCCAAGAAAACCAATGATGGACGCCAAGGAAACGTCTTCACCCGAGGAATTGGTAAAAGGAAAAAGAGCCAGTGAAGGCAATAGGACTGGTTAAATATTTTATTCATTCATTCAGCAGTTACTTACTGAAGGCTTAGTATGTGTCTTACTGTTCTACATCCCAACAGTAAGTGATGAACAAGACAGATAATGCCTGGAATTTGTATTTCTAGTGGGAAAAGAAAGAAAATAAATAAATACTAATAACAATAATAGTATCAAACACTTATATAGGGCTTACCATTTACTGTAAAGCTTTTAAAATGTAATAACTTATTAAATACTTATAACAATCCTATGAGGCATGTAACTACTTTTAGAAGACTCAGGTGAGGAAACTGAGGCAGAGAGTAACTGCCCAGGGTCTTGTGGGTAGTGATAAAACAAGGTAGTAATACATAATATACTCTGGTTTTGGGGCTGCTTTAGCTAGGGTGGCCAGGGAGGCATCTATATGGAAGTAATATATGAGCACAGATGTAGAGAGATGTGGCAAACTCGGCTATGCAAATTTGTGGAGCCAAAGTATTTTGGACCTGGAGCAGGAAATACAAGGACTCTAACGTTCAAAAGACAGTAAGATCAAGGAAGAACTTCAAGATGGTGGAGGAGTAAGACGTGGAGATCACCGTCCTCTCTACAAATACATCAAAAATACATCTACAGGTGGAAGAGCTCCTACAGAACACCTACTGAACGCTGGCAGAAGACCTCAGACTTCCCAAAAGGCAAGAAACTCCCCACGTACCTGGGTAGGGCAAAAGAAAAAAGAAAAAACAGAGACAAAGAATAGGGACAGGACCTGCACCTCTGGGAAGGAGCTGTGAAGGAGGAAAAGTTTCCACACACTAGGAAGCCCCTTCACTGGTGGAGACAGGGGGTGGGCGGTGGGGGGGAAGCTTCAGAACCAGGAAAGCGCAGCCACAGGGGTGCGGAGGGCAAAGCAGAGAGATTCCCACACAGAGGCTCGGTGCCGACCAGCACTCACCAGCCCGAGACGCTTGTCTGCTCACCCGCCGGGGCGGGCGGGGGCTGGGAGCTGAGGCTCTGGCTTCGGAGGTCGGATCCCAGGGAGAGGACTGGGGTCGGCTGCGTGAACACAGCCTGAAGGGGGCTAGTGCGCCACAGCTAGCCGGGAGGGAGTCCGGGAAAAAGTCTGGAGCTGCCAAAGAGGCAAGAGACCATTGTTTTGGGGTGCGTGAGGAGAGGGGATTCAGAGCACCGCCTAAACGAGCTCCAGAGATGGGCGCGAGCCGTGTCTATCAGTGCGGACACCAGAGATGGGCATGAAACACTAAGGCTGCTTCTGCAGCCACCAAGAATCCTGTGTGCAAGCATAGGTCACTCTCCACACCTCCCCTCCCAGGAGCCTGTGCAGCCCGCCACCACCAGGGTCCCGTGATCCAGGGACAACTTCCCCAGGAGAACACACGGGGCACCTCAGGCTGTTGCAACATCACACTGGCCTCTGCTGCCACAGGCTCACCCCGCATTCCGTACCCCTCACTCCCCCCTGCCTGAGTGAGCCATGGCCCCCTAATCAGCCGCTCCTTTAACCCCGTCCTATCTGAGCAAAGGACAGATGCCCTCAGGCGACCTACACGCAGAGGCGGGTCCAAATCCAAAGCTGAACCCCAGGAGCTGTGCGAACAAAGAAGAGAAAGGGAAATCTCTCCAAGCAGCCTCAGGAGCAGAGGATTAAATCTCCACAATCAACTTGAGGTACCCTACGTCTGTGGAGTACCTGAATAGACAATGAATCATCCCAAAATTGAGGCGGTGGACTTTCGGAGCAACTATAGACTTGGGTTTTGCTATATGTGACTGAATAGTTTTCTGATTTTTATGTTTATCTTAGTACAGATTTTAACACGTGTTATCACTGGTGGATTTGTTTATTGGTTTGGTTGCTCTCTTCTTTTTTCTATTACTTGTTAATTTTTTTTATTTTAATAACTTTTTAATTTAATTTAATTTAATTCTATTTATTGAGTTATTTATTTTTCTTTTTTTTTTCTCCTTTTTCTTCTGAGCCGTGTGGCTGACAAGGGGTTGGTGCTATGGCTGGCTGTCAGGCCTGAGCCTCTGAGGTGGGAGAGCCGAGTTCAGGACCAACAGAGACCTCCAGACCCCACACAATATCAATGGGCGAGAGCTCTCCCAGAAACCTCTGTCTCAACGCTAAGACCCAGCTCCACTCAATGACCAACAAGCTCCACTGCCAGACACCCCATGCCAAAAAACTAGCAGGACAGGAACACAACCCCACCCATTAGCAGAGAGGCTGCCTGAAATCATAATAAGTTCAAAGACACACCAAAACACCCCACCGGATACGGTCCTGTCCACCGTAAAGGCAAGATCTAACCTCAACCACCAGAACACAGGCACTAGTCCCCTCCACCAGGAAGCCTACACAACCCACTGAACCAACCTTACCCACTGGGAGCAGACACCAAAAACAACGGGAACTATGAACCTGCAGCCTGTGAAAAGGAGAACCCAAACACAGTAAGTTAAGCAAAATGAGAAGACAGAGAAATATGCAGCAGATGAAGGAGAAAAGTAATGACCCACCAGACCAAACAAATGAAGAGGAAATAGGCAGTCTACTTGAAAAAGAATTCTGAATAATGATAGTAAAGATGATCCAAAATCTTGGAAATAGAATGGATTAAATACAAGAAACGTTTAACAAGGACCTACAAGAAATAAAGTGCAAACAAACAATGATGAACAATACAATAAATGAAATTAAATATTCTCTAGAAGGAATCAATAGCAGAATAACTGAGGCAGAAGGAAGGAAAAGTGACCTGGAAGATAATATAGTGGAAATAACTACTGCAGAGCAGAATAAAGAAAAAAGAATGAAGAGAATAGAGGACAGTCTCAGAGACCTCTGGGACACAATAAACACACCAATGTTCGAATTGTAGGGGTCACAGAAGATGAAGAGAAAAAGAAAGGGACTGAGAAAATATTTGGAGAGATTATAGTTGAAAACTTCCCTAATATGGGAAATGAAATAGTCAATCAAGTCCAGGAAGTGCAGAGAGTCCCATACAGGATAAATCCAAGGAGAAACATGCCAAGACACATATTAATCAAACTATCAAAAATTAAGTACAAAGAAAAACTACTAAAAACAACAAAGGAAAAGCAACAAATAACTTAAAAGGGAATCCCCATAAGGTTAACAGCTGATCTTTCAGCAGAAACTCTGCAAGCCAGAAGGGAGTGGCAGGACATATTTAAAGTGATGAAACGGAAAAACCTACAACCAAATTTTCTCTACCAGCAAGGATCTCATTCAGATTCAAGGGAGAAATTAAAACCTTTAGAGACAAGCAAAAGCTAAGAGAATTCAGCACCACCAAACCAGCTTTATGACAAATGCTAAAGAAACTTCTTCTCTAGGCAGGAACCATAAGACAAGGGAAAGACCTACAATAATAACCCAAAACAATTAAGAAAATGGTAATAGGAACATACATACCAATAACTACCTTAAATGTAAATGGATTAAATGCTCCAACCAAAAGACATAGACTGGCTGAATGGATACAAAAACAAGACCCGTATATATGCTGTCTACAAGAGACCCATTTCAGACCTAGGGATACCTACAGACTAAAAGTGAGGGGATGGAAAAAGATATTCCATGCAAATGGAAATCAAAAGAAAGCTGGAGTAGCAATTCTCATATCAGACAAAATAGACTTTAAATAAAGACTATTACAAGAGACAAGGAAGGATACTACATAATGATCAAGGGATCAATCCAAGAAGAAGATATAACAATTGTAAATATTTATGCACCCAACATAGGAGCACCTCAATACATAAGGCAAATGCTAACAGCCATAAAAGGGGAAATCAACAGTAACACAATCATAGTAGGGGACTTTAACACTCCACTTTCACCAATGGACAGATCATCCAAAATGAAAATAAATAAGGAAACACAAGCTTTAAATGACACATTACACAAGATGGACTTAATTGATATTTATAGGACATTCCATCAAAAACAACAGAATACACTTTCTTCTCCAGTGCTCATGGAACATTCTCCAGGATAGATCATATCTTGGATCACAAATCAAACCTTGGTAAATTTAAGAAAATTCAGAATTGTATCAAGTATCTTTTCCAACCAGAGTACTCTGAGACTAGATATCATTTACAAGAAAAAAGAGCTGTAAAAAATACAAACACATGGAGGCTAAACAATACAGTACTAAATAACCAAGAGATCACTGAAGAAATCAGAGGAAATCAAGAAATACCTAGAAAGAAATGACAATGAAAACATGATGACCCAAAACCTATGCTATGCAACAAAAGCTGTTCTAAGAGGTAAGTTTATAGCAAAACAATCCTACCTCAAGAAACAAGAAACATCTCAAATAAAAAACCTAACCTTACACCTAAAGCAATTTGAGAAAGAAGAACAAAAAAATCCCAAAGATAGCAGAAGGAAAGATATCATGAAGATCAGATCAGAAATAAATGGAAAAGAAATGAAGGAAACGATAGCAAGGATCAATAAAACTAAAAGCTGGTTCTTTGAGAAGATAAAAAAAATGGATAAACCATTAGCCAGACTCATCAAGAAAAAAAGGGAAGAGACTCAGATCAACAGAATTAGAAATGAAGAAGGAGATGTAACAACTGACACTGCAGAAATACAAAGGATCACGAGACATTACAACAGAAACTATATGCCAATAAAATGGACAACCTGGAAGAAACAGACAAATTCTTAGAAAAGCACAACATTCCGAGACTGAGCCAGGAAGAAATAGAAAATATCAGACCAATCACAAGCCCTGAAATTGAAACTGTGATTAAAAGTCTCCAACAAGCAAAAGCCCAGGACCAGACGGCTTCACAGGCAAATTCTATCAATCATTTAGAGAAGAGCTAACACCTATCCTTCTCAAACTCTTCCAAAATATAGCAGAGGGAGGAACAATAGCAAACTCATTCTACGAGGCCACCATTAGCCTGATACCAAAACCAGACAAAGGTGTCACAAAAAAAGAAAACTACAGGCCAATATCAACGATGAACATAGATGCAAAAATCCTCAACAAAATATTAGCAAACAGAAGCCAGCAGCACATTAAAAGGATCATACACCATGATCAAGTGGGGTTTACCCCAGGATGCAAGGATTCTTCAATATACGCAAATCAATCAATGTGATACACCATATTAACAAATTGAAGGAGAAAAACCATAAGATCATCTCAATAGATGCAGAAAAAGCTTTTGACAAAATTCAACACCCATTTATGATAAAACCCTCCAGAAAGTAGGCATAGAGGGAACTTACTTCAACATAATAAAGGTCATATATGACAAACCCACAACCAACATCATTCTCAATGGTGAAAAACTGAGACCATTTCCACTAAGATCAGGAACAAGACAAGGTTGCCCACTCTCACCACTATTATTCAACATAGTTTTGGAAGTTTCAGCCGCAGCAGTCATAGAAGAAAAATAAATAAAAGGAATCCAAATCGGAAAAGAAGTAAAGCTGTCACTGTTTGCAGATGACATGATACTATACATAGAGAATCCTAAAGTTGCTACCAGAAAACTGCTAGAGCTAATCAATGAATTTGGTAAAGTGGCAGGATACAAAATTAATGCACAGAAATCTCTTGCATTCCTGTACACTAATGATGAAAAATCTGAAAGAGAAATTAAGGAAACACTCCCATTTACCATTACAAGAAAAAGAATAAAATACCTAAGAGTAAACCTACCTAAGGAGACAAAAGACCTATATGCAGAAAACTGTAAGACACTGATGAAAGAATTAAAGACAATACAAACAGATGGAGAGATATACCATGTTCTTGGATTGGAAGAATCAACATTGTGAAAATGAGTATACTACCCAAAGCAATCTACAGATTCAATGCAATCCCTATCAAACTACCAATGGAATTTTTCACAGAACTAGAACAAAAAATTTCACAATTTGTATGGAAACACAAAAAATCCCGAATAGCCAAAGCAATTTTGAGAAAGAAAAACGGAGCTGGAGGAATCAGGCTGCCTGACTTCAGACTATACTACAAAACTACAGTAATGAAGACAGTATGGTACTGGCACAAAAACAGAAATATAGATCAATGGAACAGGATAGAAAGCCCAGAGATAAACCCATACACATATGGTCAACTTGTCTTTGATAAAGGAGGCAAGAATATACAATGGAGGAAAGACAGCCTCTTCAATAAGTGGTGCTGGGAAAATTGGACAGCTATATGTAAAAGAATGAAATTAGAAAACTCTGTAACACCCTACACAAAAATAAACTCAATATGGATTATAGACCTAAATGTAAGGCCAGACACTATAAAATTCTTAGAGGAAAACATAGGCAGAACACTTCATGACATAAATCACAGCAAGATCCTTTTTGACCTACCTCATAGAGAAATGGAAATGAAAACAAAAATATACAAATGGGATGGAATGAAACTTAAAATCTTTTGCACCACAAAGGAAACCATAAACAAGACGAAAAGATAATCCTCAGACTGTGAGAAAATATTTGCAAATGAAGCCACTGACAAAGGGTTAATCTCCAAAATGTACAAACTGCTCATGCAGCTCAATATCCAAAAAACAAACAACCCAATCCAAAGGGCAGAACACCTAAATAGATATTTCTCCAAAGAAGATACACAGATTGCCATGAAACACATGAAAAGATGCTCAACATCATTAATCATTAGAGAAATGCAAGTCAAAACTACAGTGAGGTATCTCCTCATAACAGTCAGAATGGCCATCATCAAAAAATCTACAAACTATAAATGCTGGAGAGGGTGTGGAGAAAAGGGAACTGTTGGTGGGAATGTAAATTGATACAGCCACTATGGAGAACAGTATGCAGGTTCCTTAAAAAACTAAAAATAGAACTACCTTATGACCCAGCAATCCTACTACTGGGCATATAGCCTGAGAAAGCCATCATTCAAAGAGTCATGTATCACTATGTTCTTTGCAGCACTATTTACAAGAGACAGAACATGGAAACAACCTAAGTGTCCATCGAGAGATGAATGGATAAAAAGATGTGGCACATATATACAATGGAATATTATTCAGCCATAAAAAGAAAGGAAATTGAGGTATTTGTAGTGAGGTGGATGGACCTAGAGTCTGTCATACATAGCGAAGTAAGTCAGAAAGAGAAAAACAAATACCGTATGCTAACAGATATATATGGAATCTAAAAAAAAAGAAATGGTTCTGATGAACCTAGAGGCAGGATGAGAATAAAGATGCAGATGTAGATAATGGACTTGAGTACACGGGGAAGGGAGATTGTAAGCTGGGACGAAGTAAGAGAATGGCACTGACATATATACACCACCAAATGTAAAATAGAAAGCTAGTGGGAAGCAGCTGCATAGCACAGGGAGATCAGCTTCGTGCTTTGTGACCACCTAGAGCGGTGGGATAGGGAGGGTGGGAGGGAGACGTAAGAGGGAGGGGATATGGGGATATATGTATATGTATAGCTGATTCACTTTGTTATACAGCAGAAACTAACACAACATTGTAAAGCAATTATACTACAATAAAAATGTTAAAAAAAAAAAAAAGAAAAGCGACCCCAAAGAGCTCCCTAGTCCCTTCCAACATGAGAGAACACAGTGAGAAATTGGCAATCTACAACCCAGAAAATGCCCTTCATCAGAACCTGACCATGCTGGCACCTTGGTCTTGGACTTCCAGCTTCCAGAACTGTGAGAAATAAATTTCTGTTGTTTGTAAGCAAAAAAAAAAAAAAAGAAGAAGACTGTAAGATCAGTATGTCTGGAGCATGCTCAGTGCAATAGCAAGAGAAGTCAGAGAAGTAGGCGAGGGCATAAGATTTAGGAGGTTTCGGCTTTGGTAAGGTATTTGCCTTTTGTTAAAAATGTAACAACTCATCAAAGGTTTGGGAATAGGATGGTGATAAAATTTGAATTTCAGAATGTCATTTGCAGCTACATGAATGGACCTAGAGATTATCATACTAAGCAAAGTAAGTCAGAAAGAGAAAGACAAATACCTTATGATATTACTTACATGTGGAATCTAAAATATGACACAAATGAACTTATCTACGAAACAGAAACAGACCCGAAGACATAGAGAACAGACTTGTGGTTGCCAAGCGGGGTTTGGGGCGGGAGAGGGTTGGATTGGGAGTTTGGGATGAGCAGATGGAAACTATTATACATGGAATGGATAAACAAGGTCCTATTGTATAGCACAGGGAACTATGTTCAATATCCTGTAATAATCCATAATGGAAAAAGTATATGAATATATATATTCATATTCTGAATCACTTTGATGTACACCAGCAACTAAACTAACATGACATTGTAAATCAAGTATAGTTCAATTTAAAAAAATGTGCACTCCAAAAAGACCAGTCTATCTGCTCTGGGGAAAATAGACTAAGGAGGGGCAAAACAAGCCTGGAAGACAAGGTAGGGGGTTATTTTATTCACCCACTTAAATTATAACATGGCTAGGACAAAGATAATAGTAGTGAAGGTCATGAGAAGTGGTTGAACTTGGGCTGTGTTTAGAATGAACCTCATATCAACAGGACTTGATGGTGGCTATAACCAGGAGAGCAGGTGTGGGAGCACAGTGGCATGAAAATCAGGAGAAAAAAAATCTAAGATTTGCAGCAATAGCCAGCACTGTCCAGTACACAAGAAACCCAGAAGAAAAAAAAACTGAAGAGTAAAAATGCCACTGGTTTTGACTTCTGAATGTCATGCATTTGAAAGAATGTTTTTAGTAGTTGTTGAAGTGGATAATGAAGTTAGATTGCTCTAGATTAAAGGAGTTGGTGTTGGCTTCTGGTAGAAAATACTTATCCAGAATCTTGACTGTGAAAGAGAATGGAAATGGCAAGTTCTCAACTGTTCAATAATTGTATAGTTTTTTGATTTACCAGACCCTATCCTTTTCTCTTTGGCCTTTTCTGTGTTCATTAGAATCAGTAGTTAAAGAAAGTTGACATCAGGGAGGAGGTTGACATTATTGGTTAAAATGAAAGTTAGAACCAAGCAATGGATTTTAGTACTTCCACTCAACTCTGGCATTTATAGCACAGGTAACTGAGAGTTGGCTCTCATCCCAGGTTTCAGGAAAGGGACAAATGCATATGAGTCATGTGCTTACATAAGATGAAGTCTAGATTACCATAGGAGAATTTGGCTGGGGATATATAAATAAGCCCCTATAACTGGGTGGGGCCTCTTTATAAAACATGGGTTGGACTACAGAACAGAAAGTTGAACTGGAGAACATACACAGCAGCTATATTGAGAATTTATTCCCCTCCAATGTATGTGATGGCTCTTGATCTGTTGATCATGTCATATAATTTAGAAATCATGGGTAGGAGATTTCAGGTTAGTGGATACAATCATAGTTGACTTCTCAGAGGTAGCAATCTGCTCTCCACATATAAAATACAGTTTGTTTTTAGCAATCTGCATATAAAACTACAAATAAACACATCCAGAGTTGAATGACAAAGAAAAGATTTTAAAAAATCACAGAAATAGGTTCTGAATCTAGGCCTATACTATTGGAAATTTAGGTCTTAAAAAACATGTAAGAAACCAACCTTGGAAATCAAATCACAAGAGAATGGAATTCCTTTGAAAGTCCTTGACATTGAGAAAACGCAAATTTAGCATATAATAAAAAAGTGCCTTTTTCACAGATTTTAATAAATTTGTATTTTCTTATCAGAATGGGCAGCATTAGTTTCAGGCCTGATACTTCATCAGGAAACAAATCCAAAAAGCCATGGCCCTTAGAGCAGCCACAGGTCTGTTTACTACAATGGTAAAAGGATTTCCTGGTATTGGGTCACAAACTGGTCCCCATACAGGGAGGACAAGGAGATACCAAAGAAAGGGGCAGAACACTCCAGATTGTTAGGTGGCAGATTGAATAAGAAAGGAACTTATATACGAGGACTCGGGCAGTGGCAAGATGGGTAAATCTCCAACACCACCTGCCAGATTCTTAAAACTTTATATAGAGAGCTTAACGGGGTTCAGTCATATACTTTCCAGATGGTCTCAATGACACGTTATTTTCTCAAGGCTGCATCCTTGAAAATGGCTCCCACTGTGGGAACAGTGGACAGAATATACGTTCCAAGGGCAGGGCGTGGGACGAGGAAACTCTAATTGCCCTGGTCCAGCTCTAGGGTCAACCGGTGATCATGTCCTTCAGCTGACCTCTTCCAACACCTGCATGTATCAATATATTCCACTAAAGGAAGAGTTTAGGGGTCATGCTCTAAATGTCACTCACAGACTTCAGCTGCAAGATCTTGTGTCATTGGAAAAAGTAATAGTATGTAACAGGTGTGTGTATAACAAGAACAGAAATTTCATTAAAATTTATGGTTACTTATGCCTCTTTTAAAAATATGTGCTCTATATTTGCAATAAATTATTTGTTTATATAACTAGTTTTTAATTACAAAATAATATTATTTTTAGCAAAATTTTAAAGTACTATTAAGTAGAAATAGGTTTAAAGTTACCCTTTTCCCTATTCCTTAAATTACCACATCTTGATTTATAGTTTTGCGGTCTTTTATGTGAATGAGATTGGGAGTATATTTATAGGTGCAGGAATGGAGTAATTCTGTGTGTACCATTTTGCTTCTTGTTTTTAACACTTAACAATGGTACTTGCACATGCCATTAAATATTATTCGATAGCATTTTAATGACTGTGTAATCTCGAAGCAAAGCTATATTACTGGATGTGTAAATTGTTTCTAATTTTCCAAATTTGTACAAATTTTGATGAATATACCTGTAACACAACCATTGTTTCCTAGAATAAACACCGGAAAGTAAAATTACTGGAACAAAGTTAAGGATATATAAAATTTTACTTTTCATACAACTTGCAGCAATCATTCTCTAAGTTCCAGATGATAAAATAAAAGATACATTTTAATACCAATAAAACACTCTGGCAAATTAGTTGATCATGAGTTACCTATGAGGTTTTCATCCCATTCCTCCATCATTCCTTCCTTCTCTCTCTGCACAATTTGGGAAAAGTTCCAGATATCTGGAACTCTGTTTCTAAATACATCAGTATTTATTTCCTAAGAATTTGGATACTCTCTTACAGAACCACAGCAGGTTATTAAAATCAAGAAATTTAACATTGATATACTACTGTCTGATATTCATTCATATCCAAATTTCATCAACTGTCCTAATATGTCCCCATGTTTATCTCTTTTTTTTTTTTTGGTTGAGAATTCAATCCAGGATCACATTTTCATTTAGCTGTCAACTTTATTTAATTTGCTTTAATCTGGAACAGTTCCTCAGCATCTTGATCTCCTAAACCATAAATGCTCTTCCCAGAATTAACATCAACCCTTTAGATTAAGACAAATGACTCCCTTTAAAAGACCAGTGTCATGGAGGAGGGATAACTCATTAATTCATTAGCACTTTTAACTACATTAGCATATTTTCATGTGTCATCTTAGCAGTAAAGTGTGCCCCACCAGGAGAGGGATTTTAATAAGAGGAGAGTGAAGGAAAATTGCAGAATATGGAAAGTTATTGAACATGATGATCCTGGCTAAAAAGTTAGAGTGATTTTGTGAGAATTGAGACAACAGAAGGAAGGTTTTGAAGGCTGGAATCGTGATGATATATAGAGAAAGGGATGTTACACAGAGATATGGAGGACATCAACACATAGTTTTGGTCTTTTTACCAATTTTCCCAAAGATAAGAAAATTCTGTAACTAATGCAATGGAGTTTATAAAGTAAGCTAACTATATCATTCTCTTCTATCTGTAATTCACCTTTCTCCTCCTGGTAACTAATAATACTTTCTCAAAGAGCAACAATATGATCTGGGACTGATTGTTTGCTTTTTAAGTCAGTTCTCAAGTACATTGGTCAATTAAATCCATAAATATCTCATTGAACTAGTTAGGACTAACATTATTCAGTATAGTAAAATTCACAGCATAAGCAACTAATAAGAATTGTAGCAGTTTTATGGGTACAAGTCCTAACTTTCTAAGGTTAAATTCATTTCACCACAACTTTGCTAAATAACCCTCATTTGCTCTGTCCATGCTCACCTGTGAATGTCCCCTGGGAACACACATGCGGTCAGACAAAGCCATGTTTTTCTTAGTCTGCTGCGAGAATGCAATTCTTCTAAGGAGGCACTTTTTATAGGGTTTGGATCTGTGCTGGATACTTTTGGAAAATATGAGGAAGCCAAGGTTTTTTCTGGATTGGGTGCCATCAGAAAGCTTGGGTAATTCAATTTAGGTACCTTAAATGTTTTTATTTAAGAGGCAGGAGGAAGTATGAAAGGCTAGATTTGCCAGTGGTTAGAAAATAATAGCCACTCAGGTTAGTGGGGATAGAAGGGCATTCGAATAGTTTTGTGATTGCATTGCACCCCGTCTCTGTTCACACACAGTTGGGATGTGGTCTTACTTTTGCTATGTCTCACCATGGTCACGGTGTGGCCCTGTCTGACTCTTGACATTTGGTGGATGTAGTTTATATTTAGTGGAGGACACCATGGCCTAGCTGTGAGATGCAAGCTTCCAGGGCCTTTTATTTTATTTTATTTTATTCTTACTCTTTTCTCAGCTCATTTATTCCTACATTCAACAAATATGTATGAGTTGCGAGATGTGCTTGGCACTGTGCAAGGTACAAGGTATGTATGGATGGGAAAAGAAGACAATCAGGTGGAACTCAGGTAACAATAAAGTGCTCAAGGGTATGGCTTTGAGTTAAAAAGTCCCAGGTTTTAATCCTGGCTTTATCACTTACTGTCTCTTTGGGTAAGTTATTCAATATCACTAATTCTCAGTTACCTCATCTGTAAATAGGAATAATAATAGCTCCCTAAGGAAGTTGTTATTGATATTAAATAAATGTTATCATCATCATCATCATCATTAAGAAAGACAGATATTAAGTAAAAAATCGTAAAGTCATTAAGCGCTACAGAAGAGGAATCAGAGATGCTATGACAGTATATACCAGAAGGAGCTCAACTCTGGGGAATTGGGGAAGTGCCCCTGAGGAGGAAATGCTTAAATGGAGCTCCGAGCACATTTTAGTTAAGTGGAAGGAGCGAGGAGAAGGGTTTCCTATCCAAATAGAAGCAGGAATTTGAGCAATGACTGAGATGGAAGAGACGTGTCACATTTGAAGCCCTGGAAGAATGTCTATGTGGTCAGTTTAGCACAGAGGAGGTGGGTAGTGGGAGATGAGACAGTGAAGAGGACAGTTAGGTAGGGCCTTAAGGCCATATTAAAGATTTGGGATTGTTCTAGGAGCAATGACACACCGCCACCAACTGTGTCCTGCCTCACCTTTTACAGGAACTGCTGTTAACAGCCACAATAAGGAACTTGAGTTTTAATTTCTTTATTCCCCTCTCTGGCTCCCAGACATGCTCTAAATGAAGGGCTTTGGATTGTCAGCTCAGACAACTAGCAAAGCCCTACTTATGCCCACCTCTGGGAGGAAGAAAAAAAAATCTATTTAAAAAGAAGAGGAAAGAGGAATATCAATGGGCAAGTTAGCTTCTATAAGTTTCAGATAGTAGAATATATGACACATGCTTTTTTTTAAATCCCTTTATCTAAGTATGTTTGACATTATGTGTCATGTTTGAGAGTCCAGTATTTCACAGATTTTCTTTTTTCCTATGTCTGTAATTTTTTTTTTTCAATGCCTGTAATTCACTTAGCTGCCAAGTCATTTAATTGTTATGGCATCACCTGAGTACAAACAAATAGTCTAAAATATAGATGTAGATTTTTTTTTCAAATTATATATTTACACCTATAAAAATGAACATGATGAAAGATGTAAAGACATAAATATTAGTTATTTCTAATAATTTTTGTTTTCTCCACTTTAAAATTAGTATAATTACCTCCCCTAACTTCTAGGATTGTGATGTGAATTACATAGGATAACATATCCAATGGATACACAGTATGTGCTTGTTACCTTCCCTTGTGCTGAAAGAAGCACTCTCCTCGGCAAAAGCAGAGGATGACCAGGAGGGGCTGACCCACTAAGTCTGTCTTTCATTTTCCCCAGTCTGATTTGGACAGTGTCACTGCCAGGGTAACAGTGGAGTTGACCTGAGGCCATGATCAGTTAGAGGATATGTAATAGAGTTGACCAAAATCATCAGTGAATACAATGTTGTCTTGTATCCCTTTCATCATCAAAATTGCTTTCCCCAAAGAAGATATTTGCAGACACGAATCTACAATAACTTGTCAGGCTTTGTCCAGGTGGAGCTGAACTTAAAAAAGAAAAAAAAAATCTAGCAAAATAAACTGCCCTAGGCTACAATCCATATGATTCATTTGAACGGAAATGTGAAATTATTTGAAGGCATAAGGAAAACTTTATATTAAGTGATCTAAATGAAATGAATTAAATGTTGAGAGATGAGTCAATTCTTTTCTCCAGAAAGTGCTAGAATGACTGCTGACATCATTTAGAATCATTAGTTTTCCTGTAATTATTCCACCTTTTCCTTCACCTTGTATTCACCCCTCTGTTCTTCTATGTTTATATCACATAGACTCTCTCAAGATTGTAAAAGCAGCATGCTATTACTTAAATTTTGAAATTAAGGTTGATAATTTGCCTTTGATGGAAGGTATCTGAGTTTTTCAATAAACTTTCAATTCTGTAATACTTTCTTTTTATAAACAGTTGATATAATGCATCAGAAGGAGACACTTATATCAATGGTTCTGAGAAACTGGTAATTCAAGAGATTTCCAAACTGTGTCGTGGATTATACAATAGAAGTATTTACAAACTAAGGATAGTTGAAATAACACAATGTTTTGTTTTATCCATGTAAGATGTGCAAGGGGTAAACACACTTCCTTCCCACATGGTAGTTTGTATAGGTGGTGACATCTGTGTTGAAATGATCACACAGGCTTGCACGCTATTCATGCCCAGGCTTTTTCCGTCAAAGAGAAATGACTAAGAGTGACCACACCAGCTCACAGGCCAAAAATTCCAGGGCAGTCTTCTTGCCTGCCCAGACCCAACCTGGCATAGGTTCAAGGATAGAAACCCTTTCTGATCATCCTCATAATCACTTATGAGTGGGAAAAATTAGTTAAACAGGGTAGTCCTTTAAACTGGATATTACTTCATTATTACAGATGATTAGTGACAATAGCCAGTGACAAAAACATATTTTTCCCACAATTAGATATAATGTTTTGTTACTCCCTAACTCTGTGTTTATCAACCCTGGTTGCACAGTACTAAAGAATTTAAGAGATTTAAAAAAAAAATATCTATGCCTAGGTCCTACTCCAGACAAATTAATCAGAATATAGTGTTTTGTTTTTTTTTTAATTTTATTTATTTATTTATTTATTATTTTTGGCTGTGTTGGGTCTTCGTTTCTGTGCGAGGGCTTTCTCTAGTGCGGCAAGCGGGGGCCACTCTTCATCGCGGTGCGCGGGCCTCTCACTATCGCGGCCTCTCTTGTTGCGGAGCACAGGCTCCAGACGCGCAGGCTCAGTAGTTGTGGCTCACGGGCCTAGTTGCTCCGCGGCATTTGGGATCTTCCCAGACCAGGGCTCGAACCCGTGTCCCCTGCATTAGCAGGCAGATTCTCAACCACTGCGCCACCAGGGAAGCCCAGATTATCGTGTTTTTAAGGCTTGGTTCTTAGAAGCTGCTTGTGATGCTTGCTTACGTACAGAAATGATTAAAAATAATGGTTTCAACCAATGGGATCAGTTGACATCCTACCTGTAGAGATTCAGACTTAATTGGTCTGGGCTGTGCCTGAACATTGGAAGTTTTGGGAATTCCGAAGGTGATTCTAATGGGCAACTAGGCCAAGATGATGATCTTATAAACTGCCTGCATCTTTTGTTTAGAGATGTGTAGAAATCCACAAAGAAGAAGCCTTCTAAAGCAGTGGCACCAACATTGGATCTCTTCAGAGACAAAAGACATTTATAATTATAATAATTTTTCACATTTATTTAGCGTGTAGTACATTTCAGAGTGTTTCCCAAAGCATTAGATCATATTAAATTGGTATGGAAATATTTTGCAAATAACTTAAAAATATAAAACTAATACCTGTCTAATCCTGCTTATCTACTTTGTATTATGAGTTATTTTAACTCATAGTTAGCTCCTCTGATAAACTAAAAATTCCTTAAGATTCACTTCTGTATCTTATTTATCTTTGTATTCCACACAAGTGTTCAATAAATATTTATACTTGGTAAGTATTCAATAAATTTATCTTGAATAAATGATTGGATAATTCCATTTACTTGGATGAATACTAATAGGTACTCCGTGCTCACCTCTACTGAGGCCTTCCAGATACAGTGAAATTTATGCTCACAGCTCCCGTTTTCATGGTGCTTACATTCCAGGGAATGAAAGAAATCTTAAGATTTCAACTTCCAGAACTACTCCATAAGCCTGGCATCAGTACTGACATGCCACAGCAGAGTTCCAGACTGGCACAAGCCAAAAACTCAGGAGACACATGCCTTTTCCTTTGCTAACAGTCAAGAATCAGCCTGTCTGGAATCGCTGCAATTGTTCTATCATTTTAAATGAACAACTTCCTATTACTTTGAGTGTCCTCACACAGAGGTCTTGAAAAGCACAACCGAAGGAGGATATTGGCAATGTTTAGAACAGAAACCTGAAAGCTTAACACATGATGCAGATGCCTCAGGTTACCAAGTAATCTATGTTTAATTTCCCCATTGGAAGGACTGTACCTGAGGCTTCTCTTTGAACTGGTGATTTACACCTGCAATGTATAAAATGGATATATGTGCTAAGGAGAAGTCTTGGCATGGAGAGAACATTTAATATCCAATTAAAAATTATAAATATACATGTGTAATGATCCCATTGACAATACTGAAGAGAATAAGGGTGGCTTTTTCTTGGGAAATTGAAGAAGTGACTAAGAGCCTCCAAAAGCCTGCTGATAACGTAAACACTCCCTCTCCCAAATGGCTCCAGAGTCAGATGCTAGTTTATCATCCTTCTAAGCAAAGACTAAGTTCTATACTCTCTTTTCAAGGGAAATGGGTTATCATCATCATCATCATGGGATGGGGACCATAAATGATCTGAAAACAGGAGACAGTCTCATTGGCCCTTCTGATTCCTAAACTGCCCCTGAGAAGGAAGAGGAGTAGAACTTTACTCCTGATTCACCAGCACCTTGACTCTGGGGTGGGCTGGATGAGGTTTGGCCTCAAATAAATTTGCCTTTAGCTATTAAAATTCTGCTTTGGATTTTAGAATTCAGGCTTGTTGGACTTATAATCAAATATATTTTAGGAGTACTGGCAGGTTTAATGGCGCAATGGCAGTAATTCCATTAAAAAAAACCCCAAAAACCCAAAACCCTGGGCTTAACTTGGAGTCAAGATAATATTTCAGGCAAACAACTGACTAAAGAATTACCATTTTACTGAGAACTGAATTGTGGAGGTAGAGGTGGGGAGAAAAGTTATTTTGAGTTTTTAATATTTAAAGGAAGAAATATAGTTACGTCGGTTTTCTACTACCCAGCATTTTATTAACCAGAATTCTCTATTAATTAGCACTTCTGAAAATTTCCAGTACACATAGAGTTATTATTACAACACTGGGATATTAAAATATTGTGAAGAATTATTTAAATTCTATGCATATTTGTATTCTCTAATATTGGAAAATAAACATGTAAATCATATTTGGTATTTCATATAAACCACACCATTATTCCCTAGAAATCCCAGATATTTTGAAAATAACTTCTATTTTAAGAATTCCCTCCTAAGTTATATTAGTAGAAAAAGATTTGTCATTGAGGCCAATTAGAAAAGTGAGTTACATTGGAGAAAAATATTAATAAGTGTCATCAGTCTCAGACTTCAAGTGACAATGAATTTGAACTCATCGGTTTCCCTTCTCCATCAATTTTCAGATAGTAGATCGTTTCTCATTAAGGTTGGTTCTTCTTGACTTGCCTGTCACTTTTATAATGGTTTAGGCCCCCATTATTGAGTTCAAGCACAGATGATCAGTGGTGACAGTGATTACAAATTGTAAGAGTTGTGAGATCTCAATCACTAAAAGGGATTAAAATGGCATTTTTCAAGCCACAGTCCTTGGACCACTTGCAGCAAGAAACCATCTGGGATGTTTGTTGCCCATGTGATAAGTAACTCAATTTATTCTTACTCATACGAAGACTCAAAATATCTGCCTTAAAAAGACTTCTTTTCCTAATTTTTAAGACCAAAGTGTTATAAAATCTGGGAGTACTTAAACATTTAAACTTTTGCTGAGCTTTAAGCTCTGCCTAATGTAAGACTGTTTCTGATGGAGCTCATCAACAGCAAGTCTTATGAAGCCTCTAGGATGCTCTTCCAAAGTTACATGATTATGATGGTGACGGTGATGGTGATGATGATGGAATCACATTAATTTTTGACCAAAATTCCAGGCTGTTTCTTGAAAATTTTAAGCACAACACTCATCTCAGGACCTTTGCATTTAATCATGCTGTCTTTGCCTGAAATATCATCCTCTAGATTTTAAGTGGCCTACTTTTCATTTGTGCTCAAAAATCACCATATCTGAGAGATCTTGCCTGACCACCCTAAACTGTACCTCCTTTCCTTACTCTCTGTCCTCTCACTTGGATTTATTTCTCTTTATAAAATTATTATCATGCTATATATATTTATTTGTTTACTTGCTTAATTTCTTCTGCACTAGAATATAAGACTGATGAGAGCAATATCTTCATGTGTTTTGTTCACTGCTCTGTTCCTAGTGCCTAGGACATGAGAAATCTTAATAAATATTTGTTGGAAGTGCATGAGCCCACATACACAGTTGTCAGTTAATCCCTCAGGAAACACGTTTTAAAGTGGTTTAAAGGGGAACTGGAACGTGAGCTTGTAAAACCCTAACTTGCCCCATGCTTTTCATGCTCCAGCAGTTGCTTACACAACGAGTGTGCTAAACGTAAATTTGTGTTCCAGTGTTTTAAGACACTCCCCTAATAAACTAGTCTCCTTGTTTCCAATATAGTCACATTCTATTTTATCCTGCACGTGGAAGCCAGGGCAATCAGACCACATCATTCATCAGCTTAAACCCATCCTTCCCTCCACTCCTTGACTTGGCCAGCTCCTACTCATTCTTTTTTTTTTAATTTTTGTTTCTTATTTATTTGTTTGTTTGTTTATTTATTTATTTATTTATGGCTGTGTTGGGTCTTCGTTTCTGTGCGAAGGCTTTCTCTAGTTGTGGCAAGTGGGTGCCACTCTTCATCGCGGTGCACGGGCTTCTCACTATCGCGGCCTCTCTTGTTGCGGAGCACAGGCTCCAGACGCGCAGGCTCAGTAGCTGTGGCTCACGGGCCCAGTTGCTCCGCGGCATGTGGGACCTTCCCAGACCAGGGCTCGAACCCGTGTCCCCTGCATTAGCAGGCAGATTCTCAACCACTGCGCCACCAGGGAAGCCCCCTACTCATTCTTCACATTTCAGGGGAACTGCCATTTTGTCTCAGAAACATTTCCTGACCTTCCCATTTAAGTTAGTTCTTCTTGATGTATTTTCTGATAGCATCCTATAATTTTCTTCCATAATATGGATCACAATTCATATAGTTTTTCATGGTATAATTATTATTAGAAAAATACTTATCTCTACTAAAATCTAAGTGTCATTTCACAAGATCTTTGAGTTCTTTTTATATCCCAACTATAGGCACAAATGCAGTGTGGACTCTCAATCAATATATGCTGAATGAATGAATGAATGAATGAATTGTCCCAAGCTAACCTCTGGGAAGAATGGAGTTAAAATATACCTATCATACATCATTGTGAGTGCTTTGAAGTTCCTGGAAAGCTGAATTTTTGTTAATAGTTTTATTTTAATTCTAGGGTCCTCTTTTATTGTTAATAGTAACTCTTGAATTATCTGATGATTTGATTTAATCCTTTAAAATCTTTCCGAGGTGATTATTATTGTTTACTCAGAGATGAAGCTCAGAACAAATGATGGACACCAGTATTTGAGGCCGGTCCTATTGATTCCAAAGCCTGTGCCTTAACCTCTCCACTGAACTGCCTTGGCAATATTAGAGCCTTCCACAGGTTTCTGGTTCCTTCCTGAAGCCTTACACACGTCTATACTTGGGGAGTGCCCTGAGTTCACATTAGTGAAACTTAGTTCTTCTCTGTTTATTTGGGTATTTACAGAATCTAATAGAAGTAAGCTAAAACATCCTACTTCATCAATAGATACTGTAACCAAATACTCAATTGAGTAATCCATTTATGGCCTTGTGTTTTTAGGTTCTGGGTTTGGGGCCTTGGAAGGCAAATTTGTACCTTACCTTATTTTTCAATACTATAGTCAAAAAATTATAATGAATACAATGAGAATTATATGTATTCAGGTTTGCCTAATGTGCAAGATTTGTATCTGGCAGCTACCTGGCATGCTACACACTGAGCTTAAACATGCCTTGCCATGTAAGAATGATTTTGCTTTCTCTGACCTCTTTATGGCATTCTGGTTGATAAAGAAGGCCTTGGAGTCAATGAGAATGCCAGATCAGCTATGGAATTTGTAACATTATTTGCTTTGAATCAAAGTTCATTTGATCACCTCTGGCATTCCGGATACTGACTTGGGTCCTCCTAAATTGTCTTTGTTTATTCTCAGTTGACGTTATAAAATCTTGATTAACAAGAAATCAATGGACTCTGGTGAAGTAAGTAAAAGGCAAAAATTCTTTTTGTGTGAAAGTTCACTGGGCCTTTGAACACATGCATAAATGACATGTGAGTCACCAATGTGAATGAGTTTATTATGCATTACTATGCTTTTACCTTTAATCACTAATTTTTTTTTTATGTGAGACAATTGTGCTTATTTTAAAACCATTGCAGATTTTCACTACTCTATATACCTTTATGTTTATTTTAGATTAGACCCCCAAATCTGACTATTCTTGCTTAGATTAGGACAACATGCCAAGAAAGGAAATCAGAAACCTAACAGAACTATCTATTTTGTTATATGATTTACAAGAAAGACCGAGGATAGCATTTAAGAAGTTTAGAATAACTGGCAAAATTTTCACCCGCTTTTAAAATAGGAATTAGCCCATTTGATAGGCCATGAAGGTTGCTTAAAAGTGAAATGAGTATGAGTAGTCATTTAGCTTCTTGTTCTTCCAGGCTTATTACATAAATGTGCACCAAGTTAGTGCATTTGGACTTTAATGTACAATTGGGATCACCTGGGTATCTTGTTAAATAGCAGATTGTGATTCAGCAGGTTTGGACCTGAGATTCAGCCTTTCTATCAAGCACCATCTGTTGCTGATGCTGAAGGTTCTTGAACCACTCTGTTCATGCCTTACATAGAGTTAGAGTTCAATAGAGATTGATTTTAATTGAATTCTTGAAAATTGATTTCATGAGGTCATGCTATGACTTTGTCATTCTTTTATTTATTGAACAAATGCATTGAGAGCCTACTATGTTCTAGGCACTGTGGTGGGCATGGGGTATCCATGGTGAAAAGACTAGATTCATAGCAACCCTTTAAAGGCCATTGTAGAGAAACAACTGAGAACCAATCCTGTCCCTGCCTCAGAGTCCTGTGGAGAAGATAAATACTAAAGAAATAAATACATATGCAAATATAA
The DNA here is from genome assembly GCF_965194805.1 of Balaenoptera borealis. NCBI lineage: Eukaryota > Metazoa > Chordata > Mammalia > Artiodactyla > Balaenopteridae > Balaenoptera > Balaenoptera borealis. The sequence continues at coordinate 59,969,378 of NC_138861.1, read as the reverse complement.
CATTATAAATCTTAACATTGCAATAAAGAGTGTAATAAAAAGACTAACAGATTTATACTGGGGTGTGTAGATGTGAATTTCAGCAGACTTGAACGATGCCTAAATGTTAACCATAAAAAGGAGAAATGTGCTCCAGGCAGAAGTGTGTCTTGGGTGGGGACCCTAAGACATGAAAGAGTTTTGCTTCCTCATGACACTTTATCTTTAAACATTTTTAGATGATCAGTGTAGCTCAAATGTAGTGAAAAAGTAGAAGGGGCAAAAAAAATGAGATTGGAGTTGAGTGACCACCTACCTAATTTATTATCAAACAGTATTTTGGAGAGTGACAGAATGCATTCTTAATAATGACTTTATGACAATTAGTTATACACCAAGAGGTATGGTGACCACCCTAGTGTGGACAGGCAGGCAGAGGTCAAATCACACAGGTGCTTTTGGCTACGAAATTGTTAGAGTTTTTTGTTTGTTTGTTTTTTCCTCTTATGAGAAGAACTTCTAGTTATAAGAGTAACATAATCTCATTTATGGTTTAATAGATCATTCTGGATGTTGTAGGAGTATGATGGTAAAGTCAAAGTCTTTATATTTTATTTCCAAATATTTTTTTAGTTTACTTCAGAAAAAACAGTGTCAAAAAGTTAGAACACTAATTTGGAAAAGACTAAGGTCATGTTTTTATTTTGTCCATTTATTAGTTTCATGTGGGTACATAATATTTAGTTACTATATATAGCATATGAATTTACATAACATTTCCATTTGTTTAATTAAAAGTGAATAAGGATTAAGAAAGTCCTATAAAGAATTTTAAGAAATATCAACTGTTAACACAAATGTAAAGAATTTTTAGATGCTTGGAATGTAAATATGGTGAACAGTGGTTTACCATATCTTTAAGTAAGGTTAGGAAGAAGTTGGAGTATGGAATGTGGAGAGGATACATTAGGAGGAAAGAATTAGGAGGTGAAACTTAGTTTTAAATGGAAAATTTTGTACATTAGATTCCCACAACTTATTCATCTTATAACTGGCAGTTTGTACCCTTTGATCAACATCTTCCCATTTCTCCCATCCCTCAAACCCTGGCAACCACCATCCTACCCTCTGCTTCTATGAATTTGTCTTTTTAGAGTACATATAGAAATGAGATCATACAGTATTTGTCTTTCTCTATCTGACTTATTCTACTTAACATAATGCTCTCAAGGTCCGTCCATGTTGTTACAAATGGCAGGATTTCCTTCTCTTTTGTTGCTGAGTAATATTCCATTGTGCTTGTGTGGGTCTGTGTGCATGTGAGATATATATATATATATATATATATATATATATATATATATTTTATATTTTATTATCCATTCATCCATCAATAAACACTTGTTGTTTCCATATCTTGGCTATCGTGAGTAATGCTGCAATGAACATGAAGAAGAGATTTTTTTTTTTCAAAATAGTGATTCTATTTTCTTCAGATATATACCCAGAAGTGGGATTGCTGAGTCATATGGTAGTTTTGTTTTTAATTTCTTGAGGAACCTCCATGCTATTTTCCATAGTGGCTCTTCCAATTTACATTCCCACCAACAGTGCAAAAGTGTTCCCTTTTCTCCACATTTTTGACAACACTTATCACTTGCCTTTTTGATACTGGCCCTTCTAACAAGTGTGAGGTGATACCTTGTTATAGTTTTAACTTGCATTTTCCTGATGATTAGTGATATTATGTATTATTTAGATAAATGTATACTTTAAAGAAAATAAAGAGTATAATCCCCTCTCATTGTTTGATCCTCTTCATCAAGAATCAGGGTATTTATTTTTTTACTAATTATCATCTCCATCAACACTTTACCCCAAAACTAAAGTTTCCACTCATAATGTCAAAGAATTTTAAGAGTCAGAAAGTACCAAAGGCCACAGAATTCTATGTCCACCAAAGACTGATGAAATTTTTTAACCTGCGTTAAGCATCATACTTGTCCTCTGAATTTTGTCTTTCCTCATTTCCCTTATTCACACTTTGACACTTTGATAAAAGTTCTGGTTTCAAAGGGTCTAATGCTCCAGCACAAGGCCATTTCCAGGCCATAATAAGGGTAATAAAAAACAGTTCACCGAGTACATAATGAGTCCCCAAGTTATTAAGGGCTGATCATAATAAACTAAGAATAGCATGTAACTAACTTCCAAGTCGTTGGTGTTAGCTCTATCATGCTGACAACGGAGAAAGTAAACAGTCAACAAAATGATTATGACTCAGACTTAGTACACAGTATGTTTATAGAAAGCCATGTCTGGCTCTTTCTTTGTATCCCACATAGTTCCTCCTTATCCTGAGTTCCTTTTGAAGTCAGTTAAAGCTCTGTGATGGAAATGCACTAAGAAACATGTAGAAGAAAACAATAATGTGATGGTAAGTGGTTTAGATAGCAATCATTTGGGAAAAAATATTACGTCTGTTTAGAAATGTATCTCAAATGATTTCTAACATCATGCAGATGACAAACAATTATACCAAAACTAGAAAATGGATACACAAGTGTTCTCTCTTTTTTAACACTTCTTTTGTATAATTCCATATATTTTATAAGTATGCTTTTGTTTATATAGCATATTTGATGATAAAAATGGAAAAAATGCATTATAACACATTTCCCATGTAAAAACACATCAAGAAACTTTAATGATGTCCTGCGTTTCATCGTCTGCATTATTAAGCTTTTTTATTGGTTGCACTAACATTTCAGTTAAAATTACTTACAACTGGAAAACTTAAGTTTACTTACACATGAAAGCATTAACAAGTCTTATTAAAAGAGAATGATAATCTTCTTTTTGTTTTAAAACCAATATCTAAAATCCATAACCATATGTCCTAAGAGAAAAATCCTAAAAGCTTTCACAGAGACAAATGAAAGGTGTCCTGAAAAGAGCAAGAGTCAAACTGATGGTGATGAACCTCTCGGCAGCAACACGAGCACTAGAAGGCAAAGAGCAGTGACTATAATGTTCAGAATAGAATTATTTTGAAACTAGAATTTGATACACAGCTAACTATCAATCAAATGTAAAAGAAAAATACATTTCAAGATGTATAAGAATGTGGACAACTAACAGTTCACAAATCCTATGTCAGAAAGTTTATTGGAGGAGACGTTCCAGGGAAAGAAGGAACTAAATAGAGAGAACATGAAAGAGGATGACACGTGGTTCAAGAAAGAGTAAAAGCTTATTGTAACCTATAAGAAGAGAAGGAAACTAAACAAAAGACACCTTGAGACAGATGGACAGATGGAGATGCTAGGAAGGTCCTCCTTTGAGCAGCAAAATTTAAGTGACATCTCTTTCTCTACAGATGCAATATATGCTCAGTTCTGTAATGTCCCAAATACTATTCATTTATTTTCAGTTTTTAAATCATCTATATAAATATGCAAAATGACACTAATTATAGTAATAGAATAGGACCTCAAAGTTATAAAATAGGGTAAGCTTAAGAAGAAGCTAAGAAGTGAAAAAGAAGAAGACTAAGAAGTGAAAAAGAGTAAAGTGAACTCATTTCAATTTTTTATTTGAAGGCAGTCAATATTCTCTATGTAAAGTCAATAAATCCAAAACAGTATTTTAAGTTTGTTGTTTAAAATCATAAAGGCAACTGATAAAAATACAACTACAATATAATTTAAAAACTGAGGGCCAAATATGATTGGGTGACAGTGTTAAGTATTATATTTCTTTTCCTTCAATGGGGGAATTAAATAATACCTAAAACTGGTAAGTCAAGAATAGAGTTATCACTGTATTATATAAAGTTATAAAAAATATCAGAAGAGCCAAAAACAAATGGACACCAGTGATAACATCTGAGAAATGGCACTGGGGAAGTGGTAGTGGAGGTGAATTATTTTATTCACACTTTGACTCTTGATTTGATCTATTCACATCTAGTAATTACTTTGAAAATTTAACAATGAGATGAATAAAACAACTTGTTTTAAATTGTCATAAAGTCATAAAGTGTCATAAAGTCAGTTATTTTTAATTCATTGACATTCCAGAAAGAAATTTATTAAAAGTTTTTTGTGTCATAAACAAAGCATTTTAAATTTGTTTGTTTCCAAGATACACTTCGGACATCTTGAGTATATAAGAAGTTGAAGGAAATGTTCTGAAAACAAATCCATGGTTGCTGCAAGGAGACATGTTAATGATTTAGGAGGCGTCAGAGAATCTCATCCTCATCATCCAACACTGACGTTTCTTGTGTCCTTGTGTTGAGAAGAGCACAGATCAACATTAGATGACACACAAGTAAGTTTTCTTTTTCTTTTCTTTTCTTTTTTTTTTTTTTTGCTGCACCACACGGCTTGTGGGATCTTAGTTCTGACCAGGGATCAAACCCATGCCCCCTGCAATGGAAGCACGAAATCCTAACCACTGGACCGCCAGGGAATTCCCCCAGTGAGCTTTCATATGTAGGATATGTCAATATTCCCTATTATTCTATACTATTCCCAATATTATTCTATACTAAAATTCACCTTTATCATGTTGAAATCTTGAAGAACATTCTCTTCAGCTTGCACTGTGAAAGCCATTCTTTGATTCCTCCTATATTTTACAGAACTATGATATACTAGAGGCTTCTAAGGGCAGGCTCCAAATCCCTGAACTCTGTGTCATTTGCAAACAGTGCACACACTGAGAACTCCTGAATGCATGAAGGGTTCTACATATATTAAAGTGTCCAGGATGACTCATGTTTAATAGAATTGCCACAGCAACTGTTCCACAGTCTTTCTCAAAACATGAGGAAACAAATCAAGATGATGTCATAGAGGATCAAGTCCAGGGGTGTGCCACTGACTGCCTGGGCATTGGCTTCCTGTCTGTTTATGCGGCTCGTGCAAAAGAAAAGTGGTCAGAGAAGAAGAGTATTTGTTGCAGAGAAGAAGAGTATTTGTTGTTACAAGGACGAAACATCAAATATGTCTTAGGTGATCTATTTCATCGTAACGTTGTAAGGCTGCTGACACGGGCCCAGACAGCTAATAGACAGAGCTGTCAGCAGCTAGTCCCTGGGTCCTGATGAGACACAGGTCTTTGCAAATGCTGTTAGCTTTGACTGGAATGCTAGCATTCTCCTCACTCTCACCCCCACTCCCACAATAAACTTATATACACAATCATCTAATCTTCAGCTAACTAGGCCAAGTCATCCTTCCCAGATATCACTTCTCCTAGGAAGCCTTGCTGAATCTCCTAAGTCTAGGCTACATTCCCACACTCTGTAAATCTCAGGGTACCATGTCTTTTCCTTAGTACCATGCCACTTATCACAATGCACTGTAATGGTCTGCTTCTCATCTGTATCTATTTCTGCACTGTAAACTGTTTAGAATTGTCTTTTTCATTTTTGCATTCCTAAAGCCTATCATAGTTCTTGGGATATAATAAGTAACACATAGTAATACATAATAGGTAATAGGTGTTGAATGAATAAATGAATGAATGACTTACACATTCAGAACACCATCATGGCCATTCTTGAAGGATAAAGTTGACTTTCAGAGGTGGTCTAAGCAAACTTGCACAGAGTGAGGTAGAAATCCAGATGTCAATTTAGTAATTTGCAGTGAGAAATATGACTGCTGATATGCCTGTTTATAGGACTCTTTCTGGCCTGTACTGACCTTGGACAACTAAAGAAGACAAATTCTAATTAGAAGGTGACAATGGCATTAGACTGAATGAAATAGATATGTCTTTTTTTTCAATAATGATGTGTCAGCTACCAGAATAAAAGAGATGGACTCCTTGGGCCAGAGAAAATCCTTCCTGGAAATGTGTTCCAATGGACAGAGCCAACTTTAGCCTTCTTAAACCACCCTTCTGATTGGCATGTTGGTCTTTCAGTTTATTAAAACAGTCAATGTTTGTAGACCTATGAGTCATTTGAACTTTTAGAGTTATTTCACGTCTACTCTGCTCTTAATTATAAACTTAGAGGTCAATTTATTTCTCAGTTCTCTTACACTATGATATCATTAGTATTTGTTTATCAAGCAATTAATTTCCATTTAAAAAGCATTTGTTTAGCATCTAATGTATGCCTAGTGCTATGTTAGCCATGATATATAATAGTGATTAAATTCATGGGCTTTGAGTCAAAGAGACCAAGGTTTGGATCCTACTTCTATCAAATAAAAGTGTTACCTTCTAACAAGTCATCTGAACCTTTGACTTCCTCATCTGTTATGTGGGGATGATAACACTTACTTTACAGGGTTTTACGAAGATCTAATGACATGAAATCTAATAAGTACTTACAGTATAAACTCTCAATACATATTATTTAAAATATATGATAATATTTGCAGGTCAAAGGTACTCTTTCCAATGAGAGGCACTTCTTACTGTAAAGGAAATGGAAACTTAACCTAATAGTTTCAGTTTTTTAGAATGGGAAATACTTAATGGATTTCTGATCTTATCTCAGGACCTACATACAATGATAAATAATATTGTTTACTGAGAACATCCACTGAATTTAAAATTGTTCTAGGAATTAAGGATGATGAACAGATAGAGAGAATACATCCCTGCCCCTGTTCTCACAAATTACCCATGTTGGTTATTGTTAATTCACATTCCTGGCATTTTTTCAAGTATCACTTTCACTTAGCTTTGGTAATCATATTAACCTAGTCACTATACAGGTTTCCTATGAGAAAAAATTATTCTAAAAAATGATGTAAGTCAGAGGGCAGACAGCAGAAGCAAGAAGAACTACAACCCTGCAGCCTGTGGGGGAAAAAAACACATTCACAGAAAGATAGACAAGATGAAAAGGCAGAGGGCTATGTACCACATGAAGGAACAAGATAAACCCCCAGAAAAACAACTAAATGAAATGGAGATGATAGGCAATCTTCCAGAAAAAGAATTCAGAATAATGATAGTGAAGATGATCCAGGACCTTGGAAAAAGAATGGAGGCAAAGATCAAGAAGATGCAAGAAATGTTTAACAAAGATCTAGAAGAATTAAAGAACAAATAAACAGAGATGAACAATACAATAAGTGAAATGAAAAATACACTAGAAGGAATCAGTAGCAGAATAACTGAGGTAGAAGAACGGATAAGTGACCTGGAAGACAGAATGGTGGAATTCACTGCTGTGGAACAGAATAAAGAAAAAAGAATGAAAAGAAATGAAGACAGCCTAAAAGAGCTCTGGGACAACATTAAATGCAACAACACTCGCATGATAGGGACCCCAGAAGGAGAAGAGAAAGAGAAAGGACCAGAAAAAATATTTGAAGAGTTTATAGTCGAAACCTTCCCTAACGTGGGAAAGGAAATAGTCATCCAAGTCCAGGAAGTGCAGAGAGTCCCATACAGGATAAACCCAAGGAGAAACACATCAAGACACATAGTAATTAAACTGGCAAAAATTAAAGACAAAGAAAAATTATTGAAAGCAGCAAGGGAAAAATGACAAATAACATACAAGGGAACTCCCATAAGGTTAACAGCGGATTTCTCAGCAGAAACTCTACAAGCCAGAAGAGAGTGGCATGATATACTTAGTGATGAAAGGGAAGAACCTACAACCAAGATTACTCTATCTGGCAAGGATGTCATTCAGATTCGATGGAGAAATCAAAAGCTTTACAGACAAGCAAAAGCTAAGAGAATTCAGCACCACCAAACCAGCTCAACAACAAATGCTAAAGGAACTTCTCTAAGTGGGAAACACAAGAGAACAAAAGGACTTACAAAAACAAACCCAAAACATTTAAGAAAATGGTCATAGGAACATACATATTGATAATTACCTTAAAAGTGAATGGATTAAATGCTCCAACCAAAAGACACAGGCTTGCTGAATGGATACAAAAACAAGACCCATATATATGCTGTCTACAAGAGACCCACTTCAGACCTAGGGACACATACAGACTGAAAGTGAGGGGATGGGATGGAAGAAGATATTCCATGCAAATGGAAATCAAAAGAAAGCTGGAGTAGCTATACTCATATCAGATAAAATAGACTTTAAAATAAAGAATGTTACAAGAGACAAGGAAGGACACTACATAATGATCAATCCAAGAAGAAGATATAACAATTATAAATAGATATGCACCCAACATAGGAGCACCTCAATACATAAGGCAACTGCTAACAACTATAAAAGAGGAAATCAACAGTAACACAATAATAGTGGGGGACTTTAACATCCCACTTACACCAATGGACAGATCATCCAAACAGAAAATTAATAAGGAAACACAAGCTTTAAATGACACAATAGACCAGATAGATTTAATTGATATTTATAGGACATTCCATCCAAAAACACCAGATTACACATTCTTCTCAAGGGCGCATGAAACATCCTCCAGGATAGATCACATCTTGGGTCACAAATCAAGCCTCAGTAAATTTAAGAAAATTGAAATCATATCAAGCATCTTTTCTGACCGCAATGCTATGAGATTAGAAATCAATTACAGGGAAAAAAACGTAAAAAACACACACACATAAAGGCTAAACAATACATTACTAAATAACCAAGAGATCACTGAAGAAATCAAAGAGGAAATCAAACAATACCTAGAGACAAATGACAATGAAAACACAACAACCAAAACTGATGGGATGCAGCAAAAGCAGTTTTAAGAAGGAAGTTTATAGCTATACAAGCCTACCTCAAGAAACAAGAAAAATCTCAAATAAACCACCTAATGTTACACCTAAAGGAACTAGAGAAAGAAGAACAAACAAAACCCAAAGTTAGCAGAAGGAAAGAAATCATAAAGATCAGAGCAGAAATAAATGAAATAGAAACAAAGAAAACAATAGCAAAGATCAATAAAACTAAAAGCTGGTTCTTTGAGAAGATAAACAAATTGATAAACCATTAGCCAGACTCATCAAGAAAAAGAGGGAGAGGACTCAAATCAATAAAATTAGAAATCAAAAAGGAGTAGTTACAACAGACAGCGCAGAAATACAAAACATCCTAAGAGACTACTACAAGCAATCCTATGCCAATAAAATGGACAACGTGGAAGAAATGGACAAATTCTTAGAGAGGTATAACCTTCCAAGACTAAACCAGGAAGTAATAGAAAATATGAACAGAGCAATCACAAGTAATGAAATTGAAACTGTGATTAAAAATAGTCCAACAAACAAACGTCCAGGACCAGATGGCTTCACAGGTGAATTCTATCAAACATTTAGAGAAGAGCTAACACCCATCTTTCTCAAACTCTTCCAAAAATTTGCAGAGGAAGGAACACTCCCAAACTCATTCTATGAGGCCACCATCACCCTGATACCAAAACCAGACAAAGATACTACAAAAAAAGAAAATTACAGGCCAACATCACTGATGAATATAGATGCAAAAATCCTCAAAAAAATACTAGCAAACAGAATCCAAAAACACATTAAAGGATCATACACCATGATCAACTGAGATTTATCCCAGATATGCAAGGATTCTTCAATATATGCAAATCAATCAATGTGATACAGCATATTAGCAAATTGAAAAATAAAATCCATATGATCATCTCAATAGATGCATAAAAAGCTTTTGATAAATTCAACACCCATTTATGATAAAAACTCTTCAGAAAGTGGACATAGAGGGAACCTACCTCAACATAGTAAAGGCCATATATGACAAACCCACAGCAAACATCATTTTCAATGGTGAAAAACTGAAAGCATTTCCTCTAAGATCAGGAAGAAGACAAGGATGTCCACTCTCACCACTATTATTCAACATAGTTTTGGAAGTCCTAGCCACAGCAATCAGAGAAGGAAAAGAAATAAAGGAATCCAAACCAGAAAAGAAGAAGTAAAACTGTCACTGTTGGCGGATGACATGATACTAAACATAGAGAATCCTAAAGATGCCACCAGAAAACTACTAGAGCTAATCGATGAATTTGGTAAAGCTGCAGGATACAAAATTAATGCACAGAAATCTCTTGCATTCCTATACACTAAAGATGAAAAATTTGAAAGAGAATTAAGGAAACACTCCCATTTACCATTGCAACAAAAAGAATAAAATACTTAGGAATAAACCTACCTAAGGAGACAAAAGACCTGTATGCAGAAAACTATAAGACACTGATGAAAGAAATTAAACATGATACCAACAGATGGAGAGATATACCATGTTCTTGGATTGGAAGAATCAATATTGTCAAAATGACTATACTACCAAAGCAATCTACAGATTCAATGCAATTCCTATCAAATTATCAATGGCATTTTTTATGGAACTAGAACAAAAATCTGAAAATTTGTTTGGAGATACAAAAGACCCGGAATATCCAAAGCAGTCTTGAGGGAAAAAAACGGAGCTGGAGGAATCAGACTCCCTGACTTCAGACTATACTAGAAAGCTTCAGTGGTTAAGAAAATATGGTACTGGCACAAAAACAGAAACATAGATCAATGGAACAAGATAGAAAGCCCAGAGATAAACCCATGCACCTATGGTCAAGTAAACTGTGACAAAGGAGGCAAGGATATATAGTGGAGAAAAGACAGTCTCTTCAATAAGTGGTGCTGGGAGAACTGGACAGCTACATGTAAAAGAATGAAATTAGAACACTCCCTAACAGCATACACAAAAATAAACTCAAAATGGATTAGAGACCTAAATGTAAGGCCAGACACTATAAAACTCTTAGAGGAAAACATAGGAAGAACACTTTTTGACATAAATCACAGCAAGATATTTTTTGATCCACCTCCTAGGGTAATGGAAATAAAAAGAAAAATGAACAAATGGGACCTAATGAAACTTAAAAGCTTTCCCACAGCAAAGGAAACCATAAACAAGACGAAAAGACAACCCTCAGAATGGGAGAAAATATTTGCAAATGAATCATCGGACAGAGGATTAATCTCTAAAATATATAAACAGCTCATGCAGCTCAATATTAAAAAAACAAACAACGCAATGAAAAAATGGACAGAATACCTAAATAGACATTTCTCCAAAGAAGACATACACATGACCAAGAAGCAGATGAAAAGCTGCTCAACATCACTAATTATTAGAGAAATGCAAATCAAAACTACAATGAGGTATCACGTCACACCAGTTAGAATGGGCAACATCAGAAAATCTACAAACAACAAATGATGGAGAGAGTATGGAGAAAAGAGAACCCTCTTGCACTGTTGGTGGGGATGTAAATTGATACAGCCACTATGGAGAACAGTATGGAGGTTCCTTAAAGAACTAAAAATAGAATTACTGTATGACCCTGCAATCCCACTACTCGACATACACCCAGAGAAAACCATATTCAAAAAGACACATGCACCCCAATATTCGTTGCAGCACTATTTACAATAGCCAGGTCATGGAAGCAACCTAAATGCCCATCGACAGACGAATGGATAAAGAAGGTGTGGTACATATATACAATGGAATATTACTCAACCATAAAAAGGAATGAAATTGGGTCATTTGTAGAGACGTGGATGCATCTAGAGACTGTCATACAGAGTGAAGTAAGTCAGAAAGCGAAAAACAAATATCGTATATTAACGCATATATGTGGAACCTAGAAAATGGTACAGATGAACCGGTTTGCAGAGCAGAAATTGAGACACAGAAGTAGAGAAAATACGTATGGTCATCAAGGGGGGAAAGCCGCGGGAGGTGGGGGGGGTGTGATGAATTTGGAGATTGGGATTGACATGTATACACTGATGTGTATAAAATGTACGACTAATAAGAAAAAACAATAAACATTAAAAAAAAAAAGATGTAAGTTCATCCAAATGTTACCTTGGTCATTGTGAAATAAAGGTAGTAACCAGAGGCTCTTGATTTGTTTACTACATACTTGTTAATTCATTCAACCAACGTTAATTGAGCCCTTACCCCACACAAAGCATTGTTACAGGTGACAAAGGAAAAAGCAGTGCCTGACTTCCAAGAACTGGTCTGGTACTATCACCTTGGCCTTGATCTTCTGCTGAACACTAACAATTTTACACAACATCAATATCAAACAAGACCACTGTATGGTTATGATGGATTATGGCCAAAACAAGACCATTTCATAATCATATCCAAACACAGACAAAACATGAACATAGTTCAAGCCACAAGAGTGACCAAACATCCTCCCATCCTGACTACTCTGGGTGACTGCTGATTCTTTAACAATGGCAGCTGTAGCCTCTCTCCTTCTATAGAAGACTAAGATACCCAGTCATAGAATTATGCCCACTGCCTGACAGCTTCCAATTCAGAGCAAAAAGTCATTCCTTCATTCCTCCCCTAAATCACCTAATACAAGCCCAAATCCTCTATGTCCTTTCTAACACTCCCCACTGTCTTTTACTGAGATACCCATGTTCCCCATTGTACATTCTCCCTCCCTGCAACTTGTTCAGCTCTGGCTGGAGGACATTTGGTTAGGAAGGGAATATTGTTATGAATACAACAGAGTGACTACCAAATCATTTCGTATTGGGCTCAGAAAATGATATATCAGAAAACCTTAAACAATAGCAGGTTAAACAAGACAGAAGTTTTTCTCTTCTAAGGTGAAGAGTACAGAGCTGGTGTGGCAGCTGCAAATCAGGGATTCAGGGTCTTCCTGTCTTTCTCTCCCACCATTCTAGCACATACCTTCAGATTCAAGGTTGGTTCATGGTCCAGTATGATTCCTGGAGATGCTGCCAGTGTCCACATTCCAGGCAACTGGAAAGGAATAAAGGGAAAATAATAGGCATGTGGCTCCCACCTTCATCAGCTCCCTTCAAGAAGCCTTCCAGGAAATTCTACCCATACTTCTACTTACAGTTCACCAGACCTCACTCGCAGAACTTAGTCACACGATCACCATTATTTTCAAGGAAACCTGGGAAATGTTATATTTAAGCTGTACACATTGCCAGTCTGAATAACATCAGGGTTCTGTTACTAAGGAAAGAGATGGCAATGGATATTGAGTAGAGTCTATGACCAAATTACTGATGTGGTAGTTAGTATTGAAAAATCACTCAGTTGGGTTAGTTTATGGCGAAAAAAGAAATTTCACCAACAAACAATTTATTCAGAGCATAAATGGCCTGATTCTGTAGGAAATCATGGTATGAAGACATCATATGGTAGGAAAATATTGCACAGCTGGAAAAAAAAAAAAGAAAAGCAAGAAAAGGATTCTTCTATATAGAGTTTACATGTTTAAAAACAAGTAATGCTCTGGAAAAGTCACATGTCTAGGGTCAGCAGTGAAAGCTATTTGAAATAGGACCTTAATAACAGGGTTCACTCTTGTTGCCTTCATCAATCTAGAAAAGTTTTGAATTCTTACAGGCTTATCTGTCACATTAAGCAGATGTTCTCAAGTTATGAAATCAGTTATAACAGTGTTTACTTATTTATCCCTGTCCACAAATATGCATTGAAAATTTTTTCCATTGGAATCCCTAGTACTTTTTTCATTGGTCTCAATGCTAATCATAAGGAAAATACAAAAGATCTTCTGAGTAATTATGAAAGGTCAGATACTGTTTCAAGTGTCTTACATGCATTATCACATTTAAAAGAATCCTGATTAAGGAACTGTTATTATCATCTCCTTTTTCAGAGATGAGAAAGCTAGATCCACAAAACATTTAAATAATTTTCCCTGGTTGGTAAGAGGAAGACTGTACTAAAATCCAGTAGTCTCAACTTCAGATGCTACAGCCTCAACCTCCTCACTCTACTTCCTAGATACCACATGACAAAGGACAGCACACATGTGGGAACAACTGTGCAAGGGTAAGAAAGAGTGGGGAAAAGCAGACAGCTTTAGTGATCATTTTCTTTCAAAACTGATATCCTCATTGGAAAAACCAGTGATTATAGAAATAATGTCAAATCAGTTTGCTTGTGAAATCATCCTCTTGCCTTGGATTGGGTTTCTTTATATATATATAAATTTATTTATTTTTGGCTGCGTTGGGTCTTTGTTGCTGCACGTGGGCTTTCTCTATTTGTGGTCAGCGGGGGTTACCCTTCGTTGCAGTGCACGGGCTTCTCATTGTGGTGGCTTCAATTGTTGCAGAGAATGGGCTCTAGGCACACGGGCTTCAGTAGTTGTGGCTCACGGGCTCAGTAGTTGTGGCTCGTGGGCTCTAGAGCACAGGCTCAGTAGTTGTGGCACACAGGCTTAGTTGCTCTGTCGCATGTGGGATCTTCCCAGACCAGGGCTCGAACCCGTGTCCCCTGCATTGGCAGGCGGATTCTTAACCACTGCACCACCAGGGAAGCCCATGGGGTTTTTAACTTAAAAAAAAAAAAAGCAGAAATAATAAATGATCTTTATACACACATTAGGACATACAGATGAGCAATTAATTCCTCAACCAAAGATAAACATTGTTGACCTTTTTTATATAGCCTTTCAAAATGTTTCTATGCATGTATATCTACATATATGTATTTATATATAATATGTACACAAATATTCGTAAATATGTTAATAAAAGTTTCATACTGTACACACTGCTTTGTTCAATTTTTACATAGTGGGTATCATATATTTTCAAAATGTTAATAAATATACATTTATATAACTTTGTTTTACTCTTAAAAATACTGGATATTTTTTAAAATGTAGACTTATTCTTATACTCTTCTTTTCTCTTTCCTCTTATGTGTGTGTTACCCCCCAAAATCTGTGAATGCAGAAGTAAAGCTACATTTTTTAAAGTTTTTCCCAACAAAATCCCACTAAAATAATCATTTTGTGCAGATTGCAATATTGTAAGGAAAATAAAAATGAAGCATATTTTACAAACAAGTATAGACATAGCTTCAAATCTCCAAATTGGGAAAATTTAGAAACGTAAAATTTAGCATAATTAATTTTTAAAAGTTATTATATCCTTAGCTCTCTGGCAGTTAAAATAACTTTTAAGAGTGCAAACTACATGACTTTTTCCAAAGATGTAATTTTAGGCAAAATATATCTTCCAAGTTTCTGTTTTTTTCTATTTCAATAAGAGTAAGAATTTTATAAATACCATTTTTGAGATGGGAACATTTGATCACATTTATATTTCTTTAAAAAATTCTTTAAAGTTTTTTCCTATCATGTAAGCAACACTGCCTCACTATACATCAGATTCAGCTCAGGCCAATTGTTCCATTGAAAAGTCGAATGTTTTTTTATAGTCACACAAGGTAGTGCTTGAGAATCTCAAAATTAGCTAGCAATTTGATATTAAAGTATCTTCTTGGAATGTTTGCTATCTTGAGAAGTGACCAAAACTAATGATTTTTGGAATTCCTATGGAAGAAAAGAAATCTAGGAGTGAAGTTATATCTTCTGCAAACAGTAAAATCATCTGGGAGTACATAACCCAGGTTTAGGACCAAAATATTGATTTCAGGAAGATTATTGAAAGACACATATGATAGTTATAAAATGTATAACTATATTTTCCATTATTTTTCTATGAGTTCTACATGTGTATGTATTTTTTCATATTAACCAGCAAATACTTTTTCTTATTCTGGCCACATAATTTCAGTGCATACATTCAGAAAGCTTTGGGAAGTATGACATACAAAGGCCATTTTCTTTGAGGTTTAACCTATCCCTGCCTAGGACAGACTGTACATGTGTGGTCTATTCAACAAATTAGTAATTTATTCACTTATGATATTTAAATGTTATTATTCTCATTGAATTCAGAAACAAAAGCCTGTTATGTTCATGGGAAAATACACTAAAATCTATATATAATATTGCCTAGCTTTGCTAAAAACACATGAATGTTTAAAGAGATTATCAAAACTGATAACAAAATCACATCAATTATGGATCATTAATAATAGGATGATTTAATTATTAGAGGTAGGCATATGTTGTCAATTTTTAAGTAAACCATGGCAAATAGGAGAGTTCTTCCACTATGAAAAAGTGGTCATCACACAGCATTGAATGTGTGATAACTGACGTGATAAATTGTAAAACAAAATGCAAGAAAATAAGGAAAATAGAAATGCATTAAAGGAAGATTAAGTGCTTACAAAGTATTATTTTTAAGTTTGGAAATAATAAATTAACGATATAATGATGTAATGACTAAAATGGGTAGGCTGTAAAAATCTTTCATAGGACTCTGGCCTACTTCAACAATCCTACCTCAATATATTATTTTTCGGAAACAATAAAATGCCAAATCTTTTCCTGAAATCTTAAATTCAGAAAGAATTAATGGTAGGGATGGAGCCTCAAGATGGCGGAGGAGTAAGACGTGGAGATCACCTTCCTCCCCACAAATACATCAAAAATACATCTACATGTGGAACAACTACAGAACACCTACTGAACGCTGGCAGAAGACCTCAGACCTCCCAAAAGGCAAGAAAATCCCCACGTACCTGGGTAGGGCAAAAGAAAAAAGAAAAAACAGAGACAAAAGAATAGGGACGGGACCTGCACCTCTGGGAGGGAGCTGTGAAGAAGGAAAAGTTTCCACACACTAGGAAGCCCCTTCACGGGCAGAGATGGGGGTTGGCGGAGGGCGGAAGCCTCAGAGCAATAGAGGAGAGCACAGCCACAGGGGTGCAGAAGGTAAAGCGGAGAGATTCCCGCACAGAGGATCGGTGCCGACCAGCATTCACCAGCCTGAGAGGCTTGTCTGCTCCCCTGCCGGGGCAAGTGGGGGTTGGGAGCTGAGGCTCAGGCATCGGAGGTCAGACTCCAGGGAGAGGACTAGGGTTGGTTACGTGACCACAACCTGAAGGGAGTTAGTGCTCCACGGCTAGCTGGGAGGGAATCCAGGAAAAACTCTGGACCTGCCTAAGAGGCAAGAGACCATTGTTTCAGGGTGTGCAAGGAGAGGGGATTCAGAGCACCGCCTAAACGAGCTCCAGGGATGGGTGCAACCGTGGCTATCAGCACGGACACAAGAGATGGGCATGAAGCTAAGGCTGCTGCTGCAGCCACCAGGAAGCCTGTGTGTGAGCACAGGTCACTATCCACACCGCCCCTCCCGGGAGCCTGTGCAGCCCGCCACGGGCCAGGGTCCCGTGATCCAGGGACAACTTCCCTGGGAGAACACACAGTGTACCTCAGGCTGTTGCAACGTCATGTTGGCCTCTGCCGCCGCAGGCTCGCTCCGCATTCCGTACCCCGCCCTCCCCCAGGCATGAGTGAGCCAGAACCCCCTGATCAGCTGCTACTTTAAACCCATCCTGTCTGGGAGGGGAACAGATGCCCTCAGGCAACCTACACACAGAAGCGGGGCCAAACTCAAAACTGAACCCCAGGAGCTGTGCGAACAAAGAAGAGAAAGGGAAATTTCTCCCAGCAGCCTGAGGAGCACTGGATTAAATCTCCACAATCAACTTGATGTACCCTGCATCTGTGGAATACCTGAATAGGCAACGAATCATCCCAGGACTGAGGTGGTGGACTTTGGGAGCACCTGTAGAGTTGGGGTTTCCTTTCGGCATCTAATTTGTTTCTGGTTTTATGTTTATCTTAGTTTAGTATTTAGAGATTATTATCATTGGTAGATTTGTTTATTGATTTGGTTGCTCTCTTCCTTTTCTTAAATATATATATATATATTTTCTTCCTTTTTCTCTTTTTGTGAGTGTGCATGTTTATGCTTCCTTGTGTGATATTGTCTGTATAGCTTTGCTTTTACCATTTGTCCTAGGATTCTGTCTGTCTGTATTTATTTTTTTTAGTATAGTTTTTAGTGCTTGTTATCATTGGTGGATTTACTTTTTGGTTTGGTTGCTCTCTTCTTTCTTTTTTTTTTATTACTTTTTAATTTTTTTACCTTTACTAATATTATTTTTATTTTTTATTTTAATAACTTTATTTTATTATATTTTATTTTATTTCTTTTTTTTTTTCTCCTGTTTCTTCTGTGCCGTGAGGCTGACAGGGTCTTGGTGCTCTGGCCGGCTGTCAGTTCTGAGCCTCTGAGGTGGGAATGGCGAGTTCAGGACATTGGTCTACGAGAGACCTCCGGGCTCCATTTAATATCAAATGGTTAAAGCTCTCCCAGAGATCTCCATCTCAGTGCTAAGACCCAGCTCCACTCAATGACCAGCAAACTGCAGTGCTGGACACCCTATGCCAAACAACTAGCAAGACAGGAACACAACCCCACCCATTAGCAGAGAGGCTGCCTAAAATCATAATAAGGTCACAGACACCCCAAAACACACCACCAAAGATGATCCTGCCCACCAGAAAGACAAGATCCGAGCTCATCCACCAAAACACAGGCACCAATCCCCTCCATCAGGAAGTCTACACAACCCAGTGGATCAACCCTACCCACTGGGGGCAGACACCAAAAACAATGGGAACTACGAACTTGCAGCCTGCAAAAAGGAGACCACAACACAGTAAGTTAAGCAAAATGAGCAGACAGAGAAATATACGGCAGATGAAGGAGCAAGGTAAAAACCCACCACACCAAAAAGTGAAGAGGAAACAGGCAGTCTACCTGAAAAAGAATTCAGAGTAATGATAGTAAAGATGATCAAAAACCTTGGAAGTAGAATGGAGAAAATAAAAGAAACGTTTAACAAGGACATACAAGAACTAAAGAGCAAACAAACAATGATGACCAACACAATAAGTGAAATTAAAAATACTCTAGAAGAGATCAATAGCAGAATAACTGAAGCAGAAAAATGGATAAGTGACCCGGAAGATAAAACAGTGGAAATAACTACCACAGAGCAGAATAAAGAAAAAAGAATGAAAAGAATTGAGGACACTCTCAGAGACCTCTGGGACAACATGAAGCACACCAACATTTGAATTATAGGGGTCCCAACAGAAGTAGAGAAAAAGGAAGGGACTGAAAAAATATTTGAAGAGATTATAGTTGATAACTTCCCTAAAATGGAAAAGGAAATAGTCAATTAAGTCCAGGAAGCACAGAAAGTCCCATACAGGATAAATCCAAGGAGAAACACGCCAAGACACATATTAATGAAACTATCAAAAATTAAATACAAAGAAAAATTATTAAAAGCAGTAAGGGAAAAGCAGCAAATAACATACAAGGGAATCCCCATAAGGTTAACAGCAGATCTTTCAGCAGAAACTCTGCAAGCCAGAAGGGGGTGGCAGGGCATATTTAAAGGGATGAAAGGGGAAAACCTACAACCAAGTTTACGCTACCCAGCAAGGATCTCATTCAGATTCGAGGGAGAAATTAAAACCTTTACAGAGAAGCAAAAGCTAAGAGAAATCACCAAACCAGCTTTACAATTAATGCTAAAGGAACTTCTTCTCTAGGCAGGAACCATAAGAGAAGGAAAAGACCTACAATAACAAACCAAAAACAATTAAGAAAATGGTAATAGGAACATACCTATCGATAACTACCTTAAAGGTAAATGGATTAAATGCTCCAACCAAAAGACATAGACTGGCAGAATGGATACAAAAACGAGACCTCTATATATGCTGTCTGCAAGAGACCCACTTCAGACCTAGGGACACATACAGACTGAAAGTGATGGGATGGAAAGAGATATTCCATGCAAATGGAAATCAAAAGAAAGCTGGAGTAGCAATTCTCATATCAGACAAAGTAGACTTTAAAACAAAGACTATTACAAGATACAAAGAAGGACACTACATAATGATCAAGGGATCAATCCAAGAAGAAGATATAACAATAGTAAATATTTATGCACCCAACATAGGAGCACCTCAATACATAAGGCAAATGCTAACAGCCATAAAAGGGGAAATCAACAGGAACACAATCATACTAGGGGACTTTAACACCCCCTTTCACCAATGGACAGATCATCCAAAATGCAAATAAATGAGGAAAAACAAGCTTTAAATGCCACGTTAGACAAGATGGACTTAATTGATATTTATAGGACATTCCATCCAAAAACAACAGAATACACTCTCTTCTCAAGTGCTCATGGAACATACTCTAGAATAGATCAGATCTTGGATCACAAATCAAGCCTTGGAAAATTTAAGAAAATTGAAATCATATCAAGTATCTTTTCCAACCTCAACGCTATGAGACTAGATATCAATTACAGGAAAAAACCTGTAAGAAATACAAACACATGGAGACTAAACAATACGCTATGAAATAACCAAGAGATCACTGAAGAAATCAAAAGGGAATTAAAAAATACCTAGAAACAAATGGCAATGAAAACACGATGAGCCAAAACCTATGGGATGCAGCAAAAGCAGTTCTAAGATGGAAGTTTATAGCAGTACAATCCTACCTCAAGAAACAAGAAACATCTCAAATGAACAACTAAACTTTACACTTAAAGCAATTCAAGAAGAACAAAAAAATGTAAAAAAGATTGCTAGTGGGAAGCAACTGCATAGCACAGGTCAGTGCTTTGTGACCACCTAGAGGGGTGGGATAGGGAGGGTAGGAGGGAGACACAAGAGGGAGAAGATATGGGGATATATGTATATTTATAGCTGATTCACTTTGTTATAAAGCAGAAACTAACACAACATTTTAAAGCAATTATACTCCAATAAAGATGTTAAAAAAAAAAAGAATTAATGGCATACTAAAATTTGACATGCTTTCTAACTCAGTGTATGATGATGGTTGCAGACATCCTGTTTTCTGATCTTACATTCAGAATTGAGTTAGTGAGAACTTGTAATAATTTGGTGTAGATATGATTCCATTTATGGGACAAACTGGGTCCTGAAGAAATATATGCAAAGTGGATTTTTTCTTTTTCATATATTCAGACATTTTTTATTACACTGAAGTTGTGCCCTATTAAATGAATAGTCTAATCAGTTTGTAACATGAGTTTCTTAGTGGTAAATTAAACGTCTTCATCGCACTTACTCACATGCTTCCTCTTAAAATTCATTTCTCCATCCTTCACATTTCCAACAAAACTTCCATCTGTATAAATATGCAGCCCCACCAGTTTATAACCTCTCTGAATGTATCTTGATTTTTTTCACCGATGTGTCCCCTAGTGGAGTAGTTCTTAATCAGAAGTGCACATCAGAATTTTCTTGAAAGTTGTTAAAAAATACACAGGCCAGGACCCCACACCAAAACTACTGAATCAAGAGAGGAGAATGGAGAGTACATTTTGTTATGGTTCTCAGGTGATTTTGATCAGCTGACCTTTGGTTAAGAGCTAAAGAGAGCTCTTGTCTAGCACTGTTAAGAGGGGTGTTTAAGAAATGATTAGTGGAATGAACTCTTTTCAACAATGTCCTAAATTCCTCTACACATTTGAGGCCCAATGTAAGGCCCCTCTCCATTCAGCATCCCTCATTCTTCTTGTATGTGCCTGTCTCTATTGCTCCTTCCTGCCCATGCCTATCTCTGCTCTTCTATATTGTTATTATTGTCCTATAGGATAATGCTCTCCTTTTTATCCTGCCATCTGTTTCCTCTAGAGAGAAAATGTGAACTACTTAAGTGTAGAAGCTATCTTGTATTTCTTTTTATCATCTTCCTCTACCATCCCAAGTCCCCTATATCACACATTTTATTTCCTTTCTAGCATTTCTAAATACCTAAATTGATTATGTGTATTGTTTCCTTGGTTATTATGTGTTTCCCTTTAATAGAATGTAAAGTCCTTAAAAACAAAGACACTATGACTTATTCAAAGTTCTAGCCCAGTGCCTAAACCTAAAAGAGTATCTAGTTCTCAAAATATATTTGATGAGTAAATGAACTGCCTAGAGGATTGATTTTTTGTGTGTATAAATGTAGTGAATTGTATATTACATTTATTTAGTTTCCACTGTACCAAATCATTCACTGCTTTCAGTCCCATCTGCTAGTCCTTGCTCTGCAAAAACCATCATGTGAAAGATATAAAGGGCAAGTAAATGTATTTTATTCTGTCAAGATAAATCAAGTTCATTTAAGGTCTCCTTTTGAAGGAACTAGAAATTATATATTCTTTAGAATGGATAAATTCCAAGGTGAAAAGTAGAAAATGATAGACCTCTAAATGGAGTTAATGTATTTATTAATAAATGAAATGTTGCTTATATTTTAGAGAATTTCTTAATTTTAGTTTGGGAGTTCATTTGTTGACTCATAACAATGACCATGATGTAATATTTACTCAGACCCTGGTGCTATCTGTAAAAACTCAAGATCAGCTGTATGAACAAACACATAATTCTACTCTGGGTTCTACAGCACACATTTTAGCAGAGTCAAAGTGAGTTTGTTTCCACTATACATATAAAATATTATCAGGATCCAGATACTAGGCACCAAAATGAGTGTGGTTGGCCAGGAACATTTGTCTTTAGGGCTGCCCTTAACCTTATACTAGATGAGGGAACCATCAATTTATCAGGGTAAAGAAGAGTTGCTTCTCTACTTGAATTTCTTGCAATTGTTCCTCCTTGTCTCAATTTAACATGCAGAATGTAAAGAATCCCACACTTACATGGGGTTGGTTTTCTTCTCATGCATATATTCCAGAATGCCATGAGTCATCAAGGGGTGCTGCCATTGTGATGCAACTATGATGACGCCAATGATACCCTGTGATGAACCATAATGTTCAAAATGTTTAATCTTAATGTGAAGTAGGTACAAAGTTCATGGCTTGAAAATATTGGAGGAGATTATTCACTTACTCTGTGAGTAGCTGCATTTATAAGAGTCACTTAGTTCTTCAATGTGATTAATATAATGTAACTATCATAACGTCAAGGTTAATAATAGTTACCGTCTATTGTGCACTCACCATATGCTAGGATCTGTGCTAATGTTTCTGTATCTTATTTCATTTAATCTGTTTAACAGCAGGCGGGGATCTTTATTCCTATTTTTAGATGAGGAATCCGAATTTTTCAAATATTAAGTAACTTACTATATGGTGGAATTTGTATATGAAAACCCAACTTGTTTGAATCTAAGCACTCTGTCCCTACGATGCCATGTTATATTCCACACCAATGTAAATTATCACCCTCTAAATTTCCAGTTGGAAAAAGACAGAATAATTTCCATTATAAAGAGCCCCTTTCACTTCAAAGTAAAACACTTTCGATGACAGATATGCACAACTTGCATTCACCTCAATAAGAAGAAAGAGTAAGAAAAAGGGAAGAAGAGGACTAGAACAAAATCAAAACCTACGAGAGCAGAAAGATGCACCAGTGTAGGCTGACAGCCTGTAAGCTAAACAAAATCTCCACCATCTTTTGAAATCTGCGGGTAAGACTGTGAATCTCTCTGAATCACAATTGTCTCATTCACCAAAAAAGATGACCATGCAGGCCCCTGCTTCACTCTGGAATGGGCAGTGTCATGTTTCTAGTCTGGTTTTCTGCTCTCAGTCACACCTCGACTTCAGGTATTCTTTCCATTTACACTTTCTGCTGGGAAGGCCATTGAGTGGCCTCTCCATCTTTCCACAGAACTTTCCATGATAAACATGGCAAAACTAAACTGCATCCTGGTTTTTCATGGCACCCAATCCTTCTTTCCATCTGATGTAACATAATTACTTTCCTATGCATCTGGCTCTCACCTCATTGAGCTACTGGGATCAGGGAGCTGGTCGTCATTTAATCTCCCTCTTTACTACTTCCCTGCATAAAACATAAAACAAGTGGATTACACAAAATATGTTCTCCACAAGTGTCCAATAGGGGAGAAGACATGATTCATGACTGTTTATTTTATCCTACTAAACATATGGTACTATTTAGCCTACTTTATTATGATGTGTCATTAAAAAATAAGTAGCTTTTAAAAAGTTTCCCAGAATTAGGACAAATGCACTGTGGACCACGTTCCTAAAAGAGCTGTTTTACTGGAACAGTCACGGAAGAGATACGTATCTTCAGGACAAAGAAACACTAAGAGAGAACAGTGCTTTTTTTGATTCCTCAAGTCGAGAAAAATCCAGTTCTGGAGTTGTCTCTACATCAAAGTTAGTCAAATTAAGCAGCTTTCTCCCTCTCTCTTCGTATTATCTACTTGTCATGATTAAAATGCCCTACTAGCTTCTAAATGGGCCCTAAAAGCTGGCCCTTTTTATCTTGGGATTCCAGAGGCAAAATCTTAGGACCACCCTTCATCCAAATGCCAACATGCTACCAGTAGAGATTATTCCTTTATGTTAAATATTATTCTCTCCCAGAAATTCTCTTTTCAAAGAGAAGTTTAGTCTAAATCCCTTTATCAGAGAGGAAAGAGATTTTAAGAGTCAGATGAACTTGAAGTTAAATCTATCTGACTTCTGCCATGACCAGCTGTGTAAAGTCCTCCTTGCTTTGTAAAGCTGACATTAGCCTCTCTTGTAAAACAGGGAAAATGATACTTAGCAAGGTTTTTGAATGAGATGGTACTGGTAATATTTTTAGTGTACTGTTCTGCAAAATAAATGATCAATAAATAATAACTTTGACGAGGGCCCTGGGACACATAAAGAAACCAGAAGGGAGGTGGTTGGAAATTCTGGCCTCTTAGTAGTGGGTGGGAAAGAGCCCCAGTTGAGATATGGTAAATAAAGCAGCTTCTCATTAGGAGGTGTGCTCTCTAGTCATTTAATGCATTTCATTATACTTGTTAAAGTCATTCGTTTCATTATTCTTGTTAAAGACATCGGGCTATTGTTAAGTCATTCTTGGTCTTAAAGTACTTTTACATCGTAATATAGAACTTTTCTAGTTAATCCCTGTCTGTTGTAATACTAGATCAACCAAAGTATATTCGGAGGGTTTTCAGAGAGTTTGAAAGTTCGGGATTTTTGAATGTCAGATACTAGCTCCCAAACTCCACTCCTTCCCTTGAACATAGATCTAGTATTTTTTTTCAGCTTGCAGCGAGGGGTTTAATTTTCACTTCCTCCCAGCGGCTCTCTACGGTCCCAGAAGGTGGGGCGTCTGGCATCCGTGTGTGGTTTGGGGGTAGTAACCTCTCTCGGGGCTGCCGCCCGCCTCCACCCACCGCGGCGGCCGTGACGTCACAGGCGATGCCCGGGTGCCCGCCCGGCCTATAAAGCTGCAGGTGCGCGCCGCGCCTCGGGAACGTTCGCACACCTTGCGCGCGAGCCGGAGGCCAGGGATCCCGAGGCGAGCTTCAGGAGCTGCCTCCAGCGCCCGAGCCCGGCCGGGCCGGCGAGCACGGCCGCAAGACTCCCCTTGTCACCCCTCTCCCCACCACCTCCTCCTCCCTCCAGCAGCTCCCGGCCGAGTTGCCCCAGAGACCGCGACGCCGCCGCTCCGAAGGACCAATGAGAGCCCCGCTGCTGCTGCCGGCGCCTGTGGTGCTGTCGCTCTTGATCTTCGGCTCAGGTGAGGACATCCCGGCTCTGTGCTGCTGCCCAGCGCTTCTCCCACCGCGGGCACCTCTTGAATTTTGCTGCTGCTTCTCCAAAAAAACCGCCCCTCGGCGCCCCCGGCTCTGTCCCGTGGGAGGTGATCGAGGTCCCTCCCTCCCTGTGGATACTCCCTGGGAGGAAGAGAAAAGTGGGTGGGTGTCTTAGATGTTCCAAGCTAGCAAGAGGGAGCCTGAGAATCCTTGTACTCTTACTTGAGTCCAGCTGAAGGAGAACTTAGAGATCCTGTGATCCAAATAAAGATAAAGATAAGATAAAGAAACCGAGGTACAGAGAGGTGAAGTGATTTCCGCAGATCTTGGAGAAGAGTGGTTAAGTCTCCGACCGAGGAGTGCTACCTCCTGCCTAAATTCTCAATCTCCACTGTCACGTGACTTTGTTTTTACTTTTCTAGAGGGCCTCTCATCGCACCAGGGAGAAGTTAAAAGTACCACTCTGACGCTGCTTTATTGAGACCTAAAAGATAAAGCAGGGGCTTAATTCTGGCCCCCAAATCTTACCTAGTCCCTAGTTTTACTCTACGTGAGAACAATAATAAGAAACAATGGCAATAAGAATAATTATTATCAACTACTTTTTACATTTTATATACATACTCTTGTTAAAAATGTCAGCACGTGTTAGGAAAATCTGGTATTTATCTCTAGAACCTGCTTATTAAAATGGGACAGGTAACATTCTAGAAACTACAAATGCATTTGGTATGTGAAGTTATGACAATATTTAGATATTACTTCTTAAATAATTATATGACATTAATTTGCCTACTTGGTAGTATATATATATTTTTTTTTGGTGTGGAAATTAATGTAGGCTGTCTGTGGAAAAGAAAACAATGAAAGAAGCTCTGTAACTGGCACAACAAACAGCCATTTGTTGGCAAAATGTGAAGTTGCTTTCATAAGTGACTCAATCACAAACAATAGCACATGTACAATAACTGCTTTGAAGATAAACCTGTCTCCCGAATGCAACTGACTGGTGAGAAAAGGCATTCTGCTTTACTTTCTCTTTTCTTCCCTTTTTCTTGCTCCCATAGCCCATTATACTGCTGGATTAGACGTCAATGACACCTACTCGGGGAAAGGGAAACCATTTTCTGGGGACCACACTGCTGATGGATTTGAGGTGACCTCAAGGAGTCAGATGTCCTCGGGAAGTGAGATTTCTCCTGCGAGTGAAATGCCTTCTAGTAGCGAACTGTCCTCGGACATCGACTCTGACTATGCAGAAGAGTACGATAACGAACCACAAATATCTGGCTATATTGTAGATGATTTAGTCAGAGGTGAGTAGAGGATAAGGTGACAGTGTAGCCTATAAGATGTGTGGTTTGCATAAGCAAAGCTGCTTCCAAAGAAAAGCTGCTCCCCAGATCTCCCAGGGGCTTTCTTGCTTGTATGACTGTTGTATACCCCACTAGGTAAGCTAGCAACTGAGATGGAAAGAGCTATTGGTGGGCACATCCTATGTGTCTGTAACTCTAACAAACGTTTTATGTCTAGTAAGTCTAATCTTCACAACTCTGTGAAGTAGGAATTGTTATCATTTTACAGATGTGATAACTGAAGCTCAAGAAGGTTAAGCATTCTGCCCCAAATTCCACAGCCAGAATGAGAAACTCCAATCTGTTTGGTCCCAGATACTCTGCCACACGACCACCCCCGCCAATCTGCGAAACAGATTAAACATCAACAAGTCCTATATACTTAGTATCTCAGCTTTTATAGCCACTCCCCACCACCACTTTTCTCTAAATAACTGCATTTTGACACAAGTAAGGGAACAGAAAGAAGTAATGGGAGAAGAACGATTGGATCTTAGCCTTTGTGAATTAGATGTTGAGAAATTGGTAATAATAATAGTAATATCACCTTATGGAAATATTGAAGAAGGACAAATACGCATGGATTTTATATTGCTAAAATCACTATTTAACCCCAAATCTCGTTTGTCAGTTAAATAATAGTGACCTATATTTTTTTTCTCTTTTGCTGTTATCTGATCTTTTAAAAAGAGCATTTGCTTAAAATGAGGGTACCAAAGTAAGAGGTCAGTATTGTTCATTACACTCATATTACTTTGGAGTTAGAGGGCAGATCATCAATAAATCAGATCTAGATATCCTAGGAGCATCCACTATGGAGGCAGGACTTAAGGACCCTTCTTCCCTGACTGTAGTTTCCCTGAATCCTCCCCATCTGTCTAGCTCCCAGAACTGGTGAAGGGAGAGCAGGTGACACCACGAGGATGGTGACTGGGTTAAGTGGCAGGTGGGAAAAGCTTTATCGATCCCTCCACTTTCCTCCTTTGCTTCAGAATTTGTGCTTTTATAATACATAAGGTGAAGGGGTCCATCTATAATTCTTATTTTTGCGGGGGATGAGACTAGACCATTAAGACTCTAGAAACTATTGTCTTAAAGATGTTTCAAGTTAACATTTCATAAGGCCAAATGAACTGTTGGTGCTGAAAATGGCTAGTGGATAGAATTGCAATGCATTGTAAAACAGAGGAAATTGATCCATGGGGTTAATGTCTATTGAAGCACTTCAGCATAGTGACCATTTGCCTCTGTCTAAAAATTGTAATATATCTGATAAAGTGCATCATATTGATTTGAAATGTTTCTGTTAGAGGAATTATCCTAATCTGTTGTACTTTTCTTATCATCAGAGGAAAGTTTCAATATAAAAATTGCATAGCCACCTATTAAACATTGCTCCTAATTTGACTATTGTTAATGTTGATATAGTAACTGCTAAAATATTCATAATATTTATTTGTCCTTACCTTAATCATAGCGTTCTATCTTTGATACCCTTCCCTATGTTTCCAGAGTTTTCTATTTAATGGGTACTGCAGGACCATTATGACTAATTTTATTATGATATTATGATATTTTCCTCTTTCCACTGGACTCTGCTAAATACTTGCTTGGATAAACCTATTCAGGAATTAGTATAACAAAATGCACAGCTCCAACATGAAAATACCTTCTTCTTATATTTAGCATATGGGTATACTATACCCCGCATAACTGTAACCCTGAACAAAGGTTTCTGTGGATCTGAAGAGTTAGGATGAATCTATGAAGCAGCAAGTACAAATATTTCTGGACTCCCCTTTTTCAAATAGATTGATCACAGAAATAAGTCCCCAGAAGATATCGATTAATTATAATCTGTTGTAATCTGGGAGTTGGAGAAAATTGATCAACTCTAACGTATAATTCTGTTTTCTTCATTTCAAGTGTTACACACTAATTCCCAATTATGATAGTGAGCACAAGACCAATATGAGTAAAGAAAATCACCAGATATATTCGAATCCCACTTTAATTAATGGAACTGAACTTTTTCCAAGAGAAAACATAATATGGTAGGGAAATAATAGGCTTTAACATCCCAGGACTGACATTGTTTAGCTACGTGTCCTAGTGCAATTTACTTGTCTTTACTCAACTTCATTTTTCTCATCTGTATCATCTGGATAGTAACAATGCATTCAACTGTGATTTGGGTTTAATTAAATTAATGTTCATTACCAAGAACTTGGTATGTATTAGCAGTGAAAAAAATGTTTAAAATATTTCATGGATTTTCTTAGACAAGTAACTCCTATTATTCCTATTATCAATAATAATAATATTACTGACACAAATAAATTCAAAATATGTTTCTAAGCTAATAAAATAACAAAGGGGTTCAGATCTTTAAGTGTCACACAATACAGATATTCTCTTTGTTCAATTATTGTGTATGAGTTGTGTTAAATAATGAGACAAATATGGCTGTTATCCCTGTGAGCTCTCACTGCTAGGACTTCTTTCTCTCATGTCTCCAAAATGGTATTCCAGATGAAGAGAGACTGTTATCAATAAATCTTTTTTTTTAGTTGAACAGGTAGTTAAGCCCAAGAAAGACAAAACTGAAAGTGAAAAGACTTCAGTTAAACCCAAAAGAAAGAAAAAGGGAGGCAAAAATGGAAAAAATAGAAGAAATAGAAAGAAGAAAAATCCATGCGATGCAGAATTCCAAAATTTCTGCATTCATGGAGAATGCAAATTTATAGAGCACCTGGAAACAGTATCATGCCAGTAAGTTTTCCTAAATTATGTAGAATTCTATATTTCTAACACTGTGTCTGAAACCCCTAACTGCAGAAAACCATTTATTTTTTTCAATATATAAACCAGGGGTTTGCAAACTTTTTCTTAAAGAACCAGGTAGGAAATATTTTGGGCTTTGTGGGTCAAGGTGAAGTATGTACTCATATAACCAATTAAAATATAGCCATTTGAAAATAGAAAAAACATTCTTGGCTTGCATGCTGTAAAAGACCTGGCAAATGGCCAGATTTAACCCATGGGCGATAGTTTGCTAAACCCTGGTGAAAACCATCATTTTACAATATATATTTACAAAACCTCTTGATAAAAAAGGAACTAAAGGTAATTTTCACATAATGTTGTTCTAGCTTCCTTCCCCCCAAAAGCCGCTAGCACATTAAATGATAGTGGAATGTATTAGCTCCATAACAAGTCACTGACCTCATCAGTTGGTCATACATGGAGCACAAAGAATGAAAAGGTGTGTCTTCTAGGAATATCACACCCAAACGAATCTCAACTTTTTCTTATACTAATAGATCTTTGGCTCAAATGCATTCTATGTCTCATCATTTTGAAATACAAATAAATGTATGGCATGACTTTTTTTAATGTTAGAATTAGTGGTTGTTTATGATCTGGAAAGCAAACATGAAATTTATTGGAATTTTTTCAGTGATTATAATTTTAAAATATGGGTGTTTGCAGATGTCATCAGGATTACTTTGGTGAACGATGTGGGGAAAAGTCCATGAAGATTCACAGCATGGCTGACAGTGATTTATCAAAAATTGCTTTAGCAGCTATAGCTGCTTTTGTCTCCGCCATGAGCTTCACAGCTATTGCTGTTATTATTACACTCCTGTAAGTAAGGCATATCTTAAAAATCCCTAATAAAATAATGCCGGGTTAATTTTTTTCAGTATTTCTATCACAATGTGGTATCATATTTTAGGTGAGTTATTCTATTGGTGGCATATGATCTTTGGTTATATCTTTATACTTCATTGACAACTCATAGAATATGGTCAAATGGATATTACTTGGGCCACCATTGAAACTTAATACATGAAACCCTTTTCTTGAACGTAAAGTGATAGTTTTGTTTCATGTTATATGGCTACTCATGGTTACTTCCAAATCTCAGAGTGTTGATATCATCTATGACTATATTAAGCTAAAACAAGCCTCCCAGAAGCTAATTAAGGCCTGGTTCATAGTAGGTTGTCAGAGATATTGCTTTGGTACTAAAAAATCACAAAGAGCTTCAAGCCAGGAGCCAAGAAAATATGTCTTCTGCTCCTATTAGAATGCAAAATTCTGAGTTAGGACTTTTATAGCATGGTGTACTGACATATTAGAGTTTATGCCTATTATTGTCAAGTGCAATATGGGAACTCAATTATTAAAATAAATTTCCTCCATATGGCATGGCATAGGAAGCAGGGACAATTCTATTACTGTTTCATTCCTGCAGTATCTTCCCTGTGCTTGTAATAACAGACCACATACTTCATTGCATGACCAATGAATGCTAGAACTAGACTGTCCCAGGTAGTAGACACTGGTGGGTATGTAAAAATGGCATTGTCTGTCAAACAAAAGTCAGTGAATTAAGGATGTTGGGGGAGGGTATGAATGGCTCTATAATGACTCATGTGCTACTAGAGCTTGGGGAAAAGCAAGACTCATTATTCTAATTTCAGGTCTTGGTAAATTACTTTAACAGCTGGACTGTGTACATGATCTACTACTCCTGCCATTCAGGAAACAAGGGGTTATCTTCTGCCATTGTTTGCTATTATTTTAAACTCAGATCAGATAATGATAAAATGACACATAGAATACTGTTTTATGGTGCACATAAAGTTTTATGTGTGGTTTAAATTTGTTTTGCACACCCTAGAAATTATTTCGGTCTGTTAGTACCTCAAGTCAAATATGCAAATGTATTTAGCAAAGATTCTCTCAGACAAACCATTACTATTTGACATAGAAGGATAGAAGAAGAAATTGCCAGTTAGGGAAGATGTTTTGAAAGAATTATTTAAGCTTGTAATTATTCAAGTTGAGATATTTAATAATCCTTTGGAAAAGTATGGAAAAACTTTGTCATGTTGTCCTTTTCTCTGGTATTCTCCCTGTATTTGAAACACATAGCAAATACTTGCCTAAGACATACTTGCTGCTTTTTCATAATTGAACTTGATTTTTTCCCCGAAAGTCACAACAAAAGTTCTTAAGATTTTAATAGTAATATTTAGTAGATAAAGACCTACTAAAAATAGAATTGCTTGTACAACACTAAGACATTTCAGACCATTGAGTTTTTTGGTAGTAAGTAGTAATAAATAAAACTAGAGGTATTTATTATATTTAGAAATAAATAAAACTCTGTTTTGTAAGCCTGTTTTTTTTTTTTTAAAAACTAAGCATTCAGATTAATTTGTACAAGCATACAGTCCTTCTCTGGTAAAACTATACTATCTTCTTCTCCCAATTGTGCATGGCAATTGTGCTAAATTGGTGGGGGGGGGCAGGATATGAATGTGTTTCATGCTTTCTGAAAGTTTGAATCTCAAGGCACACTTATTTAAATCTCAGTACTTTGAAAATATGTTTATGTAAAGTCAACATAAAGATCCCCTTGAGAAGAACATTCATGATACTTTTAGCTGGGTTTAGGTTTTGTTTTGGTGGAGTGGTCCATAAGTGTGCAACGGTCTATAACAACTTATGAAAGGAATTCCCTATACTCATGAAACCCCAGTCAATATATAGATGAATAGAACTTTGATAACAGTAGAATATCTTGCTCTCGGAAGGCTTCGAAAACGATACTTCAGGGAATATGAAGGTGCAGCTGAAGAACGAAAGAAACTTCAACAAGAAAATGGAAATGCACATGCCATAGCATAACTAAAGAGAATATTACAGGTTTGAGTTTTAAAAGATATCTTTATATAATATCGTACAATTAAAAAAAATATAACATGTATTATATGAAGAAAAATGAGCAAAGCATGTTTTCTTAATTATACACTGTGAACATTGGCTACATTAAAGTGTTATGCTTTGAGCATGAGCTGGAGTTCAGTACTGAGAAGGGACTATGTCCTTACTATTATAAGGGTTATAAAGATGAGGGAGACACAAATTCTGTTCTCCGACAACTTAGTGTTTAGTAGATAGAAAAAAAGTGTAAGAAATGAGAATACTAGGGGAAGTAAAATATGTCATGAGGAAGGAACCAATGGAATATGAGGAGTTCCCAGTGAAGGAGAAATAGAATCCAGTGGGATACATTTAGGGAGCAGAAAAGCATGTGCATACAGATGGCACTGGAAGTGAGCCTCGAAGAACTGGTGAGATGGGGACAAGAGATTATAAAGGGAAAGGAAGATAAATAGTGTGATATGGGCTAGATTATTTTAGAAATGTTTGAGAAATGGCCTAGTTCAAGTGGCGTTGGGGAAGATAAGGTTGAACTGATAGGCTGAGCTCACATGGTGAAGAGCCAGCATCCAGGAGCTTGCGCTACAAAGGGGAGGAAGTGGAAACAGCAGGTGGAATACCCTTATACAGATAAGAAATAGGAGGAGAGAAGGGGTTCAGAGAGGCAGCTTGGTCAGAGTATATATTGTAGTTCTACTACTAAGTCAGTAGTACCATTTTTAATCAACACTCCAGATGCTTGGAGAACCACTATATTTAGCATTGGTTAAGTACAGGCATTATGTTCTGAGCCTGTTACAGAATTAGCTCAATAAGTCATGAAATAGATAATTATCCATGACAATTCTATACTCAATACTTATTCATCAAAATTTATTAATGAACTGGCTTAATGATCTGAAGCTAAAACCACCAGCATGAATAAGGGTTGATTTCTGGTTATTTAGTGCAATTGAAATTTCTCAAAGGAGGTCCAGAATGACTTTAGGAAAAGGATTATGCTGAGCTGGCACATAGTGGCTGCCTATAACTGGTATCTACTATTATTATGCCCTTGGTACCAATTATCTTAAATTAACTGTATATCATAAATACACTGAGACACTTCATCTTCATTTTTAATTATATCCACTGCATAGATTTGGTTAGGAAAACTATTTCTCATGACTATTGCTGCAGTTTTATTAAGCAGAATTTGATGAAACAGGTTTGAGCACATGCAGTCTTTACCTAAGTAGGCATATAACCAAAGCTGATGTGAAAGAAAGATTCACGTCAACGGGATAGTTTGTCTATGAAAAGCTCTTAGCATTTTTCACAAGACATCCTAGAAAAAAAATTGACAGAAATTCTGATTCCTGATTATTCTTTGACATTTTCTTAAAGCTATGTTGGAATTGAGTTTATCTCTAACACTTTGTTTTATTTTCTAACAGAGTATCAGATCCGAGTCACTGCCAAGTCACAACCCTGAGTGATGCATTGGTTCCTCTTTTCAGTGGATCCAGAGAAAAACAGAACCTTTCCGTTCTGATGGTTTTAAACTTTCAATGGTCACTTTTTAACCCTAACTCTTATTTCTGTATATAAAGATGCATGGAGATAAAAAGTATTTTTTCAAGTTGTAAATAATTTATTTAATATTTAATGGAAATGTATTTATTTTACAGCTCAATAAACTTTTTTAATCAAACAGATTGAGAGTTTGAATATTAGTTTTGACATTGTGAGACTTTAGGGTTATTTTTCTCCTAACATTTAAATGATCATTTTAAAAGGAGTTCCTTCCCTTTTTTACTGTTTTTGTGTTCATTTCCAAAACTTACTGCTTTTCTTAGAAAGCACTCTTAATGGGAAAATTATAAAGCAGAATCACTTAGCCTTCCCACAAATACTAATATCCCAAACTGGTCTTTCTTATTCTATGTAGAACTTATTCCAAGTCCTGTTAATTAGAAAAGCTTCTAAAATCAACACATGGCATGGCCTCTCTGTTACCGTAAACACAGATATTATAAAAGAAGGAAAATATATTGCCCATCATTATTATCACCATAAACAAGGAGGAGACAAGGTTTGAATATGGCATTTCAAGAGAACCAGGAAGTATTTAGATTTGAGACATCTTTCCCTAATATCATGACATAAATGTAAAAGTATCTAAAACCCACTCTTCTTTTTCTCCACTTGCTACTCTTTTCTTACTCTCTTCTTATTTTAAACAAATACATGTGTATTTGTGATGAGTGTTCTTTCAAGAACATTAATGTTGTGGAATGACTCAGTCTGGTTCCTGGCTGGTCAGTTGAGTTACCTGCATGAAAAACAAAACAACCGTTATATTGTGCAGGGAATATTTTGAGAAAATGAACCAATAATAAGCATAATTCCAGCAATCATCTCATAGAATTTCATGAATGAAAGGTACCTCAAGCACCAATACTTACATCTGTCTCTAGCATTCACCAAATCCATGCCCAGTGATTGTCTAACCAATTGGCTCCCAGCCTCACCTACCTTATCACTTCAGTTTTAAATGTCAGTGTCCAGGCCCTCCCTCCCAGAGCTTCTGACTTAAATGGACAAGTGTGGGTCATTGATACCTGTATTTTTTTAAAGATTCCTAGATGTTTCCTATTTACAGCCAGTGTTGAGAACCTGTGATTCACCTCTGCTTGCACATCTACAGTACACATTTTCCTCAACTTCATTTACTGAATATTTATTGTGGATGATTCAAATAGAGTGCTAGGAATACAAGACATTTACCACCAAGTTGGCGGGAGAGAGTATGTCTTGTCAGTACAGTGCAGTAAATAACTGAATGAGGTGTGGTACCAGGAATCCATGGGATTTAGGGGAGTACTCACCCAGCCCAGGCTGACTGAGTCAGGGAGCGCTTCCTGGAGAGGTGTCACCTAACATTATCCTTGAACGATGAGTAGGAGTTATATAGAGAAAACCATTATAGGCACAAGCAAAATTACAAAGTCATCAAAAAGTATGTGCTAAAAAGGAAAATACATAAAATAGTTCAGTATTACTGAAACAGAGCGGGTAAAGTCAATAGAGGCTGTAACAGAAGCTGGAGTGGTAAGGACAGGGTCACACAGGGCATTTAACTTGTACTGTAAGTTAAATGAGGAATCATTCAAGCCAGCTGGTCAGGGGTAGAAACTTGATCAAATCTGTGTTCCAAGTAGGTCATCAGGCAACCATATGGTGAAGGGACTTGAGCCAAGGTAGGAAGCCAGAGGTAGGAAGATTAGCTTGGAAGCAGTTGAAATATTCCAAGTGTGAAAAGAAAAACACTTGAAGTTGGGAAGTTAAGGCAGGGAAAGAGACTCAGCATTTATTTGGAGATGTTTTTATAGATTAAAAAACAAAAACAAGGTGATTTATTATTGAAAACAAGGCTGAGGGCAATAAGACAGTGAGAGAAGAGAAGAAATCTGGGGTGGCCCTCAGGTTCCTGGCTTCGGTGGCTAGGGAGATGGTGACATAATTTTAAGTAGGGAATTTCTTGAACTAGCTTATTGAATATTCTAGGAGGGAAGCATGGCTTTTTATTTATCCTTGAATGAAGAATGTCTCTTCTCTACTTTGTAAAACCATCCTTTCTAGTTTTTAATGGATTTATGAGGAAATAAGTACCGGCCCAGTCAGTTAGTCAACTGAATCAACCCTGTCCCTCACCTCACATCTGAGATTGAGTAGGTGAGAGGAAAAAACCAGGTCTACAAGTGTGATAATATATTCAGCTTTGGACCTGTTACTTTGAGATATCAGGAGACATCTACTAAGCAGTTAGATATACAAGTCTGAAGTGCAGTGAGGGGAAGAATTATAGATAGGGAGTTGTCAAAATATATATGGTAACTGAAGCCACATAAGTGCTCAAGATTACTAAAGGAGGGTATAATGAGTTTGCAGAAAAATATATTTGAATTGACAAATCTTCCCTGTTGTCACCAAACACTTGGAGGGAGGACCCAGACTACCATAGTCACTGGTCACTGTGAAGGTTCTAGGCACTTGCCTGCTATCCCATGTCCTTTCTTAGTCCTTAAAACAAAAGTTTAGTAAAACAATTACAGTGGAGAAGGGGAAAAAAACCCTATTACCTTCATAATAAAAATAATAATCTTAAATTTATTGAGTACTCAGATATCTTAATCACTGTTTTATACATAGAAACTCATTTAATCCTCATAACTTCCTTAGAAGGTAAATATATTTTATAGGTAAGAAAAGTAAGGCTTAGCGAGTTTAAGTAACTTGTCATACAGCTAGTAAATGAGAGAATTAGGCTCTGTGGCTCCAGAGCTGCTTCACTTAAACTCCTCTCTCTCCTACTTTTCCTGTAGTCAAGGTGTTTGCTTTGGTTTGGAGGATGCTATCTGCATACCAATTTAACATGGCTTAAAACCACCACTCGTAAGGTAGCTGGTTTATTTCTTCAAGACTCAGATAAGTTGACCCTTTTTATCTACCTATTCCGTCTTCCCAAAACTACCCAAACTATACAACTTCCCTCACAGTACAGAATGTATATCTTAGAGTTAGCCCACCCAAAATCTAAGAAAGCTGAAATATTTATCTATAAATTTTATTCATAAATTTTCAAATAATTGGTTAAGAGCTACTCCTGGGGTGTAGCTTGATGTAGTTGCCTGGAAATTCCAGCCTGCCTTATGTGTAGGCAAAGTGAACTCCGGTAGCCAGAGAAAGTCCTCAGGAAATGAAATACAGGTGAGCTGTAGGTAGGGTCAATGTGCTTAGAAACAGAAATAAACTAGGGTGTATGGGTGGTGCACAAAGTGACTAAAGTGGCTTACTGCTGAACAACATAACTCTTACTTCTTGGCTAATTTGCAGTTCATTCAATAAATAATTACAAATAATTATTAAACTCCAGCTATGTACCAGGCAAGCATAGGTTACTGAAATGTAACATCTCATAAGTCCTAAGAAGTATCTGTAAAGTTAATAACAGAAGAACATGGCAGAGTAAAAGATTCAGATAGTGTCAAACTAGATAGTTATCCTCTCAGTAATTAATAATTCACTTTGTTAGTTGGATTTGACCTTTGAGGTATGACTAAAGTAATGACATGTGTTTTCTTCTGTGTCTTAGAAATCAACCTAATTCCTTAGTAATACTTTGTGTGAATATATTCACCTTAACCTCCAATCTTCCAATCTCTCAAATCACATACATATGTGTATATATACTATACTATATATACATAGTATATATATACATATATACTATGTTCATTTAATCATTAATGTAATAAATATTTATTGAGCATTTACTATAAGCATAGTGATGCTTTGCACAGTGCAATCCAACCTTCTTCCAGGTCTCTCTAAGGAGACCAAGTGTGTCATAAACAGCTTCAGATATATATGTGTGTGTGTGCTGGTGGTGAGGTGGTTGGCAGCTTAGATCACAAGGCAATACAATTAGAACATTTTTTAAAGGATTAAAAAAAAAAAAACTGGTATATGCCTGGACACTAACATAATATAAAAGTCCCTGAGTTAAATATTATCCTAAAGAAGATTTCAAAATACTTAGAACTGAAAGAAAATGTTTTATTTGTCAAAATTTGTGAGGCACAGCTAAAATAGTACTTAATAGACAATTTGTAGATTTAAATATATTTATAAGAAAATAAGAAAATCTTAAAAGGGAAACAACTTAAGCTACATATTTAACTCAAAATTTAGATAAAGATCAATAGAATAAACCCAAGGAACATAAGAATAAAAATATTTAAATAAGGGGAGAAACAAATGATAAAGATAATTGAAAAATAAAGCCAAAATCTTACTCTTTGGAAAAATTAATAGGATAGACCTCTGTTAAAATTGATAAAAATAAAGAGAGGATATAAAAAATGAAAGGCAGAAAGAAAAAGAAGAAATAACTACAGGAACAACAATTTTTTTAAAATTATACATGTTTATTGCAGATTTTTTTTAAAATTACAAAGTAAAAAATAGCTCAAATGCTATCACCCAGGAAAACCTATTTTGTTAATACCTTTCCAGACATCTCTATATGAACACACATGCAATTTTATACAAGTGGGGTCATGCCCTTCATACTGTTGTCTAACTGGGAGACTTATATACTCTTTTTTTTTTTTTTAACATCTTTATTGGAGTATAATTGCTTTACAATGGTGTGTTAGTTTCTGCTTTATAACAAAGTGAATCAGCTATATATATACATATATCCCCCTCCCTCTTGCAAGATACCGTCTCCCTCTTGCAACAAATTTTAAAAAAGAAAAAAAAGAGAGTATTAGGATTCATATCCATAAATAAATTTTGGTGGCTTAAAGAGATGTTATTATCTCTTATAAATGATGTATAGAGGTAGGATACTCTAAGTTTGCTTTATACAATGGTATAATAATAATAACAAATATCTAGGTCCTTTTCCTCATTAGGATAGGTTCTATCTTCATGGTTGCAATATGGCACTAACATATAAAAATTCCAGATGTAATGGATAAATTTCTACAAAAATACCAAAAAATATACAAAATGTCTAATGGGAAAAACCCAGAAAACTTAAACCAATATGCAATAAAAAAAATGGAAAGAGTGATCAGAGTTCATGCCCCCAACCCCCCAAAAAGAAAACCAACCCGTATAGCTTTATATGTTCAGACTATAAAGAGAAAGTAAAATATGCTCAGCTTATTGTATGATGACAGTTCCAATCTGTACAAGGGCAATATAAGAAAAAAAAATAGGGTATATTTTATTTATAAGCATAGATGTGAAAATTTACAAGTATATTTTTAAAATTACGTCATGAAAGTAGAGATTTTTACCAGGAATGCAAGGATTGTTCAACATAAGAAAGTATATCATTGTTATATCAAATAGAGTAAAAAAATTAGAATTTTCTGTTATACAAAATAGAGTTCAAAAGCATTTTCTTATTAAAGGCAGAGAAAGCATTTAAGCGCAAAATTTACTTATAATTTAAAATAATTTAAAAACCAGGAATAGGGCACTTCCTGAGCTTGATAAAAGCTATATACTAGAACATACAGAAGAATTTATACTTTCTGGCAAATCTATAGATGCTTTTCCTTTAAGAATAGGAATGAGGCAGGGATGCCCATTATCACTACTACTGTTTAATGTGGTACAAAAATGCCAACTGAAGTTGAAAGCAAAGGAACAAACATAAGAGATATCAGAATTTATAATAAAGAAGTAAATCTGTTCTTATTTGCAGATAATGTGATAGTCTACCAAGAATGACCAATCTAATCAGTATGCCAAGTATTAGAATTTATAAGATAATTTCATGTGATTACTAGATATAAAATAAAATTCCAAAATTAACAGTAGTTTTCAATGACAAATTATCTCAATCTTAAAAGATAAAATGGCATTCACATTTGCTAGCAAACTATAAGATATATGTGTATTAACAATGAGTCCATAAGATTTCATTTAAGAAAAATTTAGATACCAGTTAAAAGAAAACAAAGAAATCTGTCATGGTTAGGCACTTCTTTCTTTTAGATGTCAGACTATAAATAAGTTAATTCCCTTCCCAAATAATCTTTAAATTCAACAAAATGCTAATCAAAATTCCAACTAGGTATTCTGAGGAACTTCATATATCATATTCTAAAATTTGCATGGGAAAATACATTCATGAAAATCTTCCATATTGAAAAAAAAAAAGGAAAAAAGGAGCCTTATATATAAAAACATTTACTAATTACAGTAGTAAAACATTGTGGCTCTAGAATAAGTACGGACAAATAGACCAATGGAACATCACAGAGAGCTCAGAGACATTTTATTACATGATAAAGGTAGCACTGTAAAGTAATAGGGAAAAACTGACTGCTTAGAAAATACTGTTGAGAAAAGGATCTCTGAATGTGAAGAAAAAATAAGATTACAGCACAGGGGTTTCCCTGGTGGCGCAGTGGTTGAGAATCTGCCTGCCAATGCAGGGGACACGGGTTCGAGCCCTGGTCTGGGAAGATCCCACATGCCGTGGAGCAACTAGGCCCGTGAGCCACAATTGCTGAGCCTGCGCGTCTGGAGCCTGTGCTCCGCAACAAGAGAGGCCGCGATAGTGAGAGGCCCACGCACCGCGATGAAGAGTGGCCCCCGCTTGCCGCAACTAGAGAAAGCCCTCGCACAGAAACGAAGACCCAACACAGCCAAAAAAATAAATAAATTAAAAAAAAAAAAAAAAGATTACAGCACAGTCAAAGGTGGCTCCCACAAAGATTTAATATCTAAATGTAAAATGTAACACTATAAAGTTAATACAAAATAACGCAGGAAAATACCCTTGTGAATTAAGATTGGGGAAGGATTTAAGCAAAAACTCATGATTAAAATACATGAAGAGAAAAATAGACTATTTTTGATTATGTCAAAATTCAGAAATTTGGTTAAAAAAAGAATGTCATGGACAAATCTGGCAGACGCTTGACATAATGCAGAAGATATGTGAAATGCCTGAAGCCAAAAAGGGATTATAATATGCAA
The DNA here is from genome assembly GCF_965194805.1 of Balaenoptera borealis. NCBI lineage: Eukaryota > Metazoa > Chordata > Mammalia > Artiodactyla > Balaenopteridae > Balaenoptera > Balaenoptera borealis. The sequence goes on along the minus strand of NC_138861.1, from coordinate 59,928,366 downwards.
GGAATGACTAAAAATCAACGAGAAAATACAGGACTTTCGGCTTAAAGAGGGGAAAGGATATGGCAAGGAATTCTTAGAATTTGAAACCTAAGTGACTAATAAGTGTGTTATCTGGACTAGTGCTAACCCAGATATTGCTTTGATCAGAATTAATGGAAGTCAGACCTTCCTCTAGATAGCTATAGTCCCATGCCAGAGCACACAGAGCATTGGCTGGAACTCAGCTCCCACTCACATTCTTGGCTGGACACTCTTGTAAGTATATAACACACATCTATATATACATCATGGTCCTGCATATAAAGAAATGTTCAAATTTATTGGAAATGGCAGAAATAGAAACCAAAAAAAACAAAACAAACAGGATATCACTTTATGCCCATCAAATTTGCAAAAATAGAAAGATGGATAATGTTGGCAGAAGCTTGTGGACATAGAGATCCTTAAACATTACTGGTCGGAGTTTAGCCTGGGACTACCATTATAATAATACTTGATCAAATTAAAAATAAATATACCCTGTTACCCAGAGTGAACATATTCTTGAGACGTGTAAGCCCATGAAGGAACTTGCATGAGGATGTTCATTGTTGTGTTGCTTATGATAGGGGGGAATTAGAGGCAATCTAGGTGTCTATTACCTGATAATGCAAATGTCAAAGGTGGTGGGTGCATACTGGGAAATTCAATGCAGCTATTAGAAACAAATGAGGTGTACTCATAGTAGTACGGGTAGACTTTTCTAAATTAAAAATTCTTAAAGGTAGTGCTCAAGCAAATAAGACATAAACCAAGACAATTCACATTTCCTTACGTTAAGTAAATACACATTTTACAAAGGTCACAAATTATATTAAGTAATACTTATGTTAATTAAATATAAAAAGTCACATAAAACAAAAGAATGGTTACCTAACAGTGAGGGAAGGGAGAATAGGAGCAAGGAAGTGACGGGAAAGTATTGAGAATTAGCTAAATACTTAAAGATTGAGAAGGGACCAGTGTGAGAAGAGAAGTATAGGGGCACTTAGTAAGACAATGTGGGAAGGTGTTTGGCCCCTTTGAGGAGCTATGATGAGGACAGAATGAGGGAGGGACAGTGGGCCAAATCTTCCACAGGGCATTGACGTTTAGATTCTTGTGTGAGTGCAGTGGGGAGTTTGACTTAAAAGTGGAAAGTCTCATGATCGGATTAACAAACTACATTGTTTGGAGAATGAACTAGAGAAGGACAGGGAGGAAGCAGATCAATTGTTGAGGTGACTCAAGACTTTCAATGGGTCAAGTAAGAGATAAAAGTAGATTGAACTAGGGTGGTGGCACTGCCAACTGAGAGAGGTAAGAAACTTGGAAGAACACAAAAGGCTTAGCCTGGAGGAGAGAGAACTGGTGGGGGGAATTGAAACTCTAGTTAAGCGTTTAAAGCTTATCCATTCAAAAATGTAATTACCCTGGTACTGTAGAGAAAATAAAATGTTTCTATTGTTTCAATCCTTTAAGGGTTGATTTTGTTTAATGCAAGTAAGAAATATCCGAGAGCAATCTAACAGTAGACTTTGATGCCCCTGCATTTCTGAATGAAAACATGTAAGCCAAAAATATGTCTGAAAATGTGGCAAGAGAGAATAGGTAGCAGCAGTGAAAACTGTGTAGTATGGAGAGGTTAGGCTAAGTGACGATTATGGTCTCTTTTAATGTTGTCGCATTCTTCCAAATACTTTATCAACATATATCTGTTATTTAAGAAAAAAATTGTCATACTTTTCACACTGCTTTAAAAATTCTATTTCATTTGAAATATATTATAAATATCTCTCCTATATCATTAAATATTATTCTATAATATGACTTTTAATGCTGTAGAGCATCCCATCATTTTGACAATCCTTGGACATTTTGTGGATAATTTTGAAAGTGGGATGAATGGACACAGTATGGATAAGACTTTCTGAATAAAATTTATGACACATAAAATTGTATGGATAGGAGAACAATGTCTGAAAGACTTTCTTATTGGACAAACTGCAAAGCTTTAGCAAGTAACAACTAGCTTTAATTGAGTGTTTACCATGGTCAAATGAGGTTTAAGCACTTTGCATGTATAAATTCATTTATTCCTTACAACAACCCTATTAAATATTAAGTGCCCATATCACACGTGAGGAAACTAAGGCACAGAGTTTTAATAACTTGCTCACAAATGATGGGTTTAGGAATGGGATGCAGGTGTCTTGCTTTGGTCTTGCTCTCATAACTTCCATGCTGAGCTCTATTAGGCACAATATTGGAAGGGGTAGAGGACAGACATTATCAGCCTTTCCTTCTGGTTAATGCACAGGCTGTATTTCTGAGGTTACTAAGTTTACTTCCACAGGGCTCAACAAAAAGTAGATTGTGAGTGATGTACATCACATTTCCTGTTAGCCGGGAACCCTAACTCTCATACCACATTTCCACAGAGGCAAAGTGAATTCCCCTTGGTATTATAATATTTCCACTTTCTCCTTTTCCTTCTTACTTGATTCTCCCTCATATAAGGTGAATGACTTACCTACTTGGTGAATTAGTAATAGGTAAAAATCCATTGGCCCTTGGTTATCAGACGGGTTGTCATTGACTTGCAAAGGCAAGGCTCTCGGACCTGCCGACTTTTACTCTCTTCCTTCTCCTTGGATAACTGTGAGCAAGCAGGCTGAACTTAATTCAGTTTCTCTGCCTGTAACTAGGTGGGTAGGTCAGGCGAGTCCACATCTTTAGTCCTACTTGTCTTTAATTCAGAAGGGAGGAAGTAGGAAACCCCATTTGAGGCTCAGGTCCTACTATCCTTGTTCAGTCAAGGTTTACCATTAATTCTCTGGGCTCAGTTGGGCTACCTTTTTCAATTCTCAGTTGTTTAGAGACTAAAGGGAGCAGGAGAGAATGACTGAAATCCCAAATTTCCAGCCATTCTGGTTTGCTGAATTTTTTACTATAGAGCTAACTATGGGACTCTTTGGGATCACAAAATCTTGTGAAAATAAATGAAAGCTTTCCCCACCGATTCATACTTTTTTGTTGTTTCCAATTACAAGGGACACACATACTCCTTCAAATTCATTCTTAACCATGCAAGAGTCCATGGGCCAGGATTAAGAAACTCTGGATTTAAATGCTTTAACAGGTCCTATGTGCCTTGATTTTTTTTTTTTTAACTCTCTAATGCGCTCAAAAGTTGTTTGGTATTCTCAAAAACTCAGCTCCTATTCTAGAGGTTTGTAAGCAAATAAAAACTCCTTTAATCCTAGTCCTAACCCTTCTGTAGAATATAAGGATGCTTGGTGGAACCACAAGAAGCAGGTTTCGTCATTTATGGGGAGAAAGTTGGAGGAAATTTCCAAGACTAGGGAAAAAAATAAATGAGTTTAGCGGGTTAAGATTACCAAGAAAGGAATGAAGTGGAGGAGGAAATAAATACAGAAAGATGGGCAGGATAAGAATGGCGCTGGACTCGGGAGCCATGAAGAAGCTCTTCCTTGTACTATTGGAAATGTGCAAAGCACCTTGTTGTGAAAACTAACAGGGATGGGCAAACAACCAAAGATCAGGAGGGCCGACTTGAACCCTTGCTTAGGCCACAAACAAAGGCCCTTTGAGGTTCTGTATGAATCAGTGAGTTACATACTTGCTTCTCCTTTCCAATTCATTTGGCGCATAATCTTTCCAGGTAGGGAGAATTCCTGAACTCTTTTTTTTTTTTTTTTTTTCTTGCAAGATTCTCATTTTGCAGGCTGAAGATTTGATGGAAATCATACTTCACTGTTAAGAGAATAATTGGATATACACCCAGAATGAACTTAAGAATAAGCATATTGGGCTTCCCTGGTGGCGCAGTGGTTGAGAGTCTGCCTGCCAATGCAGGGGACACGGGTTCGAGCCCTGGTCTGGGAAGATCCCACATGCCGCAGAGCAGCTGGACCCGTGACCCACAATTACTTAGCCTGCGCGTCTGGAGCCTGTGCTCGGCAACAAGAGAGGCCGCGATAGTGAGAGGCCCGCGCACCGCGATGAAGAGTGGCCCCCGCCTGCTGCAACTAGAGAAAGCCCTCGCGTGGAAACGAAGACCCAACACAGCCAAAAATAAATAAATAAACAAAGTAAACAATGCGTTTAAAAAAAAAAAGAATAAGCATATTACTTATACAGATATGGTACTACTTAAAAGGTATTTTATATAATATGAGTTTAGCATCATAAACACATGTGAATATAGCATGAACATTCATTCACATACTAATTAGTGGGAATGTATACTCATTTTATTTCAGAAATATTAATGTGTGCTGTAGAATAAGACACTGTATACCGCTGTGATCCTTACCCTTAAAGGAGGAGGACACAATAGGAAAGGCCTTATTCCAGGACACTGGCTCCTAAGGGCTCTACCATAACATCCATGTGAACATAGATCCCTTAATAACCCAGGTGCTTAGCTATTAACCATTTAATTAATTAATTAATTAAAACAGGTAATTAATTAAAATATTCTGGGATTCCAAGAATGGCCTGAAATCAGTGAGGCATTAATTTTCAGGTACTTCTCTTAGTCAAAGACCACCTGCAAGTGACTTGGCAGCTTGCCTGTTGGGTTCCCCCAGGATCATTTCAAGCACATGACTCATTCCATGGAGGCTTTTAGAGCCAATAGCCTCAGTGCTAGAAACAAGGGCTGGAAATGTGGCCCATTCAGTAGACTTCAATGAAAAGTTAGCAGAGAGGATCTGAATTGCTCGGGATTTCATTAGAGACAAATCATGGGCGAGGAAAACAAAGTGCCACCTAATTCAATCCCAGTCGGCTGATCTGTCACTCAAGTCCCCAAAGGACTTCACAGAATCCAAGCAACTGACCATGCTGACAACCACAGGCATAGCGGCACGTGTGCTCACTGAAAGGGTCAATGCGGTGCGAAGGGTCTTTAGGGAGCTTGTGTCCTTTCCTGATCAGGCCTGGACCTGCTGTGGACTTTGCATTTCCCCTTTCTGCATGCCATTTTCCCTCATTTACGAAAGTTCAGGCCCCTCCACTGAGAGAAGATAAGCTATCCTTAAAAATACTATGAACTGAAAGGAATGCTGGAAAGAACACGGAACTCCGAGTCAGGGACTTTGGTCTGGTAAACAGACTCTTTGGCTTTTCATGAGCTATAGGGCCTCAGACAGGTACCTCAACACTTAACCTTGGTCTCATCTGAAAACAAGGCTCTTAGAAAAGCTGTCGGTGACCTCTCTTCTAGTACTGAAATGGTTCCTTGGGCATAAGCCTAGTTTGATTATTATTCACAAAGGAGCCTTATAAAAATTTTAGGAATTTTATTTTATTTATTTTAGTCTTCCCAGTTAGTTGATCAAGTTCCTCTGCTTCTTTCCAAAAGGCAGTTCCTAAAGCTAAGTAAGTTAGAATTCTTTGTTTTATGGAGTTGGTGCTGTGCTTAGAACTCATGGCAAATACCCAGTACACTTTATTTTTAACATATGAGTAAATGAATAAATGAACACTTCTTAACCCGTATAGAGGGAACAAATGACTTCTTTACAATGAGAAATATATTACAATAAAATTTTGTTGCAGCTGTACTGTCAGAGAAATATAGTGAAATGAGCGTTCGATTTGCCAGCCAAAGTCCCAACCGCGAGACCTGAATGGTCTTTGACAGTCAGGTAGCTTTTCTAAGCCTCAATTTTCTCACTTACAAATTGAGATTAATAATAATACCCATCTTATAAGCCACAGAGGATTCTGACAAGCATCAAATAATATCTGTCAATGCTTTTCAAACAGTAGTATTATAAAAAGATTAGATGTCGTAACACCCTGAACAGTATGATTATTAGTGGTAATAAATTACTTCCCCTTTATTTCTTTCAATATTATCTATTTGATATTTCACTAGTAAGCTACTTAAACTCATAAATTAAGAAAAAAAATGTTTTCCATGAAAGTTTATCTGTTGTTTCCAAACAAAATATAAATGATTAGTTCACTGACATATATTTTAATCTAATGAATAATGTATATGAGCATATTATGATTATATCAATATCTGAACATATTTTGTTTCCTAGAGGCTTCTTAGGAACCTTCTTAGAGAATCTTAGAGACCTTAAATACTTATCCTTAATCCCTTATTTGCAACTGCCAAGTCTAAAAATCTCCAAAACCAACTTTTTTGTTGTTTCTATTTGTTTATTCCAGTTAGTGAGAATATTTACTCATTTCATTGCAAAACTATCAAGGAGTATGATTTCCATGTTGCCCAGTCCCAGCTGGAGATACTATAAAATATATGGGATATGTAATGTATTACCTTCCTCAAGCCAGAAAAATTCTAAATTTCATAGTACATTTGGTTTCAAAAGTTTCTGATAAGGGATTGTAGGTCTATGCTATCATAAGAAATGGATGAAAGTGTAACAACAATAGCAGCTCAAGCGCATTGGAGACTAATTTTTTCCTTGGAAATACATCAGAATTTAACTACTAAAGTCCATGTTGGCCTGCTGGGAAGCTCTATTCTTAGCCCATTGATACTCAAACTTTCCACTGAAATTGTCCTTAGAGACTGCATCACATTCCTGTGAAAATCCTCAGTGATGGCAAAGCTTGATGTTTTTGCATGGATTACATTCTTGGAAGCAACCCAAACAATTAAAGAGAAAATCTGATGAATAAAGTGGGCATTTAGGCTGAGCAATATGTTGTCATTTTTATCACTATTGTTGTAAAAATATGTATATATACATATATGTGTGTGTGTGTATACATATACGTGGGTATAGAAACATTGACAAGGTGGAAGCCAATAAAATAGGTTGTAATTAAACACAACACAATTTTCCACAACTCACAGAATCTTTTAGAGTGTTTATAATCTCTATTTTATAAGACTAAGTGACTATTAGTTTTTACGGAATAAATTCTCCATAAGCAATAGGATTATTGAAAAATAAACAGGAAATATTTTTACTTGGATATGATAGGTTTTGTGTTTTAGAATGGCAGGATTTTCCATGGCAAAATTTATCTATTTGCTCCCGATTTATAGCAAAAATTTAACTTTCAGTTATGATTTAGTAACTAAGGCTGAACTTTCCCTCATGCTGTTAACAACTAAAAAACAAGAAATAAAAAATTAAACAACTCTTTTCAGACTATGGACAACAGACAGTGGAGGATTGTGATCCTGAGAAAAGGAGAGCAAACTAGGTGGGCTTTACTATTATCCTGAATTTCTTCCTGGAGGTACTTAATGTGTCCCAGCATAGGGAGAGGAAACCTAAGCAGAGGATGGAAATCTCACTAAGCTGAGAAAACAGAGATTTGATTACAAGGTGGCTGAGGCAGCTGAAATTTATGGGGCAGAATACCATAGAGATAAAACATATGCAAAGAAAGAGGTGCAGAAATCTGCAGAGGTCTCAAACTTTTGATTAAATATTAAACTTTGCATAATTAGGGTAAAATTCCACAAGGCCATGCAAAGAACAGCTATTGGATATCTGTGAACGGAAAGTTCCCAGGGCTCTAACAAGACTAAAAGATGTTCAACTTCATACCATCTATTGTGGAAAAACCTCACTGAACACATGAGAGTTTCAATAGAGACTTTAGTAGAGTCGTGTCTTATCACTAGACTAGAGGTAACTCTGAAAAACCAAATGAAGCTTAAGAACCAGTTAAAAAAAATCAAATTGATCCGAACTAATGTACCTCTATACTAAAAAAAATAAATAAATATTAAAGGAAGACAACAAAATCCAGACACTCAACAACATAGTATTAAAATGTCCAACATCCAATCAAAACTTTCTGGACATCCAAAACAGCATTATTTTGCTCAAGTTCCAACGAAAAAAAGAATAAGTGTCATGTTTTCTGAAGTTCTGTTTATTATTTATATATAGACTTTTCCTTCTAGTCAAGAATAAGCTTTTATCTTAAACTAAAATGAACTCTTTAGCCGTCTTGTCATAGTTAATGGTCCATTTGAGTAAAATTGACAATTTTACAATTTTTCTAGATTATCAGCTGCCAGAAGAGTAAGGTACAACTGCACATGGACAGGCGTGTGTGGCCATGGTCATCAGATCACTTAAATATACAATGTGGTTCCCCCAAACTCTTATTCTTAATAGTAATTTCTCCCAAAGAGTTTTACTTACATACCGCAAAGATTTGTTTGACCCCACTCAAAGCTAATGAAAAGGTTGTGCTCTAAATAATATATATTTCTATCAGATCATGAAGCACCATGCCTTCTTTTTTCTTTACCATTGCTTCAAGCTTGCAGGCTTCCCTTGAAGCATAGCAGGACTACAGGTTGAAGCATAATGTAAGATGTCACTGTTGTGGTCATTCATCCTCTACCATCCAAAAGACTGGAGAAATTAATCTACATGTTTTTGTTTTCTAGTCTCACCTTAAATAAAGTGACAATAGATACAACCCATGCTCCATTAATACAATATGTCAAGAATAAATTACATATTAGCCCTATAAAAAATGCATAAAAGTAATCTTATTCAACTCATTTTAAAAAACATGTACTGATTATCTACTATATGTCAGATGCCCTGATAGACAGTAACATTATACAAAAGCAATAGACAGCTTAATTTTCCCTTTTATAAAGGCAGTCCTAAACTTCCATGCATTTAATTTTCAACCTCTACTTTCATGCATTATAAACGTACATTCTTAAACTAGATTTTAATAAACTTCTTTGAACATTTATGCCTGAATTTGCACACATTTCAAGTCATGGTGTGGCAGACTTTCTGTCAGCCAAGAATTCAGTTTGGAGTTTATTGGCCCTGTTGTCAGTATGACAACTTTCATTTGTGCCATTATTTAAACATTTTGTTGTAGTGGTATTCAAACATAAAAGTTGGATGTGCCTCAGAATTATCTTCTGGGGGCTATTCCATAAGGTTCTATGTCCTCTGCTCCTATTTTGATCAGGAATCTCTGCTTCTATTTCTGTGTTGAATGGCCTTCTAAGGAGCTCCTCATTTGAATAAACTCTTCTGCAACTTAAAAAATGTTAAAATTACTCATATCATTTTACATTTTTATCAGTATCTCATAAAATGAATGGAAAATACAAAGATCAAAGTGCCAATAACTTAATATAACTGAGTGAAAGATATATACAGTTTAGATGGCCAAAGTGACAAATTTTTAACCCTGGTCAGAAACTTACTATGATAAACCAGTATATTGCCTTCATTTGGGAAGAGAAAGAATAAAATTAATGTGTCATCAAAAATATTTGAAAGAAGAGGCATAATTATGAATTTTGAGATGTATTTTCATTTTCCAGGGACAAAAACCATTCCCCTATAGCATATAAGTCTCTGTTTAATTTTGGCTCCTTCGAACACATTATATATTTCCTTTAAAGAAAAAATAGAGAATACTTGTAGAGGAAATTTAAAAAATGAATTAAAACTATCCTTACTGAAAGTGTGTCTTCTTCTCCATTAGAAAAAAATAAATCACATTTTCCAAGGAATGAGAATCTTAACAACAATCACACACCTCCAATGGGAGAAAGAGCTGCAGGAGACAGGTGAGAGGAAAAAGCTCAGAGATCTAGCAAGACATTTCAGGAAAAGGTACTGTTTGAACTTGCTCTGGGAAGGCCCAGATGATTAATTAGATTACCTTTCCAAACACAACAAAAGCTCTTTAGGGTAGAACTGCCGTCCCTGGGTGAAGCTTCCTATGTAAAAGCAGAGATTGGGGACTTCCCTGGTGGTGCAGTGGTTAAGAATCCGGCTGCCAACGCAGGGGACATGGGTTTGAGCCCTGGTCCGGGAAGATCCCACATGGCATGGAGCAACTAAGCCTGTGAGCCACAACTACTGAGCCTGTGCTCTAGAGCCTGTGCTCCACAACAAGAGAAGCCACCGTAATGAGAAGCCTGCACACCGCAAAAAACAGTAGCCCCTGCTCACCACAACTAGAGAAAGCCTGCGCACAGCAACGAAGACCCAACACAGCCAAAAATAAATAAATAAATAACTTTATTTAAAAAAGAAGACTCCCTCAAATCTGGGCAACTTGACAGCTTAGGTTGATCTCTTTACCTTGCCAACTAAAATGTTCAATGAGTCTCCTCAAGTTGTTGACAGTTTGTTAAAACAAGGCACCATGTCCTCATCTAACCTGCTTCAACTCCAGTTTTGCTCATGGCCCTGAATCCTTGGCCTTGCCAGGGGAAGGTGTGGCTTTGGGAGAGTGCACCAAGTTCACAGTGTTGAAGTCATAGACTACAAAGCATCAAAGGGGCCAGTTCTTGCTGGCACAAGAAGCAGGGCCTGGCACCAATAGATAAGAGACATGCCACCTATAAACAGCTTCAAAAGAAGGATGTGAAAGAGGGGAAAAAAAGTGGGTCAGAGGTTCTGAAAGCTTGGATTTCTATATTTGGATATATTTACATATGTTTGTACAGTGAAGGCCACTCTGGGCCAAGAGCCATTCAGCTCTAGCAGGCTTTGCTATGGTTCAGTCATCATTTAATTTGAGGGGAACTTATAGTCCTGACTTGATGAGCTTTGTTGGTAGAGTGGTGATAGGTTTGCTGCAATAAGGTTGGGATCAATGTGATAACCTTTTGAACATAAACATGACAGCAAGGAAGAGAAAAACAAAACAACAATTAAGATTTCGTTTTTTCTAAACAGCAACAAAAAAAACTAAACAAGAACCATATTTCAAGTCCCCTTTCTGCTGGAACCAGGAACATGTAGACGCAAATATGTTTCAAGGCTTTACCCTGAACCCTTGTACAGTCAGGTAAGTTAACTTCATAAGAATCAGAGTATAAAATGCATGTATAATCTAAATATTCTCAAGCCCCAAGTGAAATTGCATTAATATTAATATTCACCAGCTACATAAATTGTGGAGTCCAGTGCAAAGTGAAAATGAGGGGTTGCTTGTTCAAAAAGCAGGAAAGTTGTGCCATTAAATGAACTGAGATACAAAGCTTTTTCATTTCTTCTGCAGACTTTCTTCTGACCTATCATGGTGTTTTTAAATGTCTAAGTAAAACAAACTTTAAAATTGTATATTATTAGCCTGAATTTTACCATTCATGTTTATATTGTGCAATATCGATTTTTAAAAGCAAATATAATAGCACTTCATTGTTTGCAGGATCACTGAAATTACACAATTCTTCCTTTACACATACATATGTAATTCTTTGTTTCCGGAATAGGGGAAACACTGGGCAAAACTAACCCAACTGTTTTTATTTCACTTCTTGATATGTACACATTCTGTCAATACTTTAACTTCAGCTTACAGTTGAGTAAGGAGGGACTGAGACAAAGAACTATGGCTGGCCCTATCTTTCCTTTTCCTTTCATGTCAGTATTTTCAGTGTGAACAGTTGGCTAATGCAAGGAATTACACAAGAACAAAAGGATGCTGTACATTGTGCTGGGTTCCTTGGGATTCAAAGGTCTCCCATGTATCAGCCATCCAGTTACAATTAAAAAACAAATTAAAAACAAGAGTTAAGGAAATACAGTGATGGGACAGGTTTCACAAGTTACTATGATATGTTAAGAAGGCAGGAGAGAGAACTGAAGAATTTCAGAGGAGTGATAGAAAGTGGAGAGTGGGAAAAATCAGCATCATCAATAAGATCGTCCTCATCAAATTTGCAACAAGAAGAAATAATAGTCTCTTGGATGAAAAAAAGTGAATCATGTTTGGGATATAGGAAAGTAAAGATGGAAACAAAAGCTAATAGTGGGGTCAAGGTGTTGAAAAATTAAGATAGAAGGATAGTCCTGGAGCAGAGTGGAAAACTCTAGCTAAAGCATTTCAGCTTTACTACTATGACCATTGTCATTAATCAGAAAATAAGAAGAGCTACCATTTGGTGATTCCCTACAACTGTGACCATCTTTATATGAATTAATTCACTCCTTTAATCTTCATGACAAGACATGAGTTAAGTACTATTAATCAGACTCATTTTTACAGAAGAGGAAGTTGTGTTAAGTAACTTGCCCATGGCCTCACAGCTGGCAAACAGAGGTGCCAAAGTGTTCGAGGATAAATAATTGGAGCTTTTGGAGGGGGGTAGTGACAGGATGAGACACAGCAAAATCTGCCAATAAGGTGCAGCACCCATCAGGGTGGGCTGTGTGGAGGCTGCTGTTAAAGATAATATTGAAATATGTATATGTGAAATTTTACTATTATGGACTAGGGAGGAGCAATGGAAGTGGGAAAGGAAAAGAAATGTGTATGAAAAAATGCAATAGAAAAATCAACAGGTTTGAAGACTGGATGTATCATAGGATGAAAGATAGCTGAATATCAAAGATTATCACTTTATACCAGAGGTATATTAAATCCAAACCTGTCATACTTTGTGAACAAAAGGATTGACCAGCAATTTAGTGACGTAAGGAATTTATGCTGAAGCATAACATTTAGTCTAACATTTGTTCATGTATTCGTTTATTTAAAAAGTATTTATTAAGTGCTGTATAAAATGCTGAAACAACCAACATTTATATCAACTTTTTTTATGGACCACTTAAAATCTTCTAGGTACTAGAGTTGCAGTGATGAATGACATAGGTAGTCCCCATTTTCTAGAAGCTTACAGACTATTGTAGAAAAAATAAAATAGAAACAAATCAGAAAGAAAAGAAATGAAGATAGCCACCACTTCCCCCAAAATGACATCAGAATGACAAAAAATAAATAATATGAAACAAAAAAATAGATGATGTCAGAAAATACAGATGCTATGAAGAAAATCAAGCAGTTATAAAACAGAGTAATATGACAGAGACTGATTAGGAAGTAACACATTTAGCTAAGAATGGTCAGGGTCACCTGAGGAGGTGACAGCTGAGTTGAAATTTGGATGTTGAGAAGGCAGCCATGGTGGTAAATAACTTTGGTGCAAAAGGCCCAACAGATGAAAGAAGCTTGGTGTGTCTGAGAAACAGAAAGACCAGTTTGGCTGGAGGTGGTGAGGGAGAGGGAAAGCTGTGTGAGTTAAACTTGGAGAGTTGGGCAGTGGCCAGGTCATGCAAAGCTGAAAGACACAATTTCTCTGTCCAAGTAACTCATAGTCTAGTAGGGAGGCAGACTCATAAATAGATATTGACTGTACACTACTGCATGATAAATGCTCTGATGGCAACCTACACAGGTGATACGTGAGCAGAGAAGATCAGCTTTACCTCCTGGAACTTGGCAGGGGTCTGTGATCTTCCCAAACACGGACCCTCACAATACCCACAGTGCCCTCCTTCAGTTTGGCTCCAAGGCACCCACCCCCCAATTATTCTGAGTGCCCCCCTGAACTGGCAAGCAAAGAATTGGGCTTGTTCCCTATAGATCACTTTGAGCCCTTGGGAAGAGAAGCACTCAGTAAACAGGCCCGGGATTATCTCACTGCTTTATGAGATCAAAGCACTTTACAAACATTAACTAACTGAGCATATCATGTTGCAGAGTGTCGGTGCTGTAATGAGTCTCTGTTTAAGCTCTTTATTCTTTCTAAAATGCCTGCGTACTCTTGGAAGGTATGAGTTCCACATTGACTTCATGGACAGAAAGACTTTATTTGTCCCTCCTTCTACACTGCTAGAGAACTTTGTCTCAGCTTGAGGAGCAGGGGAGTTTGGTGAGAATGGCACTTGACAGAACATTAAATTCCTTACCCCACAGCCCATTTGAGAATGCTTAAATTAGAGATCTCTGTTAGTGAAATTAAGACTATAGGATCCAACACTGTGTAGACCTGTAATCTTTGTCATGTTCTGGGAACTCAATGACACCTCTAATCTTGGCCAAATATCTCGAAATTATATTTGTTACAAGAGAGACTTGGAAAGAAAGCACAGATAGATCTATGCTTCAGAATCACTTGTTGGCTTGTTGAAAATGAAGGTCCCTGGGACCCTCTCAAGAGCTCTTGAATCAGAATTCCAGGAATCTCCATTTTAATAAGCTCCTGAGTTGCTTCTCATGCATGTGTAAGTGATAACTACTGCAGAGCAATGAACTCAAATCTCAGGTCAATTTAATTCCATTCAGTACATTTTTATTAAACACATACCAAGTGCAAGGCAGCAACAGAGAAAAGGAAGACCCAATTTTAACTCAAGAAATATATATTCCAGGAGGAGGAATAAAACAGAATAAGAAGACAGGTGATTTTAATACAAAACAGAGCATGATAAGAAAATGCAGAATATTATGATGGTTCATTCAGGCAGGAATGATACCCATTTGAGGTCCAAGGAATGACAGGTGCAGGTTCTCCAGTTGGACTTTGAGGGATGATAAAGATTTCAACTGACTACAATCTAATGATTACAAACATCAGCTTTGAAGTGAGAAAGCCCTGGACTCTGATTGTGGCTCTGCTACTCCCTGTGTGATCTTGGGCACATCACCTAACATTTCTGTGCTAGTTTATTCAGCTATAAAAATGAGGTGGCTGGCAAGATCATTTGAAGTCCTTTCTAGTCAAAAGCTTTATTACTCTGGCTTTATCCCCCTCAGTGATCTGGGGGTAGGCATGCTGGCTTTTCAGACTGACTGGATGAGATGTGGAATGCTGTTGGCAGTGAGAGCCGTGTGTCAGGTGGAGAGGTATGTTGAAGCCACCATCCCCTTAGGCTGGGCTCCCAGACAGGATGGGTGAGAAGGAGAAGTACTGCTTGTGCAGTGTCTGTCACTGCTGGTTTTCAGTTGTTTACTTCTTTTTAAATGCTCACAGTAAGGAAAACAATGCAGTGTTCTATTGCTGCCTCTTGATTTGTTCAAGAAATAAACAGATTTCATCACAAGAAAGTTCAGTTAGGCCACAATAGCTACTATTAAACAAAGAGGAATAAAAAGATTGGGAAGAAACATTCTGAGTGGGACTTTTGTCCTGGGTGGATGTGGACCTTTAGGGGACAGGGCTCAGGTACACAGAGATGAGTTCTCTGGGCCGTTTCTTTTCCTCCAAGTTCATTCACCACCCAGATCATGGTGAGAAATATTTCTCTTCCTCCTTTCATTTTAGGGATGGAGGCTTTGTAGGACATAGTGAGGGAATTTGTAAAGTAAGAATTAGGTTAACAATTCTTCTGGTTCTGCTTCTGAAACTTCTGGAGAATGACTGATGTCTTCTTGGACAGGCAATACCTAAGCGTTTCATCTCTTCTTATGTGACTGCTTCTTCTTAAGAGGAGAGAGGAGAAGTCAGCTTTCTGAGTTTCTCAAGGCAGATAGTGTGGTTTTGAAGCCTTTGAACAACTTTCAAAGTTTCTGGGTTAATGATTTAGAAAGCCTTTGGGGCAGTGGTGTGCAGATAAATGTTTAACTGGCTGGGGGAGCCTTGATTTGCAGCATCTGCTGATATCCCTCGTGTAAATATTCCTATCATATCCCATTTCAGTGACATGAGGTTAATAAACTCAGAGTTGGGAAGGGATACACACAACCAATGTTAGCAAGTGAGTCCCAGATGGCCCCAGCACACCACAGCTTGAGGATATTTCTAATGTCCTTTTCTGAACAAAACTAGGTTGGTGACGTAGCTGAAATGTTGAGTGTCTGAGAAAGAACAAACTAGAATTACCTCTCGATACCCATGGGACCTCTTAAGTTCTAGGGCTGTAGCTGCTGAGACCAGTCATTCTGAATCAAGCACCGTTTGACTGAGGTCAAATATCACCAGCACAGCCTAGCCACTAGTTACATGAGCTCATCTTCAGAAACTTCGTTTCTACCTGCTTCTGGTCATTGCTGTTGTGAGTAATCACTGCTCTTATCACACTTTAAAATTACTTAGAGAAACTGAGCTTGGTCATGAGGTTGGGGAGAGGGGGCGGGCTGCATCTTTATTCAACATTGTGAGGTTGAGAGTCTTCTGGAAGACTTGTGGGCGATCATCAACACAGATGGAGGTTCTTTAGGATGGACTCCAAAAGGGATTTCAGATGCAGAAATCTCACTTTGTACTTGTTCAAATGCAGCATTAGGAAGTTTAATATTTGGATATCACTATGTATTGATTCCCTCTGCTTATATTTTTATCTTTCCTTTTTAAATTTCAAGATATAGGGTAATGCTTATGGGAAAAAAATATAAAACAATACAGAGACCTGTAAAGTAAAAGCAATATTCCCTTCCTTCCTACCTCCAATTAACCTCAGAATTAGCCACTAATAACAATTTGGTATGTATCATTCTGGGTTTATTCCTATTCTTATTCAAACACAGACATAGGACTTTTAGTTCTGGGTCTTTTTTTTTTTTGGTAGGAGAGTTTTCAGGTTACATTTTATCTTTTAAAACTTAAAAAAAATTTTTAAATTGAAGTATAGTTGGTTTACAATGTGTTAGTTTCAGGTGTACAGCAAAGTGATTCATATATATATATTATATATATAACTTATATATATATATATAAGTTATATATAGTTATATAATATAATATATAACTTATATATTATATATATAAGTTATATATATTATATAATATAATATATAACTTATATATTATATATATAACTTATAACTTCAGATTCTTTTCCATTATAGGTTATCATAAGATATTAAGTATTGTTCCCTATTATTTTTGTTTTTAATGTGTTTGTTTTAGTAGTGTACAGAAGTGAGAGCATAGTATGTATAGTTTAAAACTTGTTTTTTCAATTAACAAAACATATAATGTGTGTCTTTTCAATGAGCTCATTCAGCTCTTTAAGTTCATTTTAATGCATGCTTGAAATTCCAAGTAATAACTTGGAAGTGGTGCTATTTAGATGGTTTCATTTTTTTATCCTTATTACAAGCATGCTGACATAAGCAGCTTGGTCAGGAGGAGGTAAGTGGTTAAGTTTGGTACTTCCCTGGGGGAGAGATGATTTGAGTTCAAACCCTGGCCTGCCACCTACTATCTGTGTGACTTTAAACAAGTCTTTTATCCTTTAAATTTCATAATCTGCAAATTGAGGTTGATAATAACAGGACTTATTGTCATAAGGATTAAGTAAATTTACACACATACCTGGCACACAAAAATTGCTCAATAAAAGTTAGCTCCTATTCTATGTACCTTTACCCATTCTAGTAGCTTATCAATTTTCTAGATACCTAGATACAAGTCAAAATGCACATAATCAGCTCTAGAAAGCTTCTGGCTACCCCCAGCACCCTCCTGCTTGAGGGCATTCCTAGAGCCATACCCAAAGTATGCATACTTCACAGTTTGAAAAATAATGTCACATTGCCCCCAACCCTCAGGGTCATACTATTTTGAATTCCAGCAACACTGTAAAGTACGTCTCTTGCCAACACTAGAGGTTATCCATCTTTTCAAATGTTACTAGTTTGTCATAACACATATGATGAGGTTTGATTCAGCCGAAAAACAAGTCATCCATGAGCTAAAGGGGCTGGAAAGAACCATGAAGAAAGGGCCAGGGGAAATGGGGATAAGAATCTCTTATGTCTTTTTACAGAGATCTTCAACCCTGAGAGAGCATATTACTACTGCTAATGCATCTAGCGTTTCGCTAGATGGTGTTTTCTAATGAGATACCTTCTCTCCTTCATTCTTGTCCAGTGTCTATGCTCCTTGTCTAGAGGCAGAGACAAGGCACTAGTTGTTTGGGATGACTTTGCTAGCACATCTGTATCACATACACGCAGGTAGAGGCCATAGCACTGACCTGCCTCAGACAAGAGTAACTTGGTACCACCTCCCTCCCCAAAGAGCAGATTGTGTTCTCCCAGGCACTCTTTGCCAAGGCAGATTGGCCAGGTTATAACTGTCACTCATCACACCTTCCACACGTGTAACTTTTCACTTCTATTTTGTAAGGTGGTAGCTGAAGCGTGGGGAGTGAGAAGTGTATTTCCCAGCATTTGCCTCAGAGTATAAACTATGTTCACAGATCTAATCCCATGAGGCAGTGGTGCATTCGAACGCATTTTAGAAATCCGGGATCACCCGAGAAATGAGACCACACTCTGTTGAGATCAAGGTATTGTTTGCAAAGTAAATGTGATCCTTTGCCAAACAGTATAATCTCCTTACGCATAGGAATGTGGCAATCTCATTCTGGATAATATAGAGCCTTAATTAGTACATAAGAAATCAGCAAACTCTGGTCTTGAACAACGTATGTAGAGATCAGCTGTCATAACTGTCAGAACAGAAAGGGAGAAGGTGAAATTTGTGGACATCTCGTCAAATAAAGTGATATATTTTGCTGGAAGCATCACCAGTTCACCTAATTACATATGTTGTTAGAGATTGGACTGGAGCTATCCCAGCATATGTATATTTGCAAAGAAGCCCATAATCCCAGCTGTAAGCAAGCACATCCAAAGGAAGTGGAGATCTTGTAATTATCCCCAAATAGTGTAGACAATCTGTAGGATACAGCTACAGACAAAAGTAAATATATTCTCTTTGTGGTTGAGATTATCTGTTAAATACTAGAAGAACTAGCTGGATAAAAAATCTGCACTGCACTTTTACACCAATAGCATCTGCATGAGACTGGCAGCATGAGAGCATATAATCAGGATAATGCTCCATTTCACACCTTCCAGAACACAAAAAGAAGATGATTGTTCCTTTTGTTCCCATATTTTCCCCAAATTAATAACTGGACTCAATGTCTATTAAAAGTCATTGACTTTTTCGTAGGCATACAAAGATTGTCTCTATCTTTAACATTACTCTATATGTTCAGTGGTAGTTAAAAGTAAAACAGGAGCAGATATATCATTTAAAATTAAAGGAATGCTCTCGTTCTGATTTGGGAAAATTTATTTCCTTAGAGATGACAGAAAAGGATACTTTATTGATATTACAGAATGACTCAAAGTCAGATTCTGCGTAAAAACGCACAGAGAATTTTATTCTTAGGAAAAATTTGAAGAACTTTCTTTTTACAACATAAGGCATCCAATTATCTCGTCCTTTCCCACCAAGCTGTATTTATTTTTTATCCAAAGTCACCTTTGAAGTCAGTTGTGACCCAGCACAAATAACAGACAAAGTGGGGGGATAAGGATCTAGATTGAGATGAATGGCAGGCTCTGCCCCAGGCTCAGGTATCAGGCAACCAGAAAAAGATAAAACTTTTCTAAGATCTATCAAAACTCAACAACAAAAATGTAGGAAATGCCTGAAAAGAAACAGAGCCTGAGCAGAGATTTCTTCAATGGTATGAGGTGTTCAACAATGGTAAACACATCCCGTTGCTACTTTAAATGTTTATCTTCCTCTGGAATCACTAAACCTTTAGACAGTGGGGACTAGATTTCTTTCTATTCTGTATGTGTATGATTCTAAGTCAGCAGCAGTGAAAGAAGCTTGTATTTCTCCCAAGCAGGTGGAAAGCACCATCCTCTTGTATGCAGAATCTGAAAGGCATATGAATTCTCTGACTCTCTAAAAAGCAACTGAGAGAAATATTCAAATGAATCCAGCTAATTTCTTTATCTTGTAAGGGTATCTGAAAAGCAAATCAAAACAAAACAAAACATTTTTATTTCCTACCCATACCTGCCTGTAATTATAACCTGTTGTACTGGGAACTCCTCTGCTTATGTGTAACTCCATCTCACATGTGAACGTTGAGCTCCTAATCCACGGAAACTAAAGCTTAGAGAATTCAAAGATATGCACAGATTCAATTTCAGGGAAGGTTCAAAGATCTCCCAGGAGTTCCAGGCATAATCCTGAATGCTGGGAATGGAAAAATGCGTAAGATGCTTTCTTATTATAGAGGGTCTACTAGTAGGAACAGAGACTCAAATAATTACAATTCAATGCAAGGTGCAGTAAAAGGATGCTAATTAATACCAATGTTTATGAGCTATGAAGTTAAAAATAAAGACTAGCACGCACTGGAAGAATGTTTTGTCTTACTTTTCTGAAGCTAGAACCCCCGATTTTCATGGTTTTGAATAGCCTTAATTGTCAGAGACTCTGATTGTAAGAGACACACTAATTGTTTGAAAAATCAAGGACATAGGATGGAAACAAAACAGCATTCCCAGTTAAATCTTTGGCACTGCCCACAATCAGAATGTTAGGTTTAAGTGAGTTTACCATTTGGGTGGCATTAACCACAAATATGAAACAAAGAGGTATTTCTAATGCAGAGCCCAGAGACTATTGCTCTACGCTTATGCAAGATTTAGTTGCAGGTACTTATTTTCACCTAGAAGGTCTCTTTTGCCTTTAAACCCCTGAGAACTATAATCTCTGGAAATGGCTTCTCCTTCCTGGTCCTGCTTGCTGCTCCAGGCCCGTGGGTCTCTGATGGCAGCGTGTGGAGTCGTGGCAAACAATCTGGGTAGATAAGAGCGTTATCTATGGTCAGAGCGTTCAGTGATTGTTAGCCTGGATACGTGTTAAAAAAATGCATATCACTCTTCATACCTTTGGAAATGAGGAAATAACACAAGAAATAAAGACCCTTACTGTGTTTCCACTTAAAGCAATAAAACTGTCTTTAATAAAAATTTTTATTTCTCTTGTTAAAACCCCAATATGACATCCCTGCATTCCTCTCACTTTGTCTCTGCATTTATGTCTCTGTTTTAATAGAAAATCTTAAATGACATCCACAATTTGGCAAACACTCACTGGGCACCTACTAAGTGCCAGAGATGCCTCAGATACAGGGGCCATTTGTAATTCATTGAGAAGGGTCTTAAGTGGCTGGAGACTGAGAAGGACGCTGACATCTAGTCTAGGATCAGTAGTTTGGGGCTTGGGAGGGGGTAATCCCTGTGTATTTGCTGAGATTGTTTTTTGTTTCAGGGAATTTTTTGTTTTTTGGGGTTTTGGCCACTCTTGTCATGATATAATAGGCAAAGTTGAGACAAGTTTCCTACCTTCAAAGAGGTTATAGTCTAGCAGTTTAAAAACATGTTTGTGCATTCATTCATTTATTCATTTATTTATGCATTCATCCACAGATACTTCATGTTGATTTTTATAAAATAAATGAAGTAGGAAGTGTTAAAAGAATAGAGAAGAAATAATTTTGTGCAAAAGGAATAGAAGACACACTGTTTGCCCAGGAAGAATATATAATCTACTTAACATCAAGTATGTGTGTGTATATATATATATATATATATATATATATATATATATATATGTAGCAAGAGGAGAAAATATCCATGAGTTCCAGCAAATGTAGAATGAAGGAGAAATTGATGTGGGGCAGACTGGTCTTTTATTGTTGTTATTGCTTAATAATAGTATTCTCTTCCCCATAAGAGCTACTTCAGTGTTCATGCTTCTTATGTAGGACAGAGGTGTCAAGGTGATGAACATTGTAGAATTATAAAGATAAATGCCCACAGGTACACTGGTAAATTGTGTGTATTGTCAAAAGTATTCTTTGAAATGAGTTATTAATCACCTTAATTCTTCTTTTCCTTTTGTGCTTAATACACTGTTTTTTACCTGTTTTCCCCGGTCTTTACATTCTTCACTAATATAAACAAAAACATTCATTGTTAACATACATGTTGATAAATGCTGACTACTGTACCTAAGTCAACAAAGGATTATGTGAAGAGGGCCCACATCCAGCTTGTGTTCACTGTTAATAAATGCAGCCATGTTTAATCTCTACAGTTCAATCTTGCTGTGTTGCAGTAAGCCAACTTTTTATTGACTGCTTTCCATAACTTTCTTGACAAAGACAGAATGGAAAATTATTGAGCCATGGAAAGACAACTCTCCTAAACAGTCTAACCTTGTCCCCAGCCCTCTGCAGGTGTAATAAACTAAATTCTGCCCTTAATGGTCAATTGCTGGATTCCCTCCGTTTATACAGACATATCAGATCTCGAGTACACAATGCTTTATATATATATATTCATGAGAAGAAAATTCTGTAAATAGCACTCTCGACTTATGTGCGTGACTTTTCTTGAACATTAAAATTCTGCTGACAACATATAACATACACACTCTGCCACCTTTGTCAATCTCTGTTTTCATTAATTAATTCATCTGCAATACATTTTGATTTGATTCCCTAAATAACCAAGCATTTGCCTCTGATTTGTTTTGTCTCAAAAATTAGATACATGGTATTTTCTGGGGAAACAATGCAATATTTAAAACTCTTAGCTTGGACAGTAGGAGTTTGTGCTGGAAATTCCTGTAAAACTACCTATGACTGAGTGGCATATATGAATTGAAGGACAGACAAATACCCTATGTCTTGAAAATGTTTATTTCTGAGCATAAACTTTGAAACTGAATCTGAGGGTGTGCACTGTAGGCACAGGTGCCCGTGAATGCAGAACTGTCTCTTCTGCAAGATCATTTAGGTTACAACTAGGTCCATAAAACTAAAATTAAGCAATGTTTTTCTTAAAGCGTATCTCTATAACCAGGAAGGATAGGACTAGGAAGGCTTCATCAGTTTTTCTTGCTGATCCTGATGGCGTTTCTATTTTTTAACCTTACTTTCTGGCTATCTTCCAAGTAAGTAGGTTCACATTGCTTTCTCTTTGCTAGACTCAGTTTGGAGTCACACGTGCATCTGACAGTCACTGAATTTACATTTGCACAGCTCAACAAATGATGCTGTATTCATCCGTCTATTCCTTCTTCCCTTCCTTCTTTCCTTCCTTCCTTCCTTCCTTCCTTCCTTCCTTCCTTTATTATTTGCCCATTCATTACACAAACATTTATTGAGGGATTTGGGTTTCCTAGCATTGAACTAAATGCTGAGCTTATAAAGAAAAATAAAACATTTTTAGAGAAATGACCTTGGGATTTTTAAATTTGATTTTTCTTTCAAGTGTTTTGTTATTTTAGATGTGTTATTCAGTTTTACTATTTGGCATTTTATGTCTCATTTGGCTATATCATTCAAAGCATTATACTTCAGGTTGACTATTTTTGTGACTGCCCTAAGATTTGAACCCATAAGGTATTCAATGTCTCCAAAAGATGGATTGATAATGGCTGGCTACCAATTACTGAGCTTGGAATATATATTATCTCGTTTAATCCTCACAACACTCAGGTGAGGTAGGTACTATTATTACCCTTATTTATTATCTGTATTATCCCTATTTCACAGATTAGAAGCAGAGATTCAAGGAGGTTAATTAATCTGCTGAGATCACAAAGCAATAAGTGGCTGAACTTGAACTCAGCCCTGGTCTGTTGGACTCTAGAACTATCTTTTGGACCATATCACTAGATTCCGAAGTGGGTTCCATTAGAGTCTTCAACGTATTGAGGAAATTTATCAAAATGTTATTTTTCAACTTCAACCATCTCAGGAAGAATAAATTGTTCTCACCTAGACTATTAGGAGTTTTAATGGAACCAGCACAAGGAATGTGTGGTCTATAAATCCTAAATCTCCCTACCCATCTGTCCCAAATGCCATGCAAAAAACCTCTACCAATCAAGAGGCAAGGGAATTCTCATTTGGGTTTGCTAGACAGAATCCTGTGAGGAAGGGAAGGAGGTATCTTTTGATAAGCTTTGCTTAAGCAGAAAATGAAAACAATGTTTGCCTTGAAAAAAGACTTTGAAACAACAATTACAGCTAATTCATATGCAAGGGGGTTCACTTAAATATTGTATAAGACAATATTCAGGGTAGAACTCTGGTAAAAATACAGAATCTAGAATTAGAAAACCCTGCTTTCCAATCCTGGCTTTGTCACTTATTGGCCATATCAACTTAAAATTGCCCACCCTCTGTAAGCTAATACCCATATCCTATCAATATAATGGAACATAATAAATAACCACCTAATAAGTTGTTGTGAAGATTAAATACAATATTAAGTTTAAAACTCCCAGAGCAGGGCACAACACAGAGTAAACCCTCAGCAGTGCTATTTCCATTGCTACTGCTGTGGTTAGTGTTGTTGAGCATGGGTCTGCACTTTATTACTTGTCTCCCCAGAAAGGATAATAATGTAATATCAGACCCTGTGTGAGTGGTCCACAGCTACTTCATCTAATTAGCCTCATCTTCTTCTCACTGTGCTCCAGCCAACCGGCCTTCTTACAGCTCTTCAAAGGTACCAGAGTCTCTCCATCCTTAGTTACCCCCCATAGGCCTATCACTTCCCATTCTCCACATCCTGTCCAGGCCTCACTGATTCTTGAAGCCTCGGCTGAAATGTCACTTTCTCAGAGATGTCTTCCCTGATCATGGCCCTCCAGGCTCTCTTAGGTATCCCTGTTACATGCCCTTTGTGCCTTCTATTATGGACACCTCAGCCTCCTTCAATGTGTGAGCCAATTCTTCAAAATAAATCTCCTTTTATATAATATACATTTATTTATTATATAGGAGATTATTTATATATCAAATTATATATACAAGGAAACCTCGTTTTACGGCAGTTTGCTTTATTGTGCTTTTCAGATACTGTGTTTTTTACAAATTAAAGTTTTGTGGCAACCCTGCATCAAACAAGTCTATCAGCGCCATTTTTCGAACAACATTTGCTCATTTCATGTCTCTGTGTCACATTTCTTTCATGTTAATAGGAATGAATATTTGTGTTCTTGTTCAGCATACAATTAACTAAACTACTGTATATTTTGTTCTCTGAATTTACAGTTTCTGTACCTATCAATGGTCATTTCCTGTGTAATTCAAATGGTACATTTTGGTATCTGATACAAATTTACAATTGATGGCATCTTAAAAAGCAACTGGAAAATTTCTATGGAACTTCCTTTGTCTGTTATTCTTACACCCACAGGAAGAACATTCAGCTGATGACTATATAAACCAGATGAAGTGTTTGTGGACTGTTCATCATTTGTGGTTTAAGAGAAATACAGATGCAACATCTCATGTGATTAGGCAAGAAAATGCATTGGACTTTTTCCAGCTATGTTGTTTACCTGGCCTTCAAGAGAAGCTGACTGAAACTAACTGGAAAGCAATAAATGTTGATAAACACTTTGTGAAAGGACACAAACATGAAAGTAGATGACTTCAGGAGAATAATCATTTATCTACTTTGAGGCAAGGTTTTAGAGTAGTATTGTCCAGTCAAAGCATAATGAGAGCTACATACGTAACTTTGAATTTAAATTTTAGAGCCACACTATAAAAAGTAAAAAGAAAACAGGTAAAATTACTTTGGATAATGAAGTTTATTTAACCAAATATCTAAATTAGCATTTAACACACAATCAATATAAAATTATTAATGAGTGTTTTACATTCTTTTTTCAAACTGAGTCTTTCCAATCTGGTGTGCATTTCTTTTTTTTTTTAACATCTTTATTGGAGTATAATTGCTTTACAATGGTGTGTTAACTTCTGCTTTATAACAAAGCGAATCAGTTATACATATACATATGTCGCCATATCTCTTCCCTCTTGCATCTCCCTCCCTCCCACCATCCTTATCCCACCCCTCTAGGTGGTCACAAAGCACCGAGCTGATCTCCCTGTGCTATGCGACTGGTTCCCACTAGCTATCTATTTTACGTTTGGTAGTGTATATATGTCCATGCCACTCTCTCACTTTGTCCCAGCTTACCCTTCCCCCTCCCCGTATCCTCAAGTCCATACTCTAGTAGGTCTGCATCTTTATTCCCGTCTTGCCCCTAGGTTCTTCTGCCCATTTTTTTTCTTTTTTCTTTTTTTAGATTCCATATATATGTGTTAGCATACGGTATTTGTTTTTCTCTTTCTGACTTACATCACTCTGTATGACAGTCTCTAGGTCCACCAACCTCACTACAAATAACTCAGTTTCATTCCTTTTTATGGCTGAGTAATATTCCATTGTATATATGTGCCACATCTTCTTCATCCATTCATCTGTTGATGGACACTTAGGTTGCTTCCATGTCCTGGCTATTGTAAATAGGGCTGCAATGAACATTGTGGTACATAACTCATTTTGAATTATGGTTTTCTCAGGGTATATGCCCAGTAGTGGGATTGCTGGGTTGGACGGTAGTTCTATTTTTAGTTTTTTATGGAACCTCCATACTGTTCTCCACAGTGGCTGTATCAATATACATTCCCACCAACAGTGCACACCCTCTCCAGCATTTATTGTTTATAGATTTTTTGATGATGGCCATTCTGACCGAAGTGAGATGATATCTCATTGTAGTTTTGATTTGCATTTCTCTAATGATTAAGGATGTTGAGCATTCTTTCATGTATTTGTTGGCAATCTGTATATCTTCTTTGGAGAAATGTCTATTTAGGTCTTCTGCCCATTTTTGGATGGGGTTGTTTGTTTTTTTGATATTGAGCTGCATGAGTTGCTTGTATATTTTGGAGATTAATCCTTTGTCAGTTGCTTCATTTGTAAATATTTTCTCCCATTCTGAAGATTGTCTTTTCATCTTGTTTATGGTTTCCTTTGCTGTGCAAAAGCTTTTAAGTTTCATTATGTCCCATTTGTTTATTTTTGCTCTTATTTCCATTTCTCTAGGAGGTGGGTCAAAAAGGATCTTGCTGTGATTTATGTCATAGAGTGTTCTGCCTATGTTTTCCTCTAACATTTTTATAGTGTCTGGCCTTACACTTAGGTCTTTAATCCATTTTGAGGTTATTTTTGTGTATGGTGTTAGGGAGTGTTCTAATTTCACTCTTTTACATGTAGCTGTCCAGTTTTCCCAGAACCACTTATTGAGGATGCTGTATTTTCTCCACTGTATATTCTTGCCTCCTTTATCAAAGATAAGGTGACCATATGTGTGTGGGTTTATCTCTGGGCTTTCTATACTGTTCCACTGATCTATATTTCTGTTTTTGTGCCAGTACCATAGTGTCTTGATTACTGTAGCTTTGTAATATAGTCTGAAGTCAGGGAGCCTGATTCCTCCAGCTCCATTTTTCTTTCTCAAGATTGATTTGGCTATTTGGGGTCTTTTGTGTTTCCATACAAATGGTGAAATTTTTTGTTCTAGTCCTCTGAAAAATGCCAGTGGTAGTTTGATAGGGATTATATTGAATCTGTAGATTGCTTTCAGTAGTAGAGTCATTTTCACAATGTTGATTCTTCCAATCCAAGAACATGGTATATCTCTCCATCTATTTGTATCATCTTTAATTTCTTTCATCAGTGTCTTATAATTTTCTGCATACAGGTCTTTTGTCTCCTTAGGTAGGCTTATTCCCAGATATTTTATGCTTTTTGTTGCAATGGTAAATGGGAGTGTTTTCTTAATTTCACTTTCAGATTTTTCATCATTAGTGTCTAGGAATACAACAGATTTCTGTGTATTAATTTAGTATCTTGCAACTTTACCAAATTCATTGATTAGCTCTAGTAGTTTTCTGGTAGCATCTTTAGGATTCTCTATGTATAGTATCATGACATCTGCAAACAGTGACAGCTTTACTTCTTCCTTTCCGATTTGGATTCCTTTTATTTCTTTTTCTTCTCTGATTGCTGTAGCTAAAACTTCCAAAACTATGTTGAATAATAGTGGTGAGAGTGGGCAACCTTGTCTTGACCTGATCTTAGTGGAAATGGTTTCAGTTTTTCACCATTGAGGACGATGTTTGCTGTGGGTTTGTCATATACAGCTTTTATTATGTTGAGGAAAGTTCCCTCTATGCCTACTTTCTGGAGGGTTTTTATCATAAATGGGTGTTGACTTTTGTCGAAAGCTTTCTCTGCATCTGTTGAGATGATCCTATGGTTTTTCTCCTTCCATTTGTTAATGTGGTGTATCACGTTGATTGACTTGCGTATACTGAAGAATCCTTGCATTCCTGGGATAAACCCCACTTGATCATAATGTATGATCCTTTTAATGTGCTGTAGGATTCTTTTTGCTAGTATTTTGTTGAGGATTTTTGCATCTATGTTCATCAGTGATATTGGCCTGTAGTTTTCTTTCTTTGTGACATCTTTGTCTGGTTTTGGTATCAGAGTGATGGTGGCCTCATAGAATGTGTCTGGGAGTGTTCTTCCCTCTGCTATATTTTGGAAGAGTTTGAGAAGGATAGGTGTTAGCTCTTCTCTAACTGTTTGATAGAATTCGCCTGTGAAGTCATCTTGTCCTGGGCTTTTGTTTGTTGGTAGACTTTAAATCACAGTTTCAATTTCAGTGCTTCTGATTAGTCTGTTCATATTTTCTATTTCTTCCTGGTTCAGTCTCGGAAGGTTGTGCATTTCTAAGAATTTGTCCATTTCTTCCAGGTTGTCCATTTTACTGGCATAGGGTTGCTTGTAGCAATCTCTCATGATCCTTTGTATTCCTGCAGTGTCAGTTGTTACTTCTCCTTTTTCATTTCTAATTCTATTGATTTGAGTCTTCCCCCTTTTTTTCTTGATAAGTCTGGCTAATGGTTTATCAGTTTTATCTTCTCAAAGCACCAGCTTTTAGTTTTATTGATCTTTGCTATCATTTCCTTCATTTCTTTTTCATTAATTTCTGATCTGACATTTATGATTTCTTTCCTTCTGCTAAATTTGAAGGTATTTTGTTCTTCTTTCTCTGATTGCTTTAGGTGTAAGGTTAGGTTTTTTAATTGAGGTGTTTCTTGTTTCTTGAGGTAGGATTGTGTTGCTATAAACTTCCCTCTTAGAACTGCTTTTGCTGCATCCCATAGGTTTTGGGTCATCATGTTTTCACTGTCATTTGTGTCTAGGTATATTTTGATTTCCTCTTTGATTTCTTCAGTGATCTCTGGGTTATTAAGTAGTGTGTTGTTTAACCTCCATGTGTTTGTATTTCTTACAGGTTTTTCCTGTAATTGATATCTAGTCTCATAGCATTGTGGTCAGAAAAGATACTTGATACAATTTCAATTTTCTTAAATTTACCAAGGCTTGATTTGTGACCCAAGATATGATCTATCCTGGAGAGTGTTCCATGGGTACTTGAGTAGAGTGTGTATTCTGTTGTTTTTGGATGGAATGTCCTATAAATATCAGTTAAACCCATCTTGTTTAATGTATCATTTAAAGCTTGTGTTTCCTTATTTATTTTCATTTTGGATGATCTGTCCATTGGTGAAAGTGGGGTGTTAAAGTCCCCTACTATGACTGTGTTACTGTTGATTTCCCATTTTATGGCTGTTAGTATTTGCCTTATGTATTGAGGTGCTCCTATGTTGAGTGCATAAATATTTACAATTGTTATATCTTCTTCTTGGATTGATCCCTTGATCATTATGTAGTGTTTTTCTTTGTCTCTTGTAATAGTCTTTGTTTTAAAGTCTATTTTGTCTGATGTGAGAATTGCTACTCCAGCTTTCTTTTGATTTCCATTTGCATGGAATATCTTTCTCCATCCCCTCACTTTCAGTCTGTATGTGTCTCTAGGTCTGAAATGGGTCTCTTGTAGGCAGCGTATATACGGGTCTTGTTTTTGTATCCATTCAGCCAGTCTATGTCTTTTGGTTGGAGCATTTAATCCATTTACATTTAAGGTAATTATCGATATGTATGTTCCTATTACCATTTTCTTAATTGTTTTGGGTTTATTATTGTAGATCTTTTCCTTCTCTTGTGTTTCCTGCCTAGAGAAGTTCCTTTAGAATTTGTTGTAAAGCTGGTTTGGTGGTATTGAATTCTCTTAGCTTTTGCTTGTCTGTAAAGTTTTTAATTTCCCCGTCAAATCTGAATGAGATCCTTGCTGGGTAGAGTAATCTTGGTTGTAGGTTTTTCTCCTTCATCACTTTAAATATGTACTGCCACTCCCTCTGGCTTGCAGAGTTTCTGCTGAAAGATCAGCTGTTAACCTTAGGGGATTCCCTTATGTGCTATTTGTTGTTTTTCCCTTGCTGCTTTTAATGTTTGTTCTTCGTTTTTAATTTTGATAGTTTGATTACTATGTGTCTTGGAGTGTTTCTCCTTGGATTTCCCCTGTATGGGACTCTCTGTGCTTCCTGGACTTGATTAACTATTTCCTTTCCCATATTAGAGAAGTTTTCAACTATAATCTCTTCAAATATTTTCTCAGTCCCTTTCTTTTTCTCTTCTTCTTCTGGGACCCCTATAATTCGAATGTTGGTGCGTTTCATGTTGTCCCAGAGGTCTCTGAGACCGTCCTCAATTCTTTTCATTCTTTTTTCTTTATTCTGCTCTGCAGTAGTTATTTCCAGTATTTTATCTTCCAGGTCTCTTATCCATTCTTCTGCCTCAGTTATTCTGCTATTGATCACTTCTAGAATATTTTTAATTTCATTTATTGTGTTGTTCATCACTGTTTGTTAGTTTAAAGTTCATCACTTTAGTTCTTCTAGGTTCTTTTTAAACGTTTCTTTTATTTTCTCCATTCTATTTTCAAGATTTTGGATCATCTTTACTATCATTATTCTGAATTCTTTTTTAAGTAGACTGCCTATTTCCTCTTCATTTGTTAGGTCTGGTGGGTTTTTGCCTTGCTCCTTCATCTTCTGTGTGTTTGTCTGTCTTCTCATTTTGCTTAACTTACTGTGTTTGGGGTCTCCTTTTTACAGGCTGCAAGTTCGCAGTTTCCATTTTTTTGATGTCTGTCCCCAGTGGCTAAGGTTGGTTCAATGGGTTGTGTAGGATTCCTGGTGGAGGGGACTAGTGCCTGTGTTCTGGTGGTTGAGGCTGGATCTTGTATTTCTGGTGGGCAGGTCCACGTCTGGCGGTGTGTTTGGGGGTGTCTGTGGCCTTATTATGATTTTAGGCAGACTCTGTGTTCATGGATGGGGTTGTGTTCCTGTCTTGCTAGTTGTTTGGCATAGGGTGTCCTGCACTGTAGCTTGTTGGTCATTCAGTGGAGCTGGGTCTTGGCATTGAGATGGAGATCTCTGGGAAATTTTCACCATTTGATATTACGTGGAGCTGGGAGGTTTCTTGTGGGCCAGTGTCCTGAACTTGGCTCTCCCACCTCAGTGGCACAGCCCTGACACCTGGCTGCAGCACCAAGAGCCTGCCCTCCACATGGCTCAGAATAAAAGGGAGAAAAAGAAAGAAAGAAGAAGACAAAATAAAATAAAATAGTTATTAAAATAAAAAATAATTATTAAGAAAAAAAAATTTAAGTAAAAAAAACAAACAAACAAAAAAACGGATGGACAGAACCCTAGGACAAATGGTAAAAGCAAAGCTATACGGACAAAATCACACACAGAAGCATACACATACACACTCACAAAAAGAGAAAAAGGGAAAAAATACATATATATATCGTTGCTCCCAAAGTCCACCTCCTCAATTTGGGATGATTCGTTGTCTATTCAAGTATTGCACAGATGCAGGTACATCAAGTTGATTGTGGAGATTTAATCCGCTGCTCCTGAGGCTGCTGGGAGGGATTTCCCTTTCTCTTCTTTGTTCCCACTGCTCCTGGGGTTCAGCTTTGGATTTGGCCCCGCCTCTGTGTGTAGGTCGCCTGAGGGCGTCTGTTCTTCGCTCAGACAGGACGGGGTTAAAGGAGCAGCTGCTTCGCGGGCTCTGGCTCACTCAGGCCGGGGGGGGAGGGAGGGGTACGGAGGAGGCGGGGCGAGCCTGCGCGGCAGAGGCCGGCGTGACGTTGCAGCAGCCCGAGGTGCGCCGTGCGTTCTCCCGGGTAAGTTGTCCCTGGGTCACGGGACCCTGGCAGTGGCAGGCTGCACAGGCTCCCGGGAGGGCAGGTGTGGAGAGTGACCTGTGCTCGCACACAGGCTTCTTGGTGGCGGCAGCAGCAGGCTTAGCGTCTCATGCCCATCTCTGGGGTCCGCGCTGATAGCCACAGCTCATGCCCATCTCTGGAGCTCCTTTAAGCGGCGCTCTGAATCCCCTCTCCTCGCGCACCAGGAAACAAAGAGGTAAGAAAAAGTCTCTTGCCTCTTTGGCAGCTCCAGACCTTTTCCCGGACTCCCTCCCGTCTAGCCGTGGTGCACTAGCCCCTTCAGGCTGTGTTCACGCCGCCAACCCCAGTCCTCTCCCTGCGATCCGACCGAAGCCCGAGCCTCAGCTCCCAGCCCCCGCCCGCCCCGGCGGCTGAGCAGACAAGCCTCTCAGGCTGGTGAGTGCTGGTCGGCACCGATCCTCTGTGCGGGAATCTCTCTGCTCTGCCCTCCCCACCCCTGTTGCTGCGCTCTCCTCCGTGGCTCCGAAGCTCCCCCCCTCCGCCACCAGCAGTCTCCGCCTGCGAAGGGGCTCCTAGTGTGTGGAAACCTTTCCTCCTTCACGGCTCCCTCCCCCTGGTGCAGGTCCCGTCCCTATTCTTTTGTCTCTGTTTTTTCTTTCTTCTTTTGCCCTAGCCAGGTACCTGGGGAGTTTCTTGCCTTTTGGGAGGTCTGAGGTCTTCTGGAAGCATTCAGTAGGTTTTCTGTAGGAGTTGTTCCACATGTAGATGTATTTCTGATGTATTTGTGGGGAGGAAGGTGATCTCCGCGTCTTACTCTTCCGCCATCTTGAAGCTCCCTATGGTGTGTATTTCATACTTCCTGATCATGTCAATTCTGATCAGCCACATTCCAAGCGTTCCACAGTCACATGTGGCCAGTGACTAATTTCAAAACTGCTTGATAACAAAGGAACGAAAGTACTAGATTCTATTCTTTCCTCATGCCCAGAAGAATGGCTGCCTTCAGTCTCTGAGCTTTGCTTCAACCCTTGTCCTCTTCAGCTTTGGGTCTCTGTGGAATTGCACCAGGATCCAGAAGCCACACAATCAGTAGCTGCACTCAGAGACCAAGTAGTATGAAAATCTGGTGTATGTGGTGATCAAATTCATTTTGGGACCAGTTTCACATTTTTATTAAAATAATAAATGTTGTTACATATGCTTCCTGATAAGAGTTTCTAAATGCTAGAAGAACTATTAACCCAAACCTCTGTCCCACCCCAGCATTACCTACGTATAATTAGTCAAAACCTGACGAAGTCTGCCACCAGCACATGCAGAACAAGTGAATAATTTTCTTACAGCAAAATGGGTTGTGGGTTTGATCCTATTCATCACCCATAAATCTAACATGCTTTTTGTATATAGGGGAGTGGCTCATGACTGCCCTTCACATAATAATTGTACACCCCTAAAAGCATTATTGGTTTGTATTATGTTTCACCCTAATATAATCATTGATATAAATAAGGCAAGGAATCTCAAATAGCACAAGGTCTAAGATTCTTATGTGAATCTTTTTTCCTCTAGAAAAAAAAGTGGTGAGAATATCTCTCTTGTAATAATTCAAAAGCAGCAAAAAGGCAAAAGGAAGAGATGACCCATTATAACCCTGTTTCGGTGAAGAAAATAACATCAGGGGCATCCGTACTGTGTGGGGAGATCAGACTATACTTAAC